>NC_086452.1:95463927-95767364 GCF_028390025.1 Pseudophryne corroboree
GGTGGCAAGGGCCACAGGGCTCTGGTAGTGTGAGATAGTTCTTATAATCTTCTAGTTGGAAACTCCTTACCAGGCCCGACTGTAGCAATGGAGATAGCCCAGGATCGTACCAGCTGGTGTTCCAGGAAAAGCTGGGCTGCTGTGGATAAAACGGCTGCTGTGGGTACTGGCTGGAACCAGACTGATGTTGGCACGGAGTGGATACTGGCTGGAACCAGTTAAATGATAAATGTAGCTTGAGAGCGATGAAATATGAAGTGATGTTTGGAGCTTGAGAGCGGTGAAATAATAATGCCGGTGATAAATGATAATCTGTAGAAAAGGGTACCGGCACTTTAAGAAGAGCTGATCTCTGCTGGAAGCTGATTGCTGTAAGCAGGTGGATCTGTAGCTGGAAGCAGATGAATCCAAATGGATAGGAGAGTCAGGCTACACCGCAGGTGGAATGCTGGTGCGGGTCTCTTTAGTGGAGGTTTGGAGATAGGAACTGGAACCTGGAAAACAACCACAGGAGAGAGACAAACTGGAACAAGGTTTGACAACCAAAGCACTGACGCCTTCCTTGCTCAGGCACAGAATACTTATACCTGCAGCAAGGAAGGGATTGGCTAGGCAATTATGCAGATTAACATTGCAAACAGTAGATTGGTGGAAATGAACAGATGACAGAATCCAAGATGGCTGCGCCCATGCAGACACTTGGAGGGAAGTTTGGTTTGTAATCCATGTGGGAATTAAAACAGTAATGGCGGCGCCGGCCACAGGAGACAGGAGACGCCAGACTGATAAGTGCACATTTAACCACGCGGGCACAGCGGAGGCCGCGGCTGACGTAATCACCACTCTGACACTCTGCATGCAGAAACTCAGGAACAGCGGCGGAGGCCGCGGGAGACGCCATTCCGGATGTTACAGGCGTTGCGGTGACCGCGTCTCAGAGTGACAGGAGAGGAGGCAGGAATGTGGACATCAGTATGACAGATGGGATCTGGTCCTGGAACGCTGAGCCAGCCTTAGAAGGCATCTGAAGGGTAAGTAATGGTGTCCAGATACCCGGATCGTGACAGCACCCCCCCCTTTAGGAGTGGCCCCAGGACACTTCTTTGGCTTTTGAGGAAACTTGGAATGGAATCTCCGGACCAAGGCAGGAGCATGGACATCAGAAGCATTGGTCCATGAGCGTTCCTCAGGGCCGTAACCCTTCCAGTCAATAAGATACTGTAGTTGACCGTAACGGTGACGTGAGTCCAGGATCTTGGCCACTTCATACTCAACGCCTCGTTGAGTTTGGACTTTCGGAGTTGGAGGAAGTGAGGAATGAAACCGATTCAGGATCAGCGGTTTCAACAGGGAAACATGGAATGTCCTGGGTATTTTTAAGAAGGGAGGTAACTGAAGTCTGTAAGCAACAGGATTGATTACTTGCTCAATTTTGAAAGGACCAATGTAGCGAGGTGCAAACTTCATACTGGGAACTCTTAACCTCAAATTCTTCGTGGATAACCATACCCGATCACCCACCTTGAGACCAGGAACCGCTCTACGCTTCTTGTCCGCAAACTTCTTATACCTGAACGATGCCTTGAGCAGAGCTGCTCGTACACTCTTCCAGTTGTTTGCAAACTGATGCAAGGTGATATCCACTGCTGGAACAGAAGTTGCTGGGAGCGGTTGGAATTCAGGGACTTTAGGGTGGAATCCAAAGTTGGTGAAGAATGGTGTTGAAGAAGATGAGGAATGATACTGATTGTTATGACAGAACTCGGCCCAGGGAAGTAATTGAACCCAGTCATCTTGAGAGGAAGACACATAGATGCGAAGGAAGGCCTCCAAGTCCTGATTCACCCTCTCAGTTTGACCATTGGTCTGAGGATGGTAAGCCGTGGAAAACTTTAGTTTGACTTGGAGGACTTGACATAAACTTCGCCAGAATTTGGCTGTGAATTGAACTCCTCGATCTGAGATAATTTCTTCAGGCAGACCGTGGAGTCGGAAGATCTCTTGTATGAACACTTGAGCCAACTTGGAAGCTGACGGAAGACCGGTGAGAGGAATGAAGTGTGCCATCTTGGTGAACCGGTCAACTACCACCCAGATGGTATTGAACTTGTTGCACATGGGTAAGTCTGTAATGAAATCCATCGACAAATGGGTCCATGGTCGACGGGGAACGGATAGTGGAACCAGTTGCCCCGCAGGCGACTGGCGGGATACTTTATGTTGGGCACACTTTGGGCAAGATGCAATAAACTCCATGACGTCCTTTCTCAGAGTTGGCCACCAATAGGACCTAGAGATAAACTCCAGGGTTTTTTGGACACCTGTATGTCCGGCAAAACGGGAAGCATGGGCCCAATGCATGAGCTTCTTCCTCAGTACCGGCTTCACAAAACTTTTCCCTAGTGGGGGCGTAGAGTCCATCCCTACCGTGGAGAATGCCAACGGATTGATAATAGGATGCTTGTCTGAAGACTCTGACTCATTTTCTTGCTCCCATGAGCGGGAAAGGGCATCGGCCTTGCGATTCTGAGAGCCCGGACAGAACTGGAGTTTAAAGTCGAACCTGGAAAAGAAAAGTGCCCATCTGGCCTGACGAGGGTTGAGACATTGTGCGCCTTTCAGATATAAAAGGTTCTTGTGGTCTGTAAGTATGGTGATTGAATGAGAAGCTCCCTCCAACAGATATCTCCACTCCTCTAGAGCGAGCTTGATGGCTAGCAACTCCTGGTCGCCAATGGCATAGTTGCGCTCCGCTGGGGAGAACTTCCGGGAGAAGAAACTGCAAGGATGTAAATGGCCATCTTTAGCCCTCTGAGATAACACCGCTCCTACTCCAACGGAGGAGGCATCCACCTCTAAGATGAAAGGAGAGTCGATGTCGGGCTGTTTCAGAACTGGTGCAGAGATGAACCGTTGTTTTAAGAGATGAAAAGCTTGCGTAGCTTCTTCAGACCACTTGGACGGGTTAGCACCCTTCTTAGTTAAAGCAGTAATAGGCGCCACAATGGTGGAAAAGTCTCGTATAAACTTTCTGTAATAATTGGCGAACCCTAAGAACCTCTGGACCCCTTTGAGGGTTAAGGGTATCTGCCAATTCTGGATTGCTTGTAGTTTCTCAGGATCCATCTCTAGTCCGGAACCGGACACAATGTAACCTAGAAACGGAATGGACTTGACTTCAAAGACGCATTTCTCTAATTTGCAATAGAGATGATTGACACGGAGACGGGACAGAACCTCTTTTACCCAAAAACGATGTTCCTCTAAATTGTTGGCAAAAATGAGGATATCATCTAGATAGACCACGACATGACGGTATAAAATGTCTCTGAAGATCTCATTGACAAAATGCTGGAAGACAGCTGGAGCATTGCTCAATCCGAAGGGCATGACGAGGTACTCATAATGTCCGTCACGGGTGTTAAAGGCGGTCTTCCACTCGTCACCCTCACGGATCCGGATGAGATTGTATGCACCTCTCAAGTCCAGCTTTGTGAAGATGGTAGCTCCGCTAACTCTATCAAAGAGCTCAGTAATCAGGGGTAGTGGATAACGGTTCTTGATGGTAATGTCGTTCAGACCTCTGTAGTCAATGCACGGCCGCAGACCACCATCTTTTTTCTTTACGAAAAAGAAGCCTGCGCCGGCTGGAGAAGAGGAAGGTCGAATGAACCCTTTTGCTAGGTTCTCTTTAATGTATTCCTCCATAGAATGCGTCTCAGGCAGAGACAACGGGTAAGTTCGGCCTCGAGGTGGAACCTTCCCTGGAACGAGATCAATCGGGCAGTCCCATTCTCTATGAGGAGGAAGGATATCAGCAGAAGCCTTACTGAACACATCCGTGAAATCTTGATATGGAGGAGGTGGAACATCAGACGACCTGGGGGAGGAAGAACAGACAGGCAATACTTTAAACAAACATGTCTCAGCACAGGAGGGACCCCATGCCAGAATCTGCGTAGTCGTCCAATCAATAGATGGATTGTGAAGACGGAGCCATGGAAGGCCCAGGACCACAGGATGTGTGGCCCTTGGAATCACTAAAAAAGAAATAAATTCGGAATGAAGAACTCCCACTCTCAGACGAACTGGTAGAGTCCTTAGGGAAATAACTGCATCAAAAATCTTGCTGCCATCCACGGCAGTTAAGGAGATGGACGAAGGAAGTCTCTCGGTGGGTAGGGACCACCGTTTAACATAGGCTTCGGTAATAAAGTTCCCAGCTGCTCCGGAATCAAGGAGGGCAATGACGTTCCGATAACGTTGAGCAATTTGGAGCGACAAAGGGAGATTACAATCATGAGGAGATGGAGAGGAGATCATTACTCCTAGCCGGCCCTCTCCTGGGCGAGCTAGGGTTTGGAGTTTTCCCGGACGTTCGGGACAGGCATTGATGGTGTGAGACGGAGCTGCACAGTAAAGACAAAGAGACTCAGAGAGACGTCTTCGGCGCTCAGCAGGAGTTAAACGGGAACGGCCAATTTGCATGGGCTCGTCTTTAGATGGTGACAGTTGGCGAGGAGGAGGAGCAGAAGATTTTGGAGCAGATGATCTTCCACGCTCAGTTGCTCTCTCTCTGAAACGTAAATCAACTTTCGTGCAGAGTGAGATTAGCTCATCTAACTTGGAAGGTAAGTCTCTGGTAGCTAACTCATCTTTAATACGCTCAGATAAGCCATGCCAGAATGCAGCATACAGGGCCTCGTCGTTCCATGCCAGTTCGGATGCCAGGATCTGGAACTGTATAAGATATTGTCCTACAGTACGTGATCCCTGGCGTAAACGGAGAATCTCAGATGAAGCTGAAGTTACCCGGCCTGGCTCGTCGAAGATACGCCTGAATGTTGACACGAATGCAGTGTAGGAGGATAGCAGGGTATCGGACCTCTCCCATAACGGTGATGCCCAATCAAGGGCTGAGCCACTGAGAAGAGAGATAATGTAGGCAATTTTTGTACGGTCACTGGGAAAATTGCCAGGTTGTAGCTCAAACTGAATCTCACACTGGTTGAGAAATCCCCTGCAGAATCTTGGAGATCCGTCAAATTTTGCTGGCGTTGGAAGATGAAGACGTGGAGCAGAAATGGGTAAGGTGGGTGGGGTCATAGCTGGAGTCACTGTGGTTGACGCACCGGACGCGTCTGATCCACGGAGAGTTGTCTGAATCCCATCCAGCCGAGTAGAGAGATCCTGGAGACAGCGGATGATGTGGCCCTGTGCAGCCTCCTGATGTTCAAGTCGGGCTGCCAGTTCTTGCATCGGCCTGGCCGCTTGATCCTGGTCTCTGGCTGGATTCATATGGTCAGTGCTTACTGTCACAACTGAGGGCCTGAGCTGACGGGAGGCAGCCTCAGTTGTAGGGGCTGAGATGTAACGGAACCTGGGAGGTTGTATCAGACCCCTAGACATGTAAGTAACATGTAGAAGAAATGCCCGAAGGCGTGAACACGACAACCAGGGTAAAAGTCAATGATGTTTATTTATGACAAACTCCGTAACACAGCAGCAGTAAAAGAAAACATAAAAATCAGCAGAGGATAAATACAGTTCCTGGGTTCTACAGGGTGGCAAGGGCCACAGGGCTCTGGTAGTGTGAGATAGTTCTTATAATCTTCTAGTTGGAAACTCCTTACCAGGCCCGACTGTAGCAATGGAGATAGCCCAGGATCGTACCAGCTGGTGTTCCAGGAAAAGCTGGGCTGCTGTGGATAAAACGGCTGCTGTGGGTACTGGCTGGAACCAGACTGATGTTGGCACGGAGTGGATACTGGCTGGAACCAGTTAAATGATAAATGTAGCTTGAGAGCGATGAAATATGAAGTGATGTTTGGAGCTTGAGAGCGGTGAAATAATAATGCCGGTGATAAATGATAATCTGTAGAAAAGGGTACCGGCACTTTAAGAAGAGCTGATCTCTGCTGGAAGCTGATTGCTGTAAGCAGGTGGATCTGTAGCTGGAAGCAGATGAATCCAAATGGATAGGAGAGTCAGGCTACACCGCAGGTGGAATGCTGGTGCGGGTCTCTTTAGTGGAGGTTTGGAGATAGGAACTGGAACCTGGAAAACAACCACAGGAGAGAGACAAACTGGAACAAGGTTTGACAACCAAAGCACTGACGCCTTCCTTGCTCAGGCACAGAATACTTATACCTGCAGCAAGGAAGGGATTGGCTAGGCAATTATGCAGATTAACATTGCAAACAGTAGATTGGTGGAAATGAACAGATGACAGAATCCAAGATGGCTGCGCCCATGCAGACACTTGGAGGGAAGTTTGGTTTGTAATCCATGTGGGAATTAAAACAGTAATGGTGGCGCCGGCCACAGGAGACAGGAGACGCCAGACTGATAAGTGCACATTTAACCACGCGGGCACAGCGGAGGCCGCGGCTGACGTAATCACCACTCTGACACTCTGCATGCAGAAACTCAGGAACAGCGGCGGAGGCCGCGGGAGACGCCATTCCGGATGTTACAGGCGTTGCGGTGACCGCGTCTCAGAGTGACAGGAGAGGAGGCAGGAATGTGGACATCAGTATGACAGATGGGATCTGGTCCTGGAACGCTGAGCCAGCCTTAGAAGGCATCTGAAGGGTAAGTAATGGTGTCCAGATACCCGGATCGTGACAGCACCCCCCCCTTTAGGAGTGGCCCCAGGACACTTCTTTGGCTTTTGAGGAAACTTGGA
Organism: Pseudophryne corroboree; assembly: GCF_028390025.1. Classification (NCBI taxonomy): domain Eukaryota; kingdom Metazoa; phylum Chordata; class Amphibia; order Anura; family Myobatrachidae; genus Pseudophryne; species Pseudophryne corroboree. The sequence goes on from NC_086452.1 coordinate 95,470,616, forward strand.
ATGGAATCTCCGGACCAAGGCAGGAGCATGGACATCAGAAGCATTGGTCCATGAGCGTTCCTCAGGGCCGTAACCCTTCCAGTCAATAAGATACTGTAGTTGACCGTAACGGTGACGTGAGTCCAGGATCTTGGCCACTTCATACTCAACGCCTCGTTGAGTTTGGACTTTCGGAGTTGGAGGAAGTGAGGAATGAAACCGATTCAGGATCAGCGGTTTCAACAGGGAAACATGGAATGTCCTGGGTATTTTTAAGAAGGGATGTAACTGAAGTCTGTAAGCAACAGGATTGATGACTTGCTCAATTTTGAAAGTACCAATGTAGCGAGGTGCAAACTTCATACTGGGAACTCTTAACCTCAAATTCTTCGTGGATAACTATACCCGATCACCCACCTTGAGAGCAGGAACCGCTCTACGCTTCTTGTCCGCAAACTTCTTATACCTGAACGATGCCTTGAGCAGAGCTGCTCGTACACTCTTCCAGTTGTTTGCAAACTGATGCAAGGTGATATCCACTGCTGGAACAGAAGTTGCTGGGAGCGGTTGGAATTCAGGGACTTTAGGGTGGAATCCAAAGTTGGTGAAGAATGGTGTTGAAGAAGATGAGGAATGATACTGATTGTTATGACAGAACTCGGCCCAGGGAAGTAATTGAACCCAGTCATCTTGAGAGGAAGACACATAGATGCGAAGGAAGGCCTCCAAGTCCTGATTCACCCTCTCAGTTTGACCATTGGTCTGAGGATGGTAAGCCGTGGAAAACTTTAGTTTGACTTGGAGGACTTGACATAAACTTCGCCAGAATTTGGCTGTGAATTGAACTCCTCGATCTGAGATAATTTCTTCAGGCAGACCGTGGAGTCGGAAGATCTCTTGTATGAACACTTGAGCCAACTTGGAAGCTGATGGAAGACCGGTGAGAGGAATGAAGTGTGCCATCTTGGTGAACCGGTCAACTACCACCCAGATGGTATTGAACTTGTTGCACATGGGTAAGTCTGTAATGAAATCCATCGACAAATGGGTCCATGGTCGACGGGGAACGGATAGTGGAACCAGTTGCCCCGCAGGCGACTGGCGGGATACTTTATGTTGGGCACACTTTGGGCAAGATGCAATAAACTCCATGACGTCCTTTCTCAGAGTTGGCCACCAATAGGACCTAGAGATAAACTCCAGGGTTTTTTGGACACCTGTATGTCCGGCAAAACGGGAAGCATGGGCCCAATGCATGAGCTTCTTCCTCAGAACCGGCTTCACAAAACTTTTCCCTAGTGGGGGCGTAGAGTCCATCCCTACCGTGGAGAATGCCAACGGATTGATAATAGGATGCTTGTCTGAAGACTCTGACTCATTTTCTTGCTCCCATGAGCGGGAAAGGGCATCGGCCTTGCGATTCTGAGAGCCCGGACAGAACTGGAGTTTAAAGTCGAACCTGGAAAAGAAAAGTGCCCATCTGGCCTGACGAGGGTTGAGACATTGTGCGCCTTTCAGATATAAAAGGTTCTTGTGGTCTGTAAGTATGGTGATTGAATGAGAAGCTCCCTCCAACAGATATCTCCACTCCTCTAGAGCGAGCTTGATGGCTAGCAACTCCTGGTCGCCAATGGCATAGTTGCGCTCCGCTGGGGAGAACTTCCGGGAGAAGAAACTGCAAGGATGTAAATGGCCATCTTTAGCCCTCTGAGATAACACCGCTCCTACTCCAACGGAGGAGGCATCCACCTCTAAGATGAAAGGAGAGTCGATGTCGGGCTGTTTCAGAACTGGTGCAGAGATGAACCGTTGTTTTAAGAGATGAAAAGCTTGCGTAGCTTCTTCAGACCACTTGGACGGGTTAGCACCCTTCTTAGTTAAAGCAGTAATAGGCGCCACAATGGTGGAAAAGTCTCGTATAAACTTTCTGTAATAATTGGCGAACCCTAAGAACCTCTGGACCCCTTTGAGGGTTAAGGGTATCTGCCAATTCTGGATTGCTTGTAGTTTCTCAGGATCCATCTCTAGTCCGGAACCGGACACAATGTAACCTAGAAACGGAATGGACTTACTTCAAAGACGCATTTCTCTAATTTGCAATAGAGATGATTGACACGGAGACGGGACAGAACCTCTTTTACCCAAAAACGATGTTCCTCTAAATTGTTGGCAAAAATGAGGATATCATCTAGATAGACCACGACATGACGGTATAAAATGTCTCTGAAGATCTCATTGACAAAATGCTGGAAGACAGCTGGAGCATTGCTCAATCCGAAGGGCATGACGAGGTACTCATAATGTCCGTCACGGGTGTTAAAGGCGGTCTTCCACTCGTCACCCTCACGGATCCGGATGAGATTGTATGCACCTCTCAAGTCCAGCTTTGTGAAGATGGTAGCTCCTCTAACTCTATCAAAGAGCTCAGTAATCAGGGGTAGTGGATAACGGTTCTTGATGGTAATGTCGTTCAGACCTCTGTAGTCAATGCACGGCCGCAGACCACCATCTTTTTTCTTTACGAAAAAGAAGCCTGCGCCGGCTGGAGAAGAGGAAGGTCGAATGAACCCTTTTGCTAGGTTCTCTTTAATGTATTCCTCCATAGAATGCGTCTCAGGCAGAGACAACGGGTAAGTTCGGCCTCGAGGTGGAACCTTCCCTGGAACGAGATCAATCGGGCAGTCCCATTCTCTATGAGGAGGAAGGATATCAGCAGAAGCCTTACTGAACACATCCGTGAAATCTTGATATGGAGGAGGTGGAACATCAGACGACCTGGGGGAGGAAGAACAGACAGGCAATACTTTAAACAAACATGTCTCAGCACAGGAGGGACCCCATGCCAGAATCTGCGTAGTCGTCCAATCAATAGATGGATTGTGAAGACGGAGCCATGGAAGGCCCAGGACCACAGGATGTGTGGCCCTTGGAATCACTAAAAAAGAAATAAATTCGGAATGAAGAACTCCCACTCTCAGACGAACTGGTAGAGTCCTTAGGGAAATAACTGCATCAAAAATCTTGCTGCCATCCACGGCAGTTAAGGAGATGGACGAAGGAAGTCTCTCGGTGGGTAGGGACCACCGTTTAACATAGGCTTCGGTAATAAAGTTCCCAGCTGCTCCGGAATCAAGGAGGGTAATGACGTTCCGATAACGTTGAGCAATTTGGAGCGACAAAGGGAGATTACAATCATGAGGAGATGGAGAGGAGATCATTACTCCTAGCCGGCCCTCTCCTGGGCGAGCTAGGGTTTGGAGTTTTCCCGGACGTTCGGGACAGGCATTGATGGTGTGAGACGGAGCTGCACAGTAAAGACAAAGAGACTCAGAGAGACGTCTTCGGCGCTCAGCAGGAGTTAAACGGGAACGGCCAATTTGCATGGGCTCGTCTTTAGATGGTGACAGTTGGCGAGGAGGAGGAGCAGAAGATTTTGGAGCAGATGATCTTCCACGCTCAGTTGCTCTCTCTCTGAAACGTAAATCAACTTTCGTGCAGAGTGAGATTAGCTCATCTAACTTGGAAGGTAAGTCTCTGGTAGCTAACTCATCTTTAATACGCTCAGATAAGCCATGCCAGAATGCAGCATACAGGGCCTCGTCGTTCCATGCCAGTTCGGATGCCAGGATCTGGAACTGTATAAGATATTGTCCTACAGTACGTGATCCCTGGCGTAAACGGAGAATCTCAGATGAAGCTGAAGTTACCCGGCCTGGCTCGTCGAAGATACGCCTGAATGTTGACACGAATGCAGTGTAGGAGGATAGCAGGGTATCGGACCTCTCCCATAACGGTGATGCCCAATCAAGGGCTGAGCCACTGAGAAGAGAGATAATGTAGGCAATTTTTGTACGGTCACTGGGAAAATTGCCAGGTTGTAGCTCAAACTGAATCTCACACTGGTTGAGAAATCCCCTGCAGAATCTTGGAGATCCGTCAAATTTTGCTGGCGTTGGAAGATGAAGACGTGGAGCAGAAATGGGTAAGGTGGGTGGGGTCATAGCTGGAGTCACTGTGGTTGACGCACCGGACGCGTCTGATCCACGGAGAGTTGTCTGAATCCCATCCAGCCGAGTAGAGAGATCCTGGAGACAGCGGATGATGTGGCCCTGTGCAGCCTCCTGATGTTCAAGTCGGGCTGCCAGTTCTTGCATCGGCCTGGCCGCTTGATCCTGGTCTCTGGCTGGATTCATATGGTCAGTGCTTACTGTCACAACTGAGGGCCTGAGCTGACGGGAGGCAGCCTCAGTTGTAGGGGCTGAGATGTAACGGAACCTGGGAGGTTGTATCAGACCCCTAGACATGTAAGTAACATGTAGAAGAAATGCCCGAAGGCGTGAACACGACAACCAGGGTAAAAGTCAATGATGTTTATTTATGACAAACTCCGTAACACAGCAGCAGTAAAAGAAAACATAAAAATCAGCAGAGGATAAATACAGTTCCTGGGTTCTACAGGGTGGCAAGGGCCACAGGGCTCTGGTAGTGTGAGATAGTTCTTATAATCTTCTAGTTGGAAACTCCTTACCAGGCCCGACTGTAGCAATGGAGATAGCCCAGGATCGTACCAGCTGGTGTTCCAGGAAAAGCTGGGCTGCTGTGGATAAAACGGCTGCTGTGGGTACTGGCTGGAACCAGACTGATGTTGGCACGGAGTGGATACTGGCTGGAACCAGTTAAATGATAAATGTAGCTTGAGAGCGATGAAATATGAAGTGATGTTTGGAGCTTGAGAGCGGTGAAATAATAATGCCGGTGATAAATGATAATCTGTAGAAAAGGGTACCGGCACTTTAAGAAGAGCTGATCTCTGCTGGAAGCTGATTGCTGTAAGCAGGTGGATCTGTAGCTGGAAGCAGATGAATCCAAATGGATAGGAGAGTCAGGCTACACCGCAGGTGGAATGCTGGTGCGGGTCTCTTTAGTGGAGGTTTGGAGATAGGAACTGGAACCTGGAAAACAACCACAGGAGAGAGACAAACTGGAACAAGGTTTGACAACCAAAGCACTGACGCCTTCCTTGCTCAGGCACAGAATACTTATACCTGCAGCAAGGAAGGGATTGGCTAGGCAATTATGCAGATTAACATTGCAAACAGTAGATTGGTGGAAATGAACAGATGACAGAATCCAAGATGGCTGCGCCCATGCAGACACTTGGAGGGAAGTTTGGTTTGTAATCCATGTGGGAATTAAAACAGTAATGGCGGCGCCGGCCACAGGAGACAGGAGACGCCAGACTGATAAGTGCACATTTAACCACGCGGGCACAGCGGAGGCCGCGGCTGACGTAATCACCACTCTGACACTCTGCATGCAGAAACTCAGGAACAGCGGCGGAGGCCGCGGGAGACGCCATTCCGGATGTTACAGGCGTTGCGGTGACCGCGTCTCAGAGTGACAGGAGAGGAGGCAGGAATGTGGACATCAGTATGACAGATGGGATCTGGTCCTGGAACGCTGAGCCAGCCTTAGAAGGCATCTGAAGGGTAAGTAATGGTGTCCAGATACCCGGATCGTGACAGCACCCCCCCCTTTAGGAGTGGCCCCAGGACACTTCTTTGGCTTTTGAGGAAACTTGGAATGGAATCTCCGGACCAAGGCAGGAGCATGGACATCAGAAGCATTGGTCCATGAGCGTTCCTCAGGGCCGTAACCCTTCCAGTCAATAAGATACTGTAGTTGACCGTAACGGTGACGTGAGTCCAGGATCTCGGCCACTTCATACTCAACGCCTCGTTGAGTTTGGACTTTCGGAGTTGGAGGAAGTGAGGAATGAAACCGATTCAGGATCAGCGGTTTCAACAGGGAAACATGGAATGTCCTGGGTATTTTTAAGAAGGGAGGTAACTGAAGTCTGTAAGCAACAGGATTGATGACTTGCTCAATTTTGAAAGGACCAATGTAGCGAGGTGCAAACTTCATACTGGGAACTCTTAACCTCAAATTCTTCGTGGATAACCATACCCGATCACCCACCTTGAGAGCAGGAACCGCTCTACGCTTCTTGTCCGCAAACTTCTTATACCTGAACGATGCCTTGAGCAGAGCTGCTCGTACACTCTTCCAGTTGTTTGCAAACTGATGCAAGGTGATATCCACTGCTGGAACAGAAGTTGCTGGGAGCGGTTGGAATTCAGGGACTTTAGGGTGGAATCCAAAGTTGGTGAAGAATGGTGTTGAAGAAGATGAGGAATGATACTGATTGTTATGACAGAACTCGGCCCAGGGAAGTAATTGAACCCAGTCATCTTGAGAGGAAGACACATAGATGCGGAGGAAGGCCTCCAAGTCCTGATTCACCCTCTCAGTTTGACCATTGGTCTGAGGATGGTAAGCCGTGGAAAACTTTAGTTTGACTTGGAGGACTTGACATAAACTTCGCCAGAATTTGGCTGTGAATTGAACTCCTCGATCTGAGATAATTTCTTCAGGCAGACCGTGGAGTCGGAAGATCTCTTGTATGAACACTTGAGCCAACTTGGAAGCTGACGGAAGACCGGTGAGAGGAATGAAGTGTGCCATCTTGGTGAACCGGTCAACTACCACCCAGATGGTATTGAACTTGTTGCACATGGGTAAGTCTGTAATGAAATCCATCGACAAATGGGTCCATGGTCGACGGGGAACGGATAGTGGAACCAGTTGCCCCGCAGGCGACTGGCGGGATACTTTATGTTGGGCACACTTTGGGCAAGATGCAATAAACTCCATGACGTCCTTTCTCAGAGTTGGCCACCAATAGGACCTAGAGATAAACTCCAGGGTTTTTTGGATACCTGTATGTCCGGCAAAACGGGAAGCATGGGCCCAATGCATGAGCTTCTTCCTCAGTACCGGCTTCACAAAACTTTTCCCTAGTGGGGGCGTAGAGTCCATCCCTACCGTGGAGAATGCCAACGGATTGATAATAGGATGCTTGTCTGAAGACTCTGACTCATTTTCTTGCTCCCATGAGCGGGAAAGGGCATCGGCCTTGCGATTCTGAGAGCCCGGACAGAACTGGAGTTTAAAGTCGAACCTGGAAAAGAAAAGTGCCCATCTGGCCTGACGAGGGTTGAGACATTGTGCGCCTTTCAGATATAAAAGGTTCTTGTGGTCTGTAAGTATGGTGATTGAATGAGAAGCTCCCTCCAACAGATATCTCCACTCCTCTAGAGCGAGCTTGATGGCTAGCAACTCCTGGTCGCCAATGGCATAGTTGCGCTCCGCTGGGGAGAACTTCCGGGAGAAGAAACTGCAAGGATGTAAATGGCCATCTTTAGCCCTCTGAGATAACACCGCTCCTACTCCAACGGAGGAGGCATCCACCTCTAAGATGAAAGGAGAGTCGATGTCGGGCTGTTTCAGAACTGGTGCAGAGATGAACCGTTGTTTTAAGAGATGAAAAGCTTGCGTAGCTTCTTCAGACCACTTGGACGGGTTAGCACCCTTCTTAGTTAAAGCAGTAATAGGCGCCACAATGGTGGAAAAGTCTCGTATAAACTTTCTGTAATAATTGGCGAACCCTAAGAACCTCTGGACCCCTTTGAGGGTTAAGGGTATCTGCCAATTCTGGATTGCTTGTAGTTTCTCAGGATCCATCTCTAGTCCGGAACCGGACACAATGTAACCTAGAAACGGAATGGACTTGACTTCAAAGACGCATTTCTCTAATTTGCAATAGAGATGATTGACACGGAGACGGGACAGAACCTCTTTTACCCAAAAACGATGTTCCTCTAAATTGTTGGCAAAAATGAGGATATCATCTAGATAGACCACGACATGACGGTATAAAATGTCTCTGAAGATCTCATTGACAAAATGCTGGAAGACAGCTGGAGCATTGCTCAATCCGAAGGGCATGACGAGGTACTCATAATGTCCGTCACGGGCGTTAAAGGCGGTCTTCCACTCGTCACCCTCACGGATCCGGATGAGATTGTATGCACCTCTCAAGTCCAGCTTTGTGAAGATGGTAGCTCCGCTAACTCTATCAAAGAGCTCAGTAATCAGGGGTAGTGGATAACGGTTCTTGATGGTAATGTCGTTCAGACCTCTGTAGTCAATGCACGGCCGCAGACCACCATCTTTTTTCTTTACGAAAAAGAAGCCTGCGCCGGCTGGAGAAGAGGAAGGTCGAATGAACCCTTTTGCTAGGTTCTCTTTAATGTATTCCTCCATAGAATGCGTCTCAGGCAGAGACAACGGGTAAGTTCGGCCTCGAGGTGGAACCTTCCCTGGAACGAGATCAATCGGGCAGTCCCATTCTCTATGAGGAGGAAGGATATCAGCAGAAGCCTTACTGAACACATCCGTGAAATCTTGATATGGAGGAGGTGGAACATCAGACGACCTGGGGGAGGAAGAACAGACAGGCAATACTTTAAACAAACATGTCTCAGCACAGGAGGGACCCCATGCCAGAATCTGCGTAGTCGTCCAATCAATAGATGGATTGTGAAGACGGAGCCATGGAAGGCCCAGGACCACAGGATGTGTGGCCCTTGGAATCACTAAAAAAGAAATAAATTCGGAATGAAGAACTCCCACTCTCAGACGAACTGGTAGAGTCCTTAGGGAAATAACTGCATCAAAAATCTTGCTGCCATCCACGGCAGTTAAGGAGATGGACGAAGGAAGTCTCTCGGTGGGTAGGGACCACCGTTTAACATAGGCTTCGGTAATAAAGTTCCCAGCTGCTCCGGAATCAAGGAGGGCAATGACGTTCCGATAACGTTGAGCAATTTGGAGCGACAAAGGGAGATTACAATCATGAGGAGATGGAGAGGAGATCATTACTCCTAGCCGGCCCTCTCCTGGGCGAGCTAGGGTTTGGAGTTTTCCCGGACGTTCGGGACAGGCATTGATGGTGTGAGACGGAGCTGCACAGTAAAGACAAAGAGACTCAGAGAGACGTCTTCGGCGCTCAGCAGGAGTTAAACGGGAACGGCCAATTTGCATGGGCTCGTCTTTAGATGGTGACAGTTGGCGAGGAGGAGGAGCAGAAGATTTTGGAGCAGATGATCTTCCACGCTCAGTTGCTCTCTCTCTGAAACGTAAATCAACTTTCGTGCAGAGTGAGATTAGCTCATCTAACTTGGAAGGTAAGTCTCTGGTAGCTAACTCATCTTTAATACGCTCAGATAAGCCATGCCAGAATGCAGTATACAGGGCCTCGTCGTTCCATGCCAGTTCGGATGCCAGGATCTGGAACTGTATAAGATATTGTCCTACAGTACGTGATCCCTGGCGTAAACGGAGAATCTCAGATGAAGCTGAAGTTACCCGGCCTGGCTCGTCGAAGATACGCCTGAATGTTGACACGAATGCAGTGTAGGAGGATAGCAGGGTATCGGACCTCTCCCATAACGGTGATGCCCAATCAAGGGCTGAGCCACTGAGAAGAGAGATAATGTAGGCAATTTTTGTACGGTCACTGGGAAAATTGCCAGGTTGTAGCTCAAACTGAATCTCACACTGGTTGAGAAATCCCCTGCAGAATCTTGGAGATCCGTCAAATTTTGCTGGCGTTGGAAGATGAAGACGTGGAGCAGAAATGGGTAAGGTGGGTGGGGTCATAGCTGGAGTCACTGTGGTTGACGCACCGGACGCGTCTGATCCACGGAGAGTTGTCTGAATTCCATCCAGCCGAGTAGAGAGATCCTGGAGACAGCGGATGATGTGGCCCTGTGCAGCCTCCTGATGTTCAAGTCGGGCTGCCAGTTCTTGCATCGGCCTGGCCGCTTGATCCTGGTCTCTGGCTGGATTCATATGGTCAGTGCTTACTGTCACAACTGAGGGCCTGAGCTGACGGGAGGCAGCCTCAGTTGTAGGGGCTGAGATGTAACGGAACCTGGGAGGTTGTATCAGACCCCTAGACATGTAAGTAACATGTAGAAGAAATGCCCGAAGGCGTGAACACGACAACCAGGGTAAAAGTCAATGATGTTTATTTATGACAAACTCCGTAACACAGCAGCAGTAAAAGAAAACATAAAAATCAGCAGAGGATAAATACAGTTCCTGGGTTCTACAGGGTGGCAAGGGCCACAGGGCTCTGGTAGTGTGAGATAGTTCTTATAATCTTCTAGTTGGAAACTCCTTACCAGGCCCGACTGTAGCAATGGAGATAGCCCAGGATCGTACCAGCTGGTGTTCCAGGAAAAGCTGGGCTGCTGTGGATAAAACGGCTGCTGTGGGTACTGGCTGGAACCAGACTGATGTTGGCACGGAGTGGATACTGGCTGGAACCAGTTAAATGATAAATGTAGCTTGAGAGCGATGAAATATGAAGTGATGTTTGGAGCTTGAGAGCGGTGAAATAATAATGCCGGTGATAAATGATAATCTGTAGAAAAGGGTACCGGCACTTTAAGAAGAGCTGATCTCTGCTGGAAGCTGATTGCTGTAAGCAGGTGGATCTGTAGCTGGAAGCAGATGAATCCAAATGGATAGGAGAGTCAGGCTACACCGCAGGTGGAATGCTGGTGCGGGTCTCTTTAGTGGAGGTTTGGAGATAGGAACTGGAACCTGGAAAACAACCACAGGAGAGAGACAAACTGGAACAAGGTTTGACAACCAAAGCACTGACGCCTTCCTTGCTCAGGCACAGAATACTTATACCTGCAGCAAGGAAGGGATTGGCTAGGCAATTATGCAGATTAACATTGCAAACAGTAGATTGGTGGAAATGAACAGATGACAGAATCCAAGATGGCTGCGCCCATGCAGACACTTGGAGGGAAGTTTGGTTTTTAATCCATGTGGGAATTAAAACAGTAATGGTGGCGCCGGCCACAGGAGACAGGAGACGCCAGACTGATAAGTGCACATTTAACCACGCGGGCACAGCGGAGGCCGCGGCTGACGTAATCACCACTCTGACACTCTGCATGCAGAAACTCAGGAACAGCGGCGGAGGCCGCGGGAGACGCCATTCCGGATGTTACAGGCGTTGCGGTGACCGCGTCTCAGAGTGACAGGAGAGGAGGCAGGAATGTGGACATCAGTATGACAGATGGGATCTGGTCCTGGAACGCTGAGCCAGCCTTAGAAGGCATCTGAAGGGTAAGTAATGGTGTCCAGATACCCGGATCGTGACAGCACCCCCCCCTTTAGGAGTGGCCCCAGGACACTTCTTTGGCTTTTGAGGAAACTTGGAATGGAATCTCCGGACCAAGGCAGGAGCATGGACATCAGAAGCATTGGTCCATGAGCGTTCCTCAGGGCCGTAACCCTTCCAGTCAATAAGATACTGTAGTTGACCGTAACGGTGACGTGAGTCCAGGATCTTGGCCACTTCATACTCAACGCCTCGTTGAGTTTGGACTTTCGGAGTTGGAGGAAGTGAGGAATGAAACCGATTCAGGATCAGCGGTTTCAACAGGGAAACATGGAATGTCCTGGGTATTTTTAAGAAGGGAGGTAACTGAAGTCTGTAAGCAACAGGATTGATGACTTGCTCAATTTTGAAAGGACCAATGTAGCGAGGTGCAAACTTCATACTGGGAACTCTTAACCTCAAATTCTTCGTGGATAACCATACCCGATCACCCACCTTGAGAGCAGGAACCGCTCTACGCTTCTTGTCCGCAAACTTCTTATACCTGAACGATGCCTTGAGCAGAGCTGCTCGTACACTCTTCCAGTTGTTTGCAAACTGATGCAAGGTGATATCCACTGCTGGAACAGAAGTTGCTGGGAGCGGTTGGAATTCAGGGACTTTAGGGTGGAATCCAAAGTTGGTGAAGAATGGTGTTGAAGAAGATGAGGAATGATACTGATTGTTATGACAGAACTCGGCCCAGGGAAGTAATTGAACCCAGTCATCTTGAGAGGAAGACACATAGATGCGGAGGAAGGCCTCCAAGTCCTGATTCACCCTCTCAGTTTGACCATTGGTCTGAGGATGGTAAGCCGTGGAAAACTTTAGTTTGACTTGGAGGACTTGACATAAACTTCGCCAGAATTTGGCTGTGAATTGAACTCCTCGATCTGAGATAATTTCTTCAGGCAGACCGTGGAGTCGGAAGATCTCTTGTATGAACACTTGAGCCAACTTGGAAGCTGACGGAAGACCGGTGAGAGGAATGAAGTGTGCCATCTTGGTGAACCGGTCAACTACCACCCAGATGGTATTGAACTTGTTGCACATGGGTAAGTCTGTAATGAAATCCATCGACAAATGGGTCCATGGTCGACGGGGAACGGATAGTGGAACCAGTTGCCCCGCAGGCGACTGGCGGGATACTTTATGTTGGGCACACTTTGGGCAAGATGCAATAAACTCCATGACGTCCTTTCTCAGAGTTGGCCACCAATAGGACCTAGAGATAAACTCCAGGGTTTTTTGGATACCTGTATGTCCGGCAAAACGGGAAGCATGGGCCCAATGCATGAGCTTCTTCCTCAGTACCGGCTTCACAAAACTTTTCCCTAGTGGGGGCGTAGAGTCCATCCCTACCGTGGAGAATGCCAACGGATTGATAATAGGATGCTTGTCTGAAGACTCTGACTCATTTTCTTGCTCCCATGAGCGGGAAAGGGCATCGGCCTTGCGATTCTGAGAGCCCGGACAGAACTGGAGTTTAAAGTCGAACCTGGAAAAGAAAAGTGCCCATCTGGCCTGACGAGGGTTGAGACATTGTGCGCCTTTCAGATATAAAAGGTTCTTGTGGTCTGTAAGTATGGTGATTGAATGAGAAGCTCCCTCCAACAGATATCTCCACTCCTCTAGAGCGAGCTTGATGGCTAGCAACTCCTGGTCGCCAATGGCATAGTTGCGCTCCGCTGGGGAGAACTTCCGGGAGAAGAAACTGCAAGGATGTAAATGGCCATCTTTAGCCCTCTGAGATAACACCGCTCCTACTCCAACGGAGGAGGCATCCACCTCTAAGATGAAAGGAGAGTCGATGTCGGGCTGTTTCAGAACTGGTGCAGAGATGAACCGTTGTTTTAAGAGATGAAAAGCTTGCGTAGCTTCTTCAGACCACTTGGACGGGTTAGCACCCTTCTTAGTTAAAGCAGTAATAGGCGCCACAATGGTGGAAAAGTCTCGTATAAACTTTCTGTAATAATTGGCGAACCCTAAGAACCTCTGGACCCCTTTGAGGGTTAAGGGTATCTGCCAATTCTGGATTGCTTGTAGTTTCTCAGGATCCATCTCTAGTCCGGAACCGGACACAATGTAACCTAGAAACGGAATGGACTTGACTTCAAAGACGCATTTCTCTAATTTGCAATAGAGATGATTGACACGGAGACGGGACAGAACCTCTTTTACCCAAAAACGATGTTCCTCTAAATTGTTGGCAAAAATGAGGATATCATCTAGATAGACCACGACATGACGGTATAAAATGTCTCTGAAGATCTCATTGACAAAATGCTGGAAGACAGCTGGAGCATTGCTCAATCCAAAGGGCATGACGAGGTACTCATAATGTCCGTCACGGGCGTTAAAGGCGGTCTTCCACTCGTCACCCTCACGGATCCGGATGAGATTGTATGCACCTCTCAAGTCCAGCTTTGTGAAGATGGTAGCTCCGCTAACTCTATCAAAGAGCTCAGTAATCAAGGGTAGTGGATAACGGTTCTTGATGGTAATGTCGTTCAGACCTCTGTAGTCAATGCACGGCCGCAGACCACCATCTTTTTTCTTTACGAAAAAGAAGCCTGCGCCGGCTGGAGAAGAGGAAGGTCGAATGAACCCTTTTGCTAGGTTCTCTTTAATGTATTCCTCCATAGAATGCGTCTCAGGCAGAGACAACGGGTAAGTTCGGCCTCGAGGTGGAACCTTCCCTGGAACGAGATCAATCGGGCAGTCCCATTCTCTATGAGGAGGAAGGATATCAGCAGAAGCCTTACTGAACACATCCGTGAAATCTTGATATGGAGGAGGTGGAACATCAGACGACCTGGGGGAGGAAGAACAGACAGGCAATACTTTAAACAAACATGTCTCAGCACAGGAGGGACCCCATGCCAGAATCTGCGTAGTCGTCCAATCAATAGATGGATTGTGAAGACGGAGCCATGGAAGGCCCAGGACCACAGGATGTGTGGCCCTTGGAATCACTAAAAAAGAAATAAATTCGGAATGAAGAACTCCCACTCTCAGACGAACTGGTAGAGTCCTTAGGGAAATAACTGCATCAAAAATCTTGCTGCCATCCACGGCAGTTAAGGAGATGGACGAAGGAAGTCTCTCGGTGGGTAGGGACCACCGTTTAACATAGGCTTCGGTAATAAAGTTCCCAGCTGCTCCGGAATCAAGGAGGGCAATGACGTTCCGATAACGTTGAGCAATTTGGAGCGACAAAGGGAGATTACAATCATGAGGAGATGGAGAGGAGATCATTACTCTCCTGGGCGAGCTAGGGTTTGGAGTTTTCCCGGACGTTCGGGACAGGCATTGATGGTGTGAGACGGAGCTGCACAGTAAAGACAAAGAGACTCAGAGAGACGTCTTCGGCGCTCAGCAGGAGTTAAACGGGAACGGCCAATTTGCATGGGCTCGTCTTTAGATGGTGACAGTTGGCGAGGAGGAGGAGCAGAAGATTTTGGAGCAGATGATCTTCCACGCTCAGTTGCTCTCTCTCTGAAACGTAAATCAACTTTCGTGCAGAGTGAGATTAGCTCATCTAACTTGGAAGGTAAGTCTCTGGTAGCTAACTCATCTTTAATACGCTCAGATAAGCCATGCCAGAATGCAGCATACAGGGCCTCGTCGTTCCATGCCAGTTCGGATGCCAGGATCTGGAACTGTATAAGATATTGTCCTACAGTACGTGATCCCTGGCGTAAACGGAGAATCTCAGATGAAGCTGAAGTTACCCGGCCTGGCTCGTCGAAGATACGCCTGAATGTTGACACGAATGCAGTGTAGGAGGATAGCAGGGTATCGGACCTCTCCCATAACGGTGATGCCCAATCAAGGGCTGAGCCACTGAGAAGAGAGATAATGTAGGCAATTTTTGTACGGTCACTGGGAAAATTGCCAGGTTGTAGCTCAAACTGAATCTCACACTGGTTGAGAAATCCCCTGCAGAATCTTGGAGATCCGTCAAATTTTGCTGGCGTTGGAAGATGAAGACGTGGAGCAGAAATGGGTAAGGTGGGTGGGGTCATAGCTGGAGTCACTGTGGTTGACGCACCGGACGCGTCTGATCCACGGAGAGTTGTCTGAATTCCATCCAGCCGAGTAGAGAGATCCTGGAGACAGCGGATGATGTGGCCCTGTGCAGCCTCCTGATGTTCAAGTCGGGCTGCCAGTTCTTGCATCGGCCTGGCCGCTTGATCCTGGTCTCTGGCTGGATTCATATGGTCAGTGCTTACTGTCACAACTGAGGGCCTGAGCTGACGGGAGGCAGCCTCAGTTGTAGGGGCTGAGATGTAACGGAACCTGGGAGGTTGTATCAGACCCCTAGACATGTAAGTAACATGTAGAAGAAATGCCCGAAGGCGTGAACACGACAACCAGGGTAAAAGTCAATGATGTTTATTTATGACAAACTCCGTAACACAGCAGCAGTAAAAGAAAACATAAAAATCAGCAGAGGATAAATACAGTTCCTGGGTTCTACAGGGTGGCAAGGGCCACAGGGCTCTGGTAGTGTGAGATAGTTCTTATAATCTTCTAGTTGGAAAGTCCTTACCAGGCCCGACTGTAGCAATGGAGATAGCCCAGGATCGTACCAGCTGGTGTTCCAGGAAAAGCTGGGCTGCTGTGGATAAAACGGCTGCTGTGGGTACTGGCTGGAACCAGACTGATGTTGGCACGGAGTGGATACTGGCTGGAACCAGTTAAATGATAAATGTAGCTTGAGAGCGATGAAATATGAAGTGATGTTTGGAGCTTGAGAGCGGTGAAATAATAATGCCGGTGATAAATGATAATCTGTAGAAAAGGGTACCGGCACTTTAAGAAGAGCTGATCTCTGCTGGAAGCTGATTGCTGTAAGCAGGTGGATCTGTAGCTGGAAGCAGATGAATCCAAATGGATAGGAGAGTCAGGCTACACCGCAGGTGGAATGCTGGTGCGGGTCTCTTTAGTGGAGGTTTGGAGATAGGAACTGGAACCTGGAAAACAACCACAGGAGAGAGACAAACTGGAACAAGGTTTGACAACCAAAGCACTGACGCCTTCCTTGCTCAGGCACAGAATACTTATACCTGCAGCAAGGAAGGGATTGGCTAGGCAATTATGCAGATTAACATTGCAAACAGTAGATTGGTGGAAATGAACAGATGACAGAATCCAAGATGGCTGCGCCCATGCAGACACTTGGAGGGAAGTTTGGTTTGTAATCCATGTGGGAATTAAAACAGTAATGGTGGCGCCGGCCACAGGAGACAGGAGACGCCAGACTGATAAGTGCACATTTAACCACGCGGGCACAGCGGAGGCCGCGGCTGACGTAATCACCACTCTGACACTCTGCATGCAGAAACTCAGGAACAGCGGCGGAGGCCGCGGGAGACGCCATTCCGGATGTTACAGGCGTTGCGGTGACCGCGTCTCAGAGTGACAGGAGAGGAGGCAGGAATGTGGACATCAGTATGACAGATGGGATCTGGTCCTGTAACGCTGAGCCAGCCTTAGAAGGCATCTGAAGGGTAAGTAATGGTGTCCAGATACCCGGATCGTGACAGCACCCCCCCCCTTTAGGAGTGGCCCCAGGACACTTCTTTGGCTTTTGAGGAAACTTGGAATGGAATCTCCGGACCAAGGCAGGAGCATGGACATCAGAAGCATTGGTCCATGAGCGTTCCTCAGGGCCGTAACCCTTCCAGTCAATAAGATACTGTAGTTGACCGTAACGGTGACGTGAGTCCAGGATCTTGGCCACTTCATACTCAACGCCTCGTTGAGTTTGGACTTTCGAAGTTGGAGGAAGTGAGGAATGAAACCGATTCAGGATCAGCGGTTTCAACAGGGAAACATGGAATGTCCTGGGTATTTTTAAGAAGGGAGGTAACTGAAGTCTGTAAGCAACAGGATTGATGACTTGCTCAATTTTGAAAGGACCAATGTAGCGAGGTGCAAACTTCATACTGGGAACTCTTAACCTCAAATTCTTCGTGGATAACCATACCCGATCACCCACCTTGAGAGCAGGAACCGCTCTACGCTTCTTGTCCGCAAACTTCTTATACCTGAACGATGCCTTGAGCAGAGCTGCTCGTACACTCTTCCAGTTGTTTGCAAACTGATGCAAGGTGATATCCACTGCTGGAACAGAAGTTGCTGGGAGCGGTTGGAATTCAGGGACTTTAGGGTGGAATCCAAAGTTGGTGAAGAATGGTGTTGAAGAAGATGAGGAATGATACTGATTGTTATGACAGAACTCGGCCCAGGGAAGTAATTGAACCCAGTCATCTTGAGAGGAAGACACATAGATGCGAAGGAAGGCCTCCAAGTCCTGATTCACCCTCTCAGTTTGACCATTGGTCTGAGGATGGTAAGCCGTGGAAAACTTTAGTTTGACTTGGAGGACTTGACATAAACTTCGCCAGAATTTGGCTGTGAATTGAACTCCTCGATCTGAGATAATTTCTTCAGGCAGACCGTGGAGTCGGAAGATCTCTTGTATGAACACTTGAGCCAACTTGGAAGCTGACGGAAGACCGGTGAGAGGAATGAAGTGTGCCATCTTGGTGAACCGGTCAACTACCACCCAGATGGTATTGAACTTGTTGCACATGGGTAAGTCTGTAATGAAATCCATCGACAAATGGGTCCATGGTCGACGGGGAACGGATAGTGGAACCAGTTGCCCCGCAGGCGACTGGCGGGATACTTTATGTTGGGCACACTTTGGGCAAGATGCAATAAACTCCATGACGTCCTTTCTCAGAGTTGGCCACCAATAGGACCTAGAGATAAACTCCAGGGTTTTTTGGACACCTGTATGTCCGGCAAAACGGGAAGCATGGGCCCAATGCATGAGCTTCTTCCTCAGAACCGGCTTCACAAAACTTTTCCCTAGTGGGGGCGTAGAGTCCATCCCTACCGTGGAGAATGCCAATGGATTGATAATAGGATGCTTGTCTGAAGACTCTGACTCATTTTCTTGCTCCCATGAGCGGGAAAGGGCATCGGCCTTGCGATTCTGAGAGCCCGGACAGAACTGGAGTTTAAAGTCGAACCTGGAAAAGAAAAGTGCCCATCTGGCCTGACGAGGGTTGAGACATTGTGCGCCTTTCAGATATAAAAGGTTCTTGTGGTCTGTAAGTATGGTGATTGAATGAGAAGCTCCCTCCAACAGATATCTCCACTCCTCTAGAGCGAGCTTGATGGCTAGCAACTCCTGGTCACCAATGGCATAGTTGCGCTCCGCTGGGGAGAACTTCCGGGAGAAGAAACTGCAAGGATGTAAATGGCCATCTTTAGCCCTCTGAGATAACACCGCTCCTACTCCAACGGAGGAGGCATCCACCTCTAAGATGAAAGGAGAGTCGATGTCGGGCTGTTTCAGAACTGGTGCAGAGATGAACCGTTGTTTTAAGAGATGAAAAGCTTGCGTAGCTTCTTCAGACCACTTGGACGGGTTAGCACCCTTCTTAGTTAAAGCAGTAATAGGCGCCACAATGGTGGAAAAGTCTCGTATAAACTTTCTGTAATAATTGGCGAACCCTAAGAACCTCTGGACCCCTTTGAGGGTTAAGGGTATCTGCCAATTCTGGATTGCTTGTAGTTTCTCAGGATCCATCTCTAGTCCGGAACCGGACACAATGTAACCTAGAAACGGAATGGACTTGACTTCAAAGACGCATTTCTCTAATTTGCAATAGAGATGATTGACACGGAGACGGGACAGAACCTCTTTTACCCAAAAACGATGTTCCTCTAAATTGTTGGCAAAAATGAGGATATCATCTAGATAGACCACGACATGACGGTATAAAATGTCTCTGAAGATCTCATTGACAAAATGCTGGAAGACAGCTGGAGCATTGCTCAATCCGAAGGGCATGACGAGGTACTCATAATGTCCGTCACGGGTGTTAAAGGCGGTCTTCCACTCGTCACCCTCACGGATCCGGATGAGATTGTATGCACCTCTCAAGTCCAGCTTTGTGAAGATGGTAGCTCCGCTAACTCTATCAAAGAGCTCAGTAATCAGGGGTAGTGGATAACGGTTCTTGATGGTAATGTCGTTCAGACCTCTGTAGTCAATGCACGGCCGCAGACCACCATCTTTTTTCTTTACGAAAAAGAAGCCTGCGCCGGCTGGAGAAGAGGAAGGTCGAATGAACCCTTTTGCTAGGTTCTCTTTAATGTATTCCTCCATAGAATGCGTCTCAGGCAGAGACAACGGGTAAGTTCGGCCTCGAGGTGGAACCTTCCCTGGAACGAGATCAATCGGGCAGTCCCATTCTCTATGAGGAGGAAGGATATCAGCAGAAGCCTTACTGAACACATCCGTGAAATCTTGATATGGAGGAGGTGGAACATCAGACGACCTGGGGGAGGAAGAACAGACAGGCAATACTTTAAACAAACATGTCTCAGCACAGGAGGGACCCCATGCCAGAATCTGCGTAGTCGTCCAATCAATAGATGGATTGTGAAGACGGAGCCATGGAAGGCCCAGGACCACAGGATGTGTGGCCCTTGGAATCACTAAAAAAGAAATAAATTCGGAATGAAGAACTCCCACTCTCAGACGAACTGGTAGAGTCCTTAGGGAAATAACTGCATCAAAAATCTTGCTGCCATCCACGGCAGTTAAGGAGATGGACGAAGGAAGTCTCTCGGTGGGTAGGGACCACCGTTTAACATAGGCTTCGGTAATAAAGTTCCCAGCTGCTCCGGAATCAAGGAGGGCAATGACGTTCCGATAACGTTGAGCAATTTGGAGCGACAAAGGGAGATTACAATCATGAGGAGATGGAGAGGAGATCATTACTCCTAGCCGGCCCTCTCCTGGGCGAGCTAGGGTTTGGAGTTTTCCCGGACGTTCGGGACAGGCATTGATGGTGTGAGACGGAGCTGCACAGTAAAGACAAAGAGACTCAGAGAGACGTCTTCGGCGCTCAGCAGGAGTTAAACGGGAACGGCCAATTTGCATGGGCTCGTCTTTAGATGGTGACAGTTGGCGAGGAGGAGGAGCAGAAGATTTTGGAGCAGATGATCTTCCACGCTCAGTTGCTCTCTCTCTGAAACGTAAATCAACTTTCGTGCAGAGTGAGATTAGCTCATCTAACTTGGAAGGTAAGTCTCTGGTAGCTAACTCATCTTTAATACGCTCAGATAAGCCATGCCAGAATGCAGCATACAGGGCCTCGTCGTTCCATGCCAGTTCGGATGCCAGGATCTGGAACTGTATAAGATATTGTCCTACAGTACGTGATCCCTGGCGTAAACGGAGAATCTCAGATGAAGCTGAAGTTACCCGGCCTGGCTCGTCGAAGATACGCCTGAATGTTGACACGAATGCAGTGTAGGAGGATAGCAGGGTATCGGACCTCTCCCATAACGGTGATGCCCAATCAAGGGCTGAGCCACTGAGAAGAGAGATAATGTAGGCAATTTTTGTACGGTCACTGGGAAAATTGCCAGGTTGTAGCTCAAACTGAATCTCACACTGGTTGAGAAATCCCCTGCAGAATCTTGGAGATCCGTCAAATTTTGCTGGCGTTGGAAGATGAAGACGTGGAGCAGAAATGGGTAAGGTGGGTGGGGTCATAGCTGGAGTCACTGTGGTTGACGCACCGGACGCGTCTGATCCACGGAGAGTTGTCTGAATCCCATCCAGCCGAGTAGAGAGATCCTGGAGACAGCGGATGATGTGGCCCTGTGCAGCCTCCTGATGTTCAAGTCGGGCTGCCAGTTCTTGCATCGGCCTGGCCGCTTGATCCTGGTCTCTGGCTGGATTCATATGGTCAGTGCTTACTGTCACAACTGAGGGCCTGAGCTGACGGGAGGCAGCCTCAGTTGTAGGGGCTGAGATGTAACGGAACCTGGGAGGTTGTATCAGACCCCTAGACATGTAAGTAACATGTAGAAGAAATGCCCGAAGGCGTGAACACGACAACCAGGGTAAAAGTCAATGATGTTTATTTATGACAAACTCCGTAACACAGCAGCAGTAAAAGAAAACATAAAAATCAGCAGAGGATAAATACAGTTCCTGGGTTCTACAGGGTGGCAAGGGCCACAGGGCTCTGGTAGTGTGAGATAGTTCTTATAATCTTCTAGTTGGAAACTCCTTACCAGGCCCGACTGTAGCAATGGAGATAGCCCAGGATCGTACCAGCTGGTGTTCCAGGAAAAGCTGGGCTGCTGTGGATAAAACGGCTGCTGTGGGTACTGGCTGGAACCAGACTGATGTTGGCACGGAGTGGATACTGGCTGGAACCAGTTAAATGATAAATGTAGCTTGAGAGCGATGAAATATGAAGTGATGTTTGGAGCTTGAGAGCGGTGAAATAATAATGCCGGTGATAAATGATAATCTGTAGAAAAGGGTACCGGCACTTTAAGAAGAGCTGATCTCTGCTGGAAGCTGATTGCTGTAAGCAGGTGGATCTGTAGCTGGAAGCAGATGAATCCAAATGGATAGGAGAGTCAGGCTACACCGCAGGTGGAATGCTGGTGCGGGTCTCTTTAGTGGAGGTTTGGAGATAGGAACTGGAACCTGGAAAACAACCACAGGAGAGAGACAAACTGGAACAAGGTTTGACAACCAAAGCACTGACGCCTTCCTTGCTCAGGCACAGAATACTTATACCTGCAGCAAGGAAGGGATTGGCTAGGCAATTATGCAGATTAACATTGCAAACAGTAGATTGGTGGAAATGAACAGATGACAGAATCCAAGATGGCTGCGCCCATGCAGACACTTGGAGGGAAGTTTGGTTTGTAATCCATGTGGGAATTAAAACAGTAATGGCGGCGCCGGCCACAGGAGACAGGAGACGCCAGACTGATAAGTGCACATTTAACCACGCGGGCACAGCGGAGGCCGCGGCTGACGTAATCACCACTCTGACACTCTGCATGCAGAAACTCAGGAACAGCGGCGGAGGCCGCGGGAGACGCCATTCCGGATGTTACAGGCGTTGCGGTGACCGCGTCTCAGAGTGACAGGAGAGGAGGCAGGAATGTGGACATCAGTATGACAGATGGGATCTGGTCCTGGAACGCTGAGCCAGCCTTAGAAGGCATCTGAAGGGTAAGTAATGGTGTCCAGATACCCGGATCGTGACAGCACCCCCCCCTTTAGGAGTGGCCCCAGGACACTTCTTTGGCTTTTGAGGAAACTTGGAATGGAATCTCCGGACCAAGGCAGGAGCATGGACATCAGAAGCATTGGTCCATGAGCGTTCCTCAGGGCCGTAACCCTTCCAGTCAATAAGATACTGTAGTTGACCGTAACGGTGACGTGAGTCCAGGATCTTGGCCACTTCATACTCAACGCCTCGTTGAGTTTGGACTTTCGGAGTTGGAGGAAGTGAGGAATGAAACCGATTCAGGATCAGCGGTTTCAACAGGGAAACATGGAATGTCCTGGGTATTTTTAAGAAGGGAGGTAACTGAAGTCTGTAAGCAACAGGATTGATGACTTGCTCAATTTTGAAAGGACCAATGTAGCGAGGTGCAAACTTCATACTGGGAACTCTTAACCTCAAATTCTTCGTGGATAACCATACCCGATCACCCACCTTGAGAGCAGGAACCGCTCTACGCTTCTTGTCCGCAAACTTCTTATACCTGAACGATGCCTTGAGCAGAGCTGCTCGTACACTCTTCCAGTTGTTTGCAAACTGATGCAAGGTGATATCCACTGCTGGAACAGAAGTTGCTGGGAGCGGTTGGAATTCAGGGACTTTAGGGTGGAATCCAAAGTTGGTGAAGAATGGTGTTGAAGAAGATGAGGAATGATACTGATTGTTATGACAGAACTCGGCCCAGGGAAGTAATTGAACCCAGTCATCTTGAGAGGAAGACACATAGATGCGAAGGAAGGCCTCCAAGTCCTGATTCACCCTCTCAGTTTGACCATTGGTCTGTGGATGGTAAGCCATGGAAAACTTTAGTTTGACTTGGAGGACTTGACATAAACTTCGCCAGAATTTGGCTGTGAATTGAACTCCTCGATCTGAGATAATTTCTTCAGGCAGACCGTGGAGTCGGAAGATCTCTTGTATGAACACTTGAGCCAACTTGGAAGCTGACGGAAGACCGGTGAGAGGAATGAAGTGTGCCATCTTGGTGAACCGGTCAACTACCACCCAGATGGTATTGAACTTGTTGCACATGGGTAAGTCTGTAATGAAATCCATCGACAAATGGGTCCATGGTCGACGGGGAACGGATAGTGGAACCAGTTGCCCCGCAGGCGACTGGCGGGATACTTTATGTTGGGCACACTTTGGGCAAGATGCAATAAACTCCATGACGTCCTTTCTCAGAGTTGGCCACCAATAGGACCTAGAGATAAACTCCAGGGTTTTTTGGACACCTGTATGTCCGGCAAAACGGGAAGCATGGGCCCAATGCATGAGCTTCTTCCTCAGAACCGGCTTCACAAAACTTTTCCCTAGTGGGGGCGTAGAGTCCATCCCTACCGTGGAGAATGCCAACGGATTGATAATAGGATGCTTGTCTGAAGACTCTGACTCATTTTCTTGCTCCCATGAGCGGGAAAGGGCATCGGCCTTGCGATTCTGAGAGCCCGGACAGAACTGGAGTTTAAAGTCGAACCTGGAAAAGAAAAGTGCCCATCTGGCCTGACGAGGGTTGAGACATTGTGCGCCTTTCAGATATAAAAGGTTCTTGTGGTCTGTAAGTATGGTGATTGAATGAGAAGCTCCCTCCAACAGATATCTCCACTCCTCTAGAGCGAGCTTGATGGCTAGCAACTCCTGGTCGCCAATGGCATAGTTGCGCTCCGCTGGGGAGAACTTCCGGGAGAAGAAACTGCAAGGATGTAAATGGCCATCTTTAGCCCTCTGAGATAACACCGCTCCTACTCCAACGGAGGAGGCATCCACCTCTAAGATGAAAGGAGAGTCGATGTCGGGCTGTTTCAGAACTGGTGCAGAGATGAACCGTTGTTTTAAGAGATGAAAAGCTTGCGTAGCTTCTTCAGACCACTTGGACGGGTTAGCACCCTTCTTAGTTAAAGCAGTAATAGGCGCCACAATGGTGGAAAAGTCTCGTATAAACTTTCTGTAATAATTGGCGAACCCTAAGAACCTCTGGACCCCTTTGAGGGTTAAGGGTATCTGCCAATTCTGGATTGCTTGTAGTTTCTCAGGATCCATCTCTAGTCCGGAACCGGACACAATGTAACCTAGAAACGGAATGGACTTGACTTCAAAGACGCATTTCTCTAATTTGCAATAGAGATGATTGACACGGAGACGGGACAGAACCTCTTTTACCCAAAAACGATGTTCCTCTAAATTGTTGGCAAAAATGAGGATATCATCTAGATAGACCACGACATGACGGTATAAAATGTCTCTGAAGATCTCATTGACAAAATGCTGGAAGACAGCTGGAGCATTGCTCAATCCGAAGGGCATGACGAGGTACTCATAATGTCCGTCACGGGTGTTAAAGGCGGTCTTCCACTCGTCACCCTCACGGATCCGGATGAGATTGTATGCACCTCTCAAGTCCAGCTTTGTGAAGATGGTAGCTCCGCTAACTCTATCAAAGAGCTCAGTAATCAGGGGTAGTGGATAACGGTTCTTGATGGTAATGTCGTTCAGACCTCTGTAGTCAATGCACGGCCGCAGACCACCATCTTTTTTCTTTACGAAAAAGAAGCCTGCGCCGGCTGGAGAAGAGGAAGGTCGAATGAACCCTTTTGCTAGGTTCTCTTTAATGTATTCCTCCATAGAATGCGTCTCAGGCAGAGACAACGGGTAAGTTCGGCCTCGAGGTGGAACCTTCCCTGGAACGAGATCAATCGGGCAGTCCCATTCTCTATGAGGAGGAAGGATATCAGCAGAAGCCTTACTGAACACATCCGTGAAATCTTGATATGGAGGAGGTGGAACATCAGACGACCTGGGGGAGGAAGAACAGACAGGCAATACTTTAAACAAACATGTCTCAGCACAGGAGGGACCCCATGCCAGAATCTGCGTAGTCGTCCAATCAATAGATGGATTGTGAAGACGGAGCCATGGAAGGCCCAGGACCACAGGATGTGTGGCCCTTGGAATCACTAAAAAAGAAATAAATTCGGAATGAAGAACTCCCACTCTCAGACGAACTGGTAGAGTCCTTAGGGAAATAACTGCATCAAAAATCTTGCTGCCATCCACGGCAGTTAAGGAGATGGACGAAGGAAGTCTCTCGGTGGGTAGGGACCACCGTTTAACATAGGCTTCGGTAATAAAGTTCCCAGCTGCTCCGGAATCAAGGAGGGCAATGACGTTCCGATAACGTTGAGCAATTTGGAGCGACAAAGGGAGATTACAATCATGAGGAGATGGAGAGGAGATCATTACTCCTAGCCGGCCCTCTCCTGGGCGAGCTAGGGTTTGGAGTTTTCCCGGACGTTCGGGACAGGCATTGATGGTGTGAGACGGAGCTGCACAGTAAAGACAAAGAGACTCAGAGAGACGTCTTCGGCGCTCAGCAGGAGTTAAACGGGAACGGCCAATTTGCATGGGCTCGTCTTTAGATGGTGACAGTTGGCGAGGAGGAGGAGCAGAAGATTTTGGAGCAGATGATCTTCCACGCTCAGTTGCTCTCTCTCTGAAACGTAAATCAACTTTCGTGCAGAGTGAGATTAGCTCATCTAACTTGGAAGGTAAGTCTCTGGTAGCTAACTCATCTTTAATACGCTCAGATAAGCCATGCCAGAATGCAGCATACAGGGCCTCGTCGTTCCATGCCAGTTCGGATGCCAGGATCTGGAACTGTATAAGATATTGTCCTACAGTACGTGATCCCTGGCGTAAACGGAGAATCTCAGATGAAGCTGAAGTTACCCGGCCTGGCTCGTCGAAGATACGCCTGAATGTTGACACGAATGCAGTGTAGGAGGATAGCAGGGTATCGGACCTCTCCCATAACGGTGATGCCCAATCAAGGGCTGAGCCACTGAGAAGAGAGATAATGTAGGCAATTTTTGTACGGTCACTGGGAAAATTGCCAGGTTGTAGCTCAAACTGAATCTCACACTGGTTGAGAAATCCCCTGCAGAATCTTGGAGATCCGTCAAATTTTGCTGGCGTTGGAAGATGAAGACGTGGAGCAGAAATGGGTAAGGTGGGTGGGGTCATAGCTGGAGTCACTGTGGTTGACGCACCGGACGCGTCTGATCCACGGAGAGTTGTCTGAATCCCATCCAGCCGAGTAGAGAGATCCTGGAGACAGCGGATGATGTGGCCCTGTGCAGCCTCCTGATGTTCAAGTCGGGCTGCCAGTTCTTGCATCGGCCTGGCCGCTTGATCCTGGTCTCTGGCTGGATTCATATGGTCAGTGCTTACTGTCACAACTGAGGGCCTGAGCTGACGGGAGGCAGCCTCAGTTGTAGGGGCTGAGATGTAACGGAACCTGGGAGGTTGTATCAGACCCCTAGACATGTAAGTAACATGTAGAAGAAATGCCCGAAGGCGTGAACACGACAACCAGGGTAAAAGTCAATGATGTTTATTTATGACAAACTCCGTAACACAGCAGCAGTAAAAGAAAACATAAAAATCAGCAGAGGATAAATACAGTTCCTGGGTTCTACAGGGTGGCAAGGGCCACAGGGCTCTGGTAGTGTGAGATAGTTCTTATAATCTTCTAGTTGGAAACTCCTTACCAGGCCCGACTGTAGCAATGGAGATAGCCCAGGATCGTACCAGCTGGTGTTCCAGGAAAAGCTGGGCTGCTGTGGATAAAACGGCTGCTGTGGGTACTGGCTGGAACCAGACTGATGTTGGCACGGAGTGGATACTGGCTGGAACCAGTTAAATGATAAATGTAGCTTGAGAGCGATGAAATATGAAGTGATGTTTGGAGCTTGAGAGCGGTGAAATAATAATGCCGGTGACAAATGATAATCTGTAGAAAAGGGTACCGGCACTTTAAGAAGAGCTGATCTCTGCTGGAAGCTGATTGCTGTAAGCAGGTGGATCTGTAGCTGGAAGCAGATGAATCCAAATGGATAGGAGAGTCAGGCTACACCGCAGGTGGAATGCTGGTGCGGGTCTCTTTAGTGGAGGTTTGGAGATAGGAACTGGAACCTGGAAAACAACCACAGGAGAGAGACAAACTGGAACAAGGTTTGACAACCAAAGCACTGACGCCTTCCTTGCTCAGGCACAGAATACTTATACCTGCAGCAAGGAAGGGATTGGCTAGGCAATTATGCAGATTAACATTGCAAACAGTAGATTGGTGGAAATGAACAGATGACAGAATCCAAGATGGCTGCGCCCATGCAGACACTTGGAGGGAAGTTTGGTTTGTAATCCATGTGGGAATTAAAACAGTAATGGCGGCGCCGGCCACAGGAGACAGGAGACGCCAGACTGATAAGTGCACATTTAACCACGCGGGCACAGCGGAGGCCGCGGCTGACGTAATCACCACTCTGACACTCTGCATGCAGAAACTCAGGAACAGCGGCGGAGGCCGCGGGAGACGCCATTCCGGATGTTACAGGCGTTGCGGTGACCGCGTCTCAGAGTGACAGGAGAGGAGGCAGGAATGTGGACATCAGTATGACAGATGGGATCTGGTCCTGGAACGCTGAGCCAGCCTTAGAAGGCATCTGAAGGGTAAGTAATGGTGTCCAGATACCCGGATCGTGACAGCACCCCCCCCTTTAGGAGTGGCCCCAGGACACTTCTTTGGCTTTTGAGGAAACTTGGAATGGAATCTCCGGACCAAGGCAGGAGCATGGACATCAGAAGCATTGGTCCATGAGCGTTACTCAGGGCCGTAACCCTTCCAGTCAATAAGATACTGTAGTTGACCGTAACGGTGACGTGAGTCCAGGATCTCGGCCACTTCATACTCAACGCCTCGTTGAGTTTGGACTTTCGGAGTTGGAGGAAGTGAGGAATGAAACCGATTCAGGATCAGCGGTTTCAACAGGGAAACATGGAATGTCCTGGGTATTTTTAAGAAGGGAGGTAACTGAAGTCTGTAAGCAACAGGATTGATGACTTGCTCAATTTTGAAAGGACCAATGTAGCGAGGTGCAAACTTCATACTGGGAACTCTTAACCTCAAATTCTTCGTGGATAACCATACCCGATCACCCACCTTGAGAGCAGGAACCGCTCTACGCTTCTTGTCCGCAAACTTCTTATACCTGAACGATGCCTTGAGCAGAGCTGCTCGTACACTCTTCCAGTTGTTTGCAAACTGATGCAAGGTGATATCCACTGCTGGAACAGAAGTTGCTGGGAGCGGTTGGAATTCAGGGACTTTAGGGTGGAATCCAAAGTTGGTGAAGAATGGTGTTGAAGAAGATGAGGAATGATACTGATTGTTATGACAGAACTCGGCCCAGGGAAGTAATTGAACCCAGTCATCTTGAGAGGAAGACACATAGATGCGAAGGAAGGCCTCCAAGTCCTGATTCACCCTCTCAGTTTGACCATTGGTCTGAGGATGGTAAGCCGTGGAAAACTTTAGTTTGACTTGGAGGACTTGACATAAACTTCGCCAGAATTTGGCTGTGAATTGAACTCCTCGATCTGAGATAATTTCTTCAGGCAGACCGTGGAGTCGGAAGATCTCTTGTATGAACACTTGAGCCAACTTGGAAGCTGACGGAAGACCGGTGAGAGGAATGAAGTGTGCCATCTTGGTGAACCGGTCAACTACCACCCAGATGGTATTGAACTTGTTGCACATGGGTAAGTCTGTAATGAAATCCATCGACAAATGGGTCCATGGTCGACGGGGAACGGATAGTGGAACCAGTTGCCCCGCAGGCGACTGGCGGGATACTTTATGTTGGGCACACTTTGGGCAAGATGCAATAAACTCCATGACGTCCTTTCTCAGAGTTGGCCACCAATAGGACCTAGAGATAAACTCCAGGGTTTTTTGGACACCTGTATGTCCGGCAAAACGGGAAGCATGGGCCCAATGCATGAGCTTCTTCCTCAGTACCGGCTTCACAAAACTTTTCCCTAGTGGGGGCGTAGAGTCCATCCCTACCGTGGAGAATGCCAACGGATTGATAATAGGATGCTTGTCTGAAGACTCTGACTCATTTTCTTGCTCCCATGAGCGGGAAAGGGCATCGGCCTTGCGATTCTGAGAGCCCGGACAGAACTGGAGTTTAAAGTCGAACCTGGAAAAGAAAAGTGCCCATCTGGCCTGACGAGGGTTGAGACATTGTGCGCCTTTCAGATATAAAAGGTTCTTGTGGTCTGTAAGTATGGTGATTGAATGAGAAGCTCCCTCCAACAGATATCTCCACTCCTCTAGAGCGAGCTTGATGGCTAGCAACTCCTGGTCGCCAATGGCATAGTTGCGCTCCGCTGGGGAGAACTTCCGGGAGAAGAAACTGCAAGGATGTAAATGGCCATCTTTAGCCCTCTGAGATAACAC
This sequence comes from Pseudophryne corroboree, assembly GCF_028390025.1. NCBI lineage: Eukaryota > Metazoa > Chordata > Amphibia > Anura > Myobatrachidae > Pseudophryne > Pseudophryne corroboree. The sequence goes on from NC_086452.1 coordinate 95,500,116, forward strand.
CGCTCCTACTCCAACGGAGGAGGCATCCACCTCTAAGATGAAAGGAGAGTCGATGTCGGGCTGTTTCAGAACTGGTGCAGAGATGAACCGTTGTTTTAAGAGATGAAAAGCTTGCGTAGCTTCTTCAGACCACTTGGACGGGTTAGCACCCTTCTTAGTTAAAGCAGTAATAGGCGCCACAATGGTGGAAAAGTCTCGTATAAACTTTCTGTAATAATTGGCGAACCCTAAGAACCTCTGGACCCCTTTGAGGGTTAAGGGTATCTGCCAATTCTGGATTGCTTGTAGTTTCTCAGGATCCATCTCTAGTCCGGAACCGGACACAATGTAACCTAGAAACGGAATGGACTTGACTTCAAAGACGCATTTCTCTAATTTGCAATAGAGATGATTGACACGGAGACGGGACAGAACCTCTTTTACCCAAAAACGATGTTCCTCTAAATTGTTGGCAAAAATGAGGATATCATCTAGATAGACCACGACATGACGGTATAAAATGTCTCTGAAGATCTCATTGACAAAATGCTGGAAGACAGCTGGAGCATTGCTCAATCCGAAGGGCATGACGAGGTACTCATAATGTCCGTCACGGGTGTTAAAGGCGGTCTTCCACTCGTCACCCTCACGGATCCGGATGAGATTGTATGCACCTCTCAAGTCCAGCTTTGTGAAGATGGTAGCTCCGCTAACTCTATCAAAGAGCTCAGTAATCAGGGGTAGTGGATAACGGTTCTTGATGGTAATGTCGTTCAGACCTCTGTAGTCAATGCACGGCCGCAGACCACCATCTTTTTTCTTTACGAAAAAGAAGCCTGCGCCGGCTGGAGAAGAGGAAGGTCGAATGAACCCTTTTGCTAGGTTCTCTTTAATGTATTCCTCCATAGAATGCGTCTCAGGCAGAGACAACGGGTAAGTTCGGCCTCGAGGTGGAACCTTCCCTGGAACGAGATCAATCGGGCAGTCCCATTCTCTATGAGGAGGAAGGATATCAGCAGAAGCCTTACTGAACACATCCGTGAAATCTTGATATGGAGGAGGTGGAACATCAGACGACCTGGGGGAGGAAGAACAGACAGGCAATACTTTAAACAAACATGTCTCAGCACAGGAGGGACCCCATGCCAGAATCTGCGTAGTCGTCCAATCAATAGATGGATTGTGAAGACGGAGCCATGGAAGGCCCAGGACCACAGGATGTGTGGCCCTTGGAATCACTAAAAAAGAAATAAATTCGGAATGAAGAACTCCCACTCTCAGACGAACTGGTAGAGTCCTTAGGGAAATAACTGCATCAAAAATCTTGCTGCCATCCACGGCAGTTAAGGAGATGGACGAAGGAAGTCTCTCGGTGGGTAGGGACCACCGTTTAACATAGGCTTCGGTAATAAAGTTCCCAGCTGCTCCGGAATCAAGGAGGGCAATGACGTTCCGATAACGTTGAGCAATTTGGAGCGACAAAGGGAGATTACAATCATGAGGAGATGGAGAGGAGATCATTACTCCTAGCCGGCCCTCTCCTGGGCGAGCTAGGGTTTGGAGTTTTCCCGGACGTTCGGGACAGGCATTGATGGTGTGAGACGGAGCTGCACAGTAAAGACAAAGAGACTCAGAGAGACGTCTTCGGCGCTCAGCAGGAGTTAAACGGGAACGGCCAATTTGCATGGGCTCGTCTTTAGATGGTGACAGTTGGCGAGGAGGAGGAGCAGAAGATTTTGGAGCAGAGGATCTTCCACGCTCAGTTGCTCTCTCTCTGAAACGTAAATCAACTTTCGTGCAGAGTGAGATTAGCTCATCTAACTTGGAAGGTAAGTCTCTGGTAGCTAACTCATCTTTAATACGCTCAGATAAGCCATGCCAGAATGCAGCATACAGGGCCTCGTCGTTCCATGCCAGTTCGGATGCCAGGATCTGGAACTGTATAAGATATTGTCCTACAGTACGTGATCCCTGGCGTAAACGGAGAATCTCAGATGAAGCTGAAGTTACCCGGCCTGGCTCGTCGAAGATACGCCTGAATGTTGACACGAATGCAGTGTAGGAGGATAGCAGGGTATCGGACCTCTCCCATAACGGTGATGCCCAATCAAGGGCTGAGCCACTGAGAAGAGAGATAATGTAGGCAATTTTTGTACGGTCACTGGGAAAATTGCCAGGTTGTAGCTCAAACTGAATCTCACACTGGTTGAGAAATCCCCTGCAGAATCTTGGAGATCCGTCAAATTTTGCTGGCGTTGGAAGATGAAGACGTGGAGCAGAAATGGGTAAGGTGGGTGGGGTCATAGCTGGGGTCACTGTGGTTGACGCACCGGACGCGTCTGATCCACGGAGAGTTGTCTGAATCCCATCCAGCCGAGTAGAGAGATCCTGGAGACAGCGGATGATGTGGCCCTGTGCAGCCTCCTGATGTTCAAGTCGGGCTGCCAGTTCTTGCATCGGCCTGGCCGCTTGATCCTGGTCTCTGGCTGGATTCATATGGTCAGTGCTTACTGTCACAACTGAGGGCCTGAGCTGACGGGAGGCAGCCTCAGTTGTAGGGGCTGAGATGTAACGGAACCTGGGAGGTTGTATCAGACCCCTAGACATGTAAGTAACATGTAGAAGAAATGCCCGAAGGCGTGAACACGACAACCAGGGTAAAAGTCAATGATGTTTATTTATGACAAACTCCGTAACACAGCAGCAGTAAAAGAAAACATAAAAATCAGCAGAGGATAAATACAGTTCCTGGGTTCTACAGGGTGGCAAGGGCCACAGGGCTCTGGTAGTGTGAGATAGTTCTTATAATCTTCTAGTTGGAAAGTCCTTACCAGGCCCGACTGTAGCAATGGAGATAGCCCAGGATCGTACCAGCTGGTGTTCCAGGAAAAGCTGGGCTGCTGTGGATAAAACGGCTGCTGTGGGTACTGGCTGGAACCAGACTGATGTTGGCACGGAGTGGATACTGGCTGGAACCAGTTAAATGATAAATGTAGCTTGAGAGCGATGAAATATGAAGTGATGTTTGGAGCTTGAGAGCGGTGAAATAATAATGCCGGTGATAAATGATAATCTGTAGAAAAGGGTACCGGCACTTTAAGAAGAGCTGATCTCTGCTGGAAGCTGATTGCTGTAAGCAGGTGGATCTGTAGCTGGAAGCAGATGAATCCAAATGGATAGGAGAGTCAGGCTACACCGCAGGTGGAATGCTGGTGCGGGTCTCTTTAGTGGAGGTTTGGAGATAGGAACTGGAACCTGGAAAACAACCACAGGAGAGAGACAAACTGGAACAAGGTTTGACAACCAAAGCACTGACGCCTTCCTTGCTCAGGCACAGAATACTTATACCTGCAGCAAGGAAGGGATTGGCTAGGCAATTATGCAGATTAACATTGCAAACAGTAGATTGGTGGAAATGAACAGATGACAGAATCCAAGATGGCTGCGCCCATGCAGACACTTGGAGGGAAGTTTGGTTTGTAATCCATGTGGGAATTAAAACAGTAATGGCGGCGCCGGCCACAGGAGACAGGAGACGCCAGACTGATAAGTGCACATTTAACCACGCGGGCACAGCGGAGGCCGCGGCTGACGTAATCACCACTCTGACACTCTGCATGCAGAAACTCAGGAACAGCGGCGGAGGCCGCGGGAGACGCCATTCCGGATGTTACAGGCGTTGCGGTGACCGCGTCTCAGAGTGACAGGAGAGGAGGCAGGAATGTGGACTTTAGTATGACAGATGGGATCTGGTCCTGGAACGCTGAGCCAGCCTTAGAAGGCATCTGAAGGGTAAGTAATGGCGTCCAGATACCCGGATCGTGACACTACTCTTGGGAACTTCTCCCCGTCATGTACCGTCATTCTCTCCCATTCATCACATAAAACCTCTGTGTGTGAACCGTATTTTTCACACATTACATACCTTGCCGACCCGATTGGTCGGTTTACTAAATCAACCCGAACCAAGGTTGATCGCCCCCTACCTGAACAACTGGCCCCCATAACTTGCAGGTGTTGCTTTTCTTCAGCGAACCCTTACAAAAACCAAGATGTCCGGGGCAGGCCGGCGGCGAAGTTTACCGAGTACTCCACTCACTCCTCGCCCACGTTGGCCAGTACTGCAATCACTGTATCCAGAGCTGTTGTACCCAACCTAGGGCCCCTGTGAACCTTTATTTACTGGGGCGTGTTTCCCAGCAAGTATCGGTTGTTGGATAGTTCCTGAGTGACCAGCGAACTTCCCTTAAAATAAAAAAATTTCACAAATCACGTTAGAATGTACAAATAGCGTTTATGACCCCTCTAGTGTACGCAAATGGTACTGGGTCAAATTACTAACTAATGCACACAATTACGTGCGGTACAATCGTTCAGCACATAAGCAACTAATCTTATGTGCGGAGCGACCAGTGGAATCGAAAATTACTGCTGCGAATTCCTTCAGCCAGAGCTTTATATGGGTTCTGCACCAACCCCCTGGGTTGTGCTCTGTTTTCTATTTATAGCGGACTTCCTTATCTGCTGTACCTGGACCTCCTGGTCTGTTCTGGACCTCCTGGTCTGTGCTACAGTATGACCTCCTGGTCTGCTATACTCTAATGCTCAAATTTTATGTTTAACCAGGGATGCCTCCCTAGCCACCATGCACGTCACTTACATGTATGTACCTCACGAGAACTCGACTTCTTGTGGTTCAACCTCAAAAATTGTAGAATTTATATGTGCAAAACACTCACTCACCACATGTACACTTTTGTTTCTATTTCTATTTCTGCGCAGAAATTTTTTTTCTTTAGACCAGATGTGTTGTAAATTTGGAGAAGGATCTGTTAGTCTAAATTTCGGACACTAAAAATAGACTTGCGCTATTTATCGCGTTGCCACCTCTTCGCCTGCTAAAATATAACACTAGCGTGTGATTTGAGTTACGTGGGCGTACCCGGACGTTCCGTTGCGTAATATACGCTGCGTGCGTCGGCCTTTGCGTACGCGAGTCTCAGCCCTTTGTTAGAGACACGTGTACACAAAGCCAATGTCCACCGTAACACAACTGACACGTTTATCAATGTAGATGATCCTCGATCATCTACCGAGCACCACACCAATCTCTCCTTGTACCTTTAGGTAGAGCTGCGTGTGTGCTTTACAATTTATCCCTTAATATATTACTTTTACACTTTAACTATGAAATAGCGACAAATCTCTTTTAGCACGTTTATCAATTATAAAATGGCAACCAGGAGAGTGATATAAAAAGAAATGCAGATATGCGTGTGTGCGTACGCAAGATAGAAATAAACAGTTTTAAAAGACACTAGCGTGTTGTTCTTACCTCCGGTTCCGGATTCCCTCAGCACCCTTTACTAAGCGAAGCAGACGCTTATCCAGACAGCACTACGAGGAATATGATCTCCCGCCCTTTGCTGATGGATAATGTCTGCTGAAATTACCTAGCAGAGATATCTGAAGGACTGGACGAGCCGCCAATTGATAAAGCTAAATATTTATCTTATTTAAAACCCTTTGAGAGGTCTAAGAACACTGTACGCTATTGACGTATGAAGTACCGTAAGGGTACGCACGTTGCGTAACAATCGCTTAGCCGTAGTCGAGACGCTCAAGCGTCACGTTCGCTCACGGCCAAGAGATCACAGGCAGGCACGCTATTGGCTGCCGACTAACGTAATGATTCGCTATAGCGTAGCGGACGCTCGGGACCACGAGGAGATCACCAGCGGCGCAGACGCTCACAATGTTAAACCTTTATATCTAAACCATAAACAATGTAATATGCAGTAAAACCTTAGTGTAGTGATAGGGTGTAAATGCAACACAGTGTAACCTTATTAACTTAAAAGCTGTTCGAGCGTCACCGACGCTCTGAGAATACTTAACACTATAAGAAATACACAAATACCGTGCTTAGGGTCTAACGCCTTATATGAATGTTATACTTGCAAAAAGAATAATACAGTACAAGTCATACACTACAATATAACATAGACTAACTAACCAGATAACTACACAGGAAATACAATACAATACAATTACGTTTAAGGAAAAATAAGAGAGAAAGAGGAGGAGAGAGAGAGAGAGAGATATGGCTCACAATAACAAGAAAGACAATATGATTGCGGAGAAAACTTACGCACAAAGGGGAACGATCGCATGCGCCTCTGGACATCCAGCTCCCGATTATCAGCAATGAGAACCGTTGAAGAGTGAGAGCTGGATGTGATCGGTTTGTCTATTTATGCCCCACACACAATACAATTCAATGGTCCCTACAATCTCATTGTTCATTGGACACAGGAATTCGTCTTCGCACTATAACAAAAGGTCATAGGTTGATTCATACAGGTGGGCTGTGACTACTTCCAACTGCTCAGGTGGGTGGGAAACTAGGTTTCCCGCCGCATGGATAAGTAAGTGCAAATAATAGTAAATGGACATAAACTTCTTATGTCCATAACTATTCGCACGAGCGATTAATTCGCTTCAAACCAACACCGGAATATTGCTAATTAAATACTCTTCCGATGGATACTAAACACCACTGTATGACCCATGTCTGACCCTTCGTATCAAACAAAGAGGGATCTCTCTGTCCATGAACATGCTATATTAACTAAACTTTCAGAATCTATCAAAGGGACCATGATCTACAAAATACATTATATAGTGAAAATATGTAACGATTGAGTCGCACGCTACGAACACATAAACTCTACCGTAAATACGCATACCGTGCCCCTGCGGGTGCCCGCAGCGGCGAGTATGCGCACGCACGGCAGGGCTCATGAACGTGCAACAGGCACTCGCATGAGGTGCAAATATGGCAGTGTGTAGCGTGATATTTTTCTGACTTTGACACAAGTTTGGTGTAAATTGCTCCAGGCATTCCTGAGTTATGCTGTCTGCTGAAAAACTCTGTGCTGCTGCCTCAACCCTAGGGATGCTAGGGGTGTCTTACCCCCACAGTGTTTGTTCCCAGCTTGTAAGTCATATGTGTACCAAGTTTGTTGTTAATTGGTCTAGGCATTCTGGAGTTATGCTGTCTCTTGAAATACTCTGTGCTGCTGTCCCACCCCTACGAGTGCTAGGGGTGTCTAACCCCCACAGTGTTTGTTCCCAGATTGTAAGTCAGATGTGTACCAAGTTTTGTGTACATTGCTCCAGGCCTTCCACAGTTATGCTGTCTGCTGACATACTCTGTGCTGATGTCCCACCCCTAGGGGTGTCTGACCCCCACAGTGCTTGTTTCCCGAGTGTAAGTCATATGTGTACCAAGTTTGTTGTAAATTGGTCAAGCCATTTGGGAGTTATGCTGTCTCCTGAAATACTCTGTACCGCTGTACCACCCCTAGGGGTACTAGGGGTGTCTAACCCCCACAGAGTTTGTTCTCAGATTGTAAGTCAGATGTGTACCAAGTTTTGTGTAAATTGCTCCAGGCCTTCCACAGTTTTGCTGTCTCCTGAAATACTCTGTACCGCTGTACCACCCCTAGGGGTACTAGGGGTGTCTAACCCCCACAGAGTTTGTTCCCAGATTGTAAGTCAGATGTGTACCAAGTTTGGTGTAAATTGCTCCAGACCTTCCACAGTTTTGCTGTCTCCTGAAATACTCTGTGCTGCTGTCCCACCCCTAGGGGTGCTAGGGGTGTCTGACCCCAACAGTGTTTGTTTCCAGAGTGTAAGTCATATGGGTACCAAGTTTGTTGTAAATTACTGCAGGCATTCCAGAGTTATGCTGTCTGCTGAAATACTCAGTGCTGCTGTCTCACCCCTAAGGGTGCTAGGGGTGTCTTCCTCCCAGTGTTTGTTGCCAGAGTGTAAGGCATATGTATACCAATTTTTGGAGGCCACACACACTACTGAGCCTCATTTTGACTTGTTTTAAGGACATTACATCAAAGTTGGATCGGCCTGTAGTGTGTTTTTCCACTTTAATTTTGAGGGTAACTCCAAATCCAGACCTCCATGGGTTAATAAATTTGATTTCCATTGATAATTTTTGTGTGATTTTGTTGTCAGCACATTCAACTATGTAAAGAACAAAGTATTTAATAAGAATATTTCATTCATTCAGATCTAGGATGTGTTATTTTAGTGTTCCCTTTATTTTTTTGAGCAGTGATATATATATATATATATATATACACATACACACACACACACACACACACACATATATAGTACTGGGTGTGGGTGGGTCTGACAAAGTCCCAACGGACGAAACATATTTGGCGTCACGGAACCGGGCAGCTGTGAGCGTGGTGACGTGGATGACCACTGGAGATGTCGGGACTGCTGTTGCCGATTCCAGTATCTGATACAGATCAAGCACTATTGGGATATATTGTGTATATATATCACCACATTATATATATATATATATATATATATATACATATATATATATATATATATATATATACACACACACAAAGAAAAAAAATACCCAAGGTGAATATATATAGAATATGTTACCAGGGCAATCCCTCAATAGACATATACGGGTAGTCCTGTTAGGATAATAATATACCCTGTTAGCTATAATATTACTCACAACAAAGATGCTATTTTTATACCTGAATATTTATTCTTGGTATATAATGAAAATTCACATAATTTAAAAAATATACAATGATTATTACATAAAATCAAAAGTACAATATACAGTTAGGCATATGTCCGACCACTACAGTATTTCAGGAAATACTGTATATAAAGTAAACCCACCTAAATATTCTAACATCAACAAGAATTGTTTTATTTATACTTTTTTATATATTTCATTTATTTGTTTATTTATTTATTTTTACTCTATATTGTAAATCACAGAATTGAACATAAAACAGTGACTTGTTCATATATACATTTATAAATACTTCTAAATCATTTAAGTGTTTAACAATCACTCTGTGATATTAATAGATCAATCCCCAATATAGTAAAACATTCATATTACACTCATCAGTATCTTAGAAGGGATCGTCTCAAGAAGCACAATACTCACCAAATAAAACAATGGGGTAAATTTACGAAGGTGGGAGATTTTTAAAACTGGTGATGTTGCCCATAGCAACCAATCAGATTATATCTATTATCTGCTAGAAACAGCTAGATAAATGGTAAGTAGAATCTGATTGGTTGCCATGGACAACATCACCAGTTCTAAAAATCTCCCACCTTAGTTAATTTACCCCAATATGTGAATCCTCCCTTCTATTCAACCTGAATGACATGGTGACATGATTCCCTCACTATGGGATATTTATACCCCTTAGTATATGATATCACTTCCTCTCCCTATTTTATTAGAGATGGAAACTTCCTTTACAAAAAAATACCATCCGCTGAATGAAATCTTTTTTTTATTTCTAAAGAAACAATACTTCACTCTTATTAGTTCTTATATTAATAACTTAGTCCACAAGAACCCTGTCCTCAATTGTAAAATTCCTTAATTAGTTCCCTCATTCAATTCGGGTCCACAATACTTAGCGCTGCTGGAGCGCAATTCCAGCAGCTCCATTCAGAATAGATTATCTAATTCATGTAGTTGGAACGCATCCCTATTTCCTGCGTTCCACCTTGATTCTAATAATCCGTTTTATACGGAAGTTCAGGCTATTGGTGGAACACTCCTGCGTTCCACCCGCTAAGAGATTATAGAAATTGGCCGGAAGTTCAGGCAGTCAGTGGAGCGCAGTCAGCGTTCCACTTGTGGGAAGCGTCATGCCAGGTAGTCTCATACTAAGGGGGTCATTCCGAGTTGATCACTAGCTGCATTTGTTCACAGCTCAGCGATCAGGCTAAAAAATGGCAGTTATGCGTATGCGGCGCAATGCACACGCGCAACGTACGGGCACAACAAACGATGCAGTTTTGCACAGGGTCTAGCGATGCATTTCAGTCGCACTGGTTGCCGCAGAGTGATTGACATGAAGTGGGCGTTTCTGGGTGGCAACTGACCGTTTTCAGGGAGTGTTCGAAAAAACGCAGGCGTGCCAGGGAAAACGCAGGCGTGGCTGGGCGGGTGTGTGACGTCAAATCCGGAACTGGATAGTCTGAAGTGATCGCAAGCGCTGAGTAGGTTTTGAGCTACTCTGAAACTACACAAACATTTTTTGCAGGTGCTCTGTGATACAACAGTTTGCACTTCTGCTAAGCTAAAATACACTCCCAGTGGGCGGCGGCATAGCGTTTGCACGGCTGCTAAAAACTGCTATCAAGCGATCAACTCGGGATGACCCCCTAAGTCCAGAAGCACATACCCTTTATTGTAACAGCCAGTGGAACGCAAACTGCGTTCCACCTACGATATTGTATATAATCAAACTCACAGCGCTCTGTCTGATAATAAGAAACCCGGAAAATAGGATTTTAATACCTACCGGTAAATCCTTTTCTCTTCGTACGTAGAGGATGCTGGGGTCACCATAGAACCAAGGGGTATAGACTAGTGATGTGCACCGGAAATTTTTCGGGTTTTGTGTCTTGGTTTTGGATTCGGTTCCGCGGCCGTGTTTTGGTTTCGGACGCGTTTTGGCAAAACCTCCCTGAACATTTTTTGTCGGATTCGGGTGTTTTGGATTCGGTTTTTTATTTTACAAAAAACCCTCAAAAACAGCTTAAATCGTAGAATTTGGGAGTCATTTTGATCCCATAGTATTATTAACCTCAATAACCATAATTTCCACTCATTTCCAGTCTATTCTGAACACCTCACACCTCACAATATTATTTTTAGTACTAAAATTTGCACAGAGGTCGCTGGATGACTAAGCTAAGCGACCCAAGTGGCCGACACAAACACCTGGCCCATCTAGGAGTGGCACTGCAGTGTCAGACAGGATGGCCGATTTAAAAAATAGTCCCCAAACAGCACATGATGCAAAGAAAAAAAGAGGTGCACCAAGGTCGCTGGACGACTAAGCTAAGCGACCCAAGTGACCGACACAAACACCTGGCCCATCTAGGAGTGGCACTGCAGTGTCAGACAGGATGGCCGATTTAAAAAATAGTCCCCAAACAGCACATGATGCAAAGAAAAAAAGAGGTGCACCAAGGTCGCTGGATGGCTAAGCTAAGCGACCCAAGTGGCCGACACAAACACCTGGCCCACCTAGGATTGGCACTGCAGTTTTCTAGCGAGAGGATGAGTGCTTCCATCCTCATGTGAATCTGAACCACTAGCCATGAACATAGACCAGGGCCTCAGCCGTTCCTTGCTACTCCGTGTCGTAAATGGCATATTGGCAAGTTTATGCTTCTTATCAGATGCTTTTAATTTTGATTTTTGGGTCATTTATTGAACTTTTGTAGTATACTTGATGACACAGAGGTAGAGCAGTGGACTACTGTACCATACTGCTGTATATATACTGGTGGTCACAGCAACATTCTGCACTGTTCCCTCCTACTATATACTGCGCACAACTAAAATGCAGCACAGGTATGGAATGGATGCATAGTATACTTGACGACACAGAGGTAGAGCAGTGGACTACTGTACCGTACTGCTATATATATATACTGGTGGTCACAGCAACATTCTGCACTGTCCCCTCCTACTATATACTGCGCACAACTAAAATGCAGCACAGGTATGGATGCATAGTATACTTGACGACACAGAGGTAGAGCAGTGGACTACTGTACCGTACTGCTATATATATACTGGTGGTCAGCAAAATTCTGCACTGTCCTCCTACTATATAATACTGCACACAACTAAAATGCAGCACAGGTATGGATGGATAGTATATTTGACGACACAGAGGTAGGTAGAGCAGTGGACTACTGTACCGAACTGCTATATATATACTGGTGGTCAGCAAAATTCTGCACTGTCCTCCTACTATATAATACCGCGCACAACTAAAATGCAGCACAGGTATGGATGGATAGTATACTTGACGACACAGAGGTAGGTAGAGCAGTGGACTACTGTACCGTACTGCTATATATATACTGATGGTCAGCAAAATTCTGCACTGTCCTCCTACTATATACTACAATGCAGCACAGATATGGAGCGTTTTTCAGGCAGAGAACGTAGATATTTTCAGCACACTGAGCACAGATATTTGCAAGCACACTGAGCACAGATATTTGCAGCACACTGAGCACAGATATTTGCAGCACACTGAACATAGAAACTGAGAGAACGCTGCACGTCCTCTCCCTATCATCTCCAATGCACGAGTGAAAATGGCGGCGACGCGCGGCTCCTTATATAGAATACGAATCTCGCGAGAATCCGACAGCGGGATGATGGCGTTCGGGCACGCTCGGGTTAACCGAGCAAGGCGGGAGGATCCGAGGCTGCCTCAGAACCGTGTAAAATGGGTGAAGTTCGGGGGGGTTCGGATTTCGAGGAACCGAACCTGCTCATCACTAGTATAGATGGGATCCGCAGGAGACATGGGCACTTTAAGACTTTGAAAGGGTGTGAACTGGCTCCTCCCTCTATGCCCCTCCTCCAGACTCCAGTTATAGGAACTGTGCCCAGGGAGACGGACATTTCGAGGAAAGGATTTATTGTTAAGGTGAGATTCATACCAGCTCACACCTCAAGCATGCCGCAGAACGTGGCATTCAACAGAACACAAGCCAATGGCATGACCAATTTCAGCAACAGGCTGACTATAAACATAACACAACGTGTGTAACCACAACTAATAACTGCAGATACAGTACGCACTGGGACGGGCGCCCAGCATCCTCTACGGACTAAGAGAAAAGGATTTACCGGTAGGTATTAGAATCCTATTTTCTCATACGTCCTAGAGGATGCTGGGGTCACCATAGAACCATGGGGTTATACCAAAGCTCTAAAAATGGGCGGAAGAGTGCGGATGACTCTGCAGCACCGATTGACCGAACTTGAGGTCTTCATCGGCTAAGGTGTCAAACTTGTAGAACTTTGCAAATGTGTTTGACCCCGACCAAGTAGCTGCTCGGCAAAGTTGCAATGCTGAGACCCCCCAGGCAGCCGCCCAGGATGAGCCCACCTTTCTAGTAGAATGGGCCTTCACCGATTCCGGTAACGGCAATCCAGCCGTGGAATGAGCATGCTGAATCGCGTTACAGATCCAGCGTGCAATGGTCTGCTTGGAAGCAGGACACCCAACCTTGTTGGGAGCATACAGGACAAACAGAGCCTCTGTTTTCCTAATCTGAGCCGCTCTGGCGACATTAATCTTCAAAGCTCTGACCACATCCAGAGATTTCGACTCAGCGAAGGCGTCAGTAGCCACAGGTACCACAATAGGTTGGTTTATGTGGAAAGAGGAAATCACCTTCGGTAAAAATTGCTGACGTGTCCTCAATTCAGCTCTATCTTCATGGAAGATCAAATAAGGGCTCTTGTGAGACAAGGCCGCCAACTCAGACACCCGCCTTGCAGATGCCAAGACTAACAGGATGACCACTTTCCAAGTGAGGAATTTGAATTCCACCTTCCGTAAAGGTTCAAACCAATGTGATTGAAGGAACTGCAACACCACATTAAGATCCCATGGTGCCACTGGAGGCACAAATGGAGGTTGGATGTGCAACATGCCTTTCACGAAAGTCTGAGCTTCTGGAAGGGAGGCCAATTGTTTCTGAAAGAAAACCGATAAGGCAGAAATCTGTACCTTAATTAAGCCCAATTTTAGGCCAGCATCCACACCTGCTTGTAGAAAATGGAGAAAACGTCATAGGCGAAATTCTTCCATAGGAGCCCCCTTGGATTCACACCAAGAAACATATTTTCTCCAAATACGGTGGTAATGTTTAGACGTTACCCCTTTTCTGACCTGAATAAGTGTGGGAATGACTTCACTGGGAATACCCTTACGGGCTAGGATTTTGCGCTCAACCGCCATGCCGTCAAACGCAGCCGCGGTTAAGTCCTGATACACACACGGGCCCTGTTGTAACAGGTCCTTGCGCAGAGGAAGAGGCCAGGGATCTCCTATGAGTAATTCCTGAAGATCTGGATACCAGGCCCTCCTTGGCCAGTCTGGGACAATGAGGATCGCCCGAATCTTTGTTCTTCTAATGATCTTCAGAACTTTTGGAATGAGAGGAAGTGGAGGGAATACATACACCGACTGAAACACCCACGGTGTCACCAGTGCATCCACTGCTATTGCTTGAGGGTCCCTTGACCTGGAACAATATCTCTGAAGCTTCATGTTGAGATGAGATGCCATCATGTCTATTTGAGGAACTCCCCAATGACTTATCACCTCTGCGAAGACTTCTTGGTGGAGGCCCCACGCTCCTGGATGGAGATCGCTCCTGGAATGAATATCGCTGACAGAGCGCTTGTATGTTTTTCCGCCCAGCGGAAAATCCTTGTGGCTTCCGCCATTGCCGGTCTGCTTTTCGATCCGCCCTGATGGGTTTATGTACGCTACCGCTGTTACATTGTCCGACTGGATCAGTACAGGCAGATCTCGAAGAAGATGTTCCGCTTGCAGAAGGCCGTTGTAAATGGCCCTTAACTCCAGAACATTTATGTGTAGACATGTTTCCTGACTTGACCATCTTCCTTGGAAGTTTTCTCCCATCGTGACTGCCCCCCACAACCTTGGAGGCTTGCATCCGTGGTCACTAGGATCTAGTCCTGTATTCCGAAGCTGAGCCCCCCTAGGAGGTGAGAGCTGTGTAGCCACCACAGGAGTGATACCCTGATCTTGGAAGACAGGATTATCCTCTGGTACATGTGTAGATGGGACCCGGACCACTTGTCCAACAGGTCCCACTGGAACACTCTGGCATGGAACCTGTGAAACTGAATGGCCTCGTAGGCCACAACCATCTTCGCCAGCAACCGAATGCGTTGATGGATTGACACTCTTGCTGGTTTCAAAATTTGTTTGACCAGACTCTGAAGTTCCAGAGCCTTTCCCACTGGAAGAAAAACTCTCTGTAGTTCTGTGTCCAATATCATTCCCAAAAACGACAACCGCGTTGTCGGAATCAACTGTGATTTTGACAAGTTTAGGAGCCAACCATGTTGCTGAAGAACTGTCAGGGAGAGTGCAACGTTTTTCACCAACTGGTCCCTTGATCTCGCCTTTATCAGGAGATCGTCCAAGTATGGGATAATTGTGACTCCTTGCTTGCGAAGGAGAACCATCATCTCCGCCATTACTTTGGTGAAAATCCTCGGAGCCGTGGACAGACCGAACGGTAACGTTTGAAATTGGTTATGACAATCCTGAATTGCAAACCTCAGGTAAACCTGATGCGGAGTATAAATGGGGACATGCAGGTAAGCATCCTTTATGTCCTCCGACACTATAAAATCCCCTTCCTCCAGGCTGGAGATCACTGCTCGGAGAGACTCCATCTTGAATTTGAATTTCTTTAGGTAGAAATTTCAGGTTTAGGATTGGTCTGACCGAGCCGTCCAGCTTCGGGACCACAAACAGGCTCGAATAAAAACCTTTTGTATTGTGTCGCAAACTATCTCCCTGTCCGGAAGAGAAGCTGGTAAGGCCGATTTGAAAAAACGGCGAGGGGGGACGTCTTGAAACTCCAGCTTGTACCCTTGGGATACTATTTGTAAAACCCATGGGTCCAGGTCCGAATGAACCCAGAACTGACTTAAGAGTTTGAGACGTGCCCCCACCGGTGCGGACTCCCGCATAGGAGCCCCAACGTCATGCGGTGGAATTGGCAGAAGCCTGGGAGGACTTCTGCTCCTAGGAGCCCGACAAGGCTGGTGATCGCTTACCTCTTCCCCTTCCTCTAGTAGCAAGGAAGGAAGAACCTCGGCCCTTTCTGTATTTATTGGGCCGAAAGGACTGCATCTGATAGTGATCCATTTTCTTTTGTTGTGGAGGAACATAAGGCAAAAAAGATGACTTACCCGCGGTAGCTGTAGATACCAAATCATCAAGGCCGTCACCAAATAAGGCCTTACCTTTATATGGTAGAGACTTTTCTTGGAATCAGCATCAGCATTCCATTGGTGAATCCACAACGCTCGTCTAGCTGAGACTGCCATGGCATTGGCTTTTTATCCCAAAAGACCAATATCTCTCGCAGTTTCCTTAAGGTATGCTGCAGCGTCCTTGGTATAACCCAGCGTTAAGAGGATGCTATCCCTATCTAGGGTATCTATTTCAGAAGAAAAATTGTCTGCCCACTTTTCGATAGCACTACTTACCCACGCAGACGCAATGACAGGTCTAAGTAGCGTACCTGTGGTCGCATAAATGGAATTTAACGTAGTTTCTTGTTTATGATCCGCAGGATCCTTAAAGGCCGCCGTGTCAGGTGACGGGAGAGCCACCTTTTTAGACAAACGTGACAGGGCCTTGTCCACAGTGGGGGGTGACTCCCACTTTTCCCTATCCGCCGAGGGAAACGGATAAGCTACTGTAATTCTTTTGGGGATCTGAAACTTTTTGTCAGGACCTTCCCAGACTTATCCGTTTTTTCAAATAGCGTGTTCAGTTCATGAGAGGGAGGAAATGTCACCTCAGGTTTCCTTTCCTTATATATACAGACCCTGTCGGGTCCTCAGTGATATGTAATACCTCTTTAACTGCCACAATCATATACTGAATGCTCTTTGCCAATTTTGGATCTAATCTGGAATCACTATAGTCGACACTGGAATCAGAGTCCGTGTCGGTATTAGTGTCTGCCAACTGGGCCAGCATACATTTCTGCGATCCTGAAGGGATCTGACTTTGCAATAACATGTCTTCTACAGATTTTTTCCATGCTTGTGTCTGAGACTCAGACTTATCTAGCCTCTTACTAATAAGAGCCACATTAGCATTTAAGGCGTTCAACACATTCACCAAATCCGGCGTCGGTGGTGCCGACAGGGTCGCCCCCGCAGCCGTTTGTGTCCCTAATACTGCCTCCTCCTGGGGAGAGCCTTCAGCCTCAGACATGTCGATACACGTGCACCAAACACCCACAGACACACCGGGCATATAGGGGACAGACCCACAGTAGAGTCTGTCAGAGAGACACAGAGGAGATTTGCCAGCTCACAACCCAGCACTAAACCAATGAGTCTGAAAACACCCAGAATTTGCTTCAGACCTAAAGCGCTTTTTCACATATATATATTGCACCAATTTGATCTGCCTCCCCCCTGTTTTGTACCTCTGGTACTTGTCAGTGTGATGGAGGACCAGTGTCTCTGCAGCTTGCGGAGAGGAAATGATGCCGTGAGCTGTGAGGGAGAAGCTCCGCCCCCTTAATGGCACGCTTCTGTCCCGCTTTCTGATGTTTATACTGGCGGGGGTTAGGACAGTGCCGTGGCACTAATGTCCCTCTTGCCAGTGGATTTATATGAGGATGATTGTAGCTGCCCAGGGCGCCTCCCCCCCCCCCCCCCCCCCCGCGCACCCTGCACCTTGTAGTGCTGTGTGTGGGAGCTGAAGTCTTCTTTCTTCGGTTACTCACCTGTCTTCTGGTTCTGAAAGGGGGCGGTGGGAGTGAGCATCTAGGCGTACCTAGCGATCAGCACCCTCAGGAGCTAATGGTGTCCTGTAGCCGGAAGCAGCGTAAGCAGAGCCCTTGAACTCACTGGAAGTGGGTCATACTTCTCTCCCCTAAGTCCCACGAAGCAGGGAGACTGTTGCCAGCAGCCTCCCTGAAAATAAAGAACCTAAGTTAAGTCTTTTCAGAGAAACTCAGTAGAGACCCCTGTAGTGCATCCAGTCTGCCTGGGCACAATTCTAAAACTGGAGGAGGGGCTTCACACTCTTTCAAAGTCTTAAAGTGCCCATGTCTCTTGTGGATCCCGTCTATACCCCATGGTTCTATGCTGACACTAGCATCCTCTAGGACGTATGAGAAATAAGAAATATGAAACGCCGACCATGTTCCAACATCAGATTTTATATTAATAATTTCATAAATAGTCAGCGCCAGAAATAACAATCCAATCATCCTAGATACTTTAGTATATATATGGGACACTATTATCCTAACTATTATTGTGTATATTACGTTCATATTATCCAATATGTTAACTTTCCTATATTTATTTAGTGGAATTATAATAACTACCAATTTACTTAATTGATTACTGTAATATTAATACCCAGTGAAAATCCTATGTGGCAATGGGGGTAATTCCAAGTTGATCGCAGCAGGACATATTTTAGCAGTTGGGCAAAACCATGTGCACTGCAGGGGAGGCAGATATAACATGTGCAGAGAGAGTTAGATTTGGGTGTGGTGTGTTCAATCTGCAATCTAAATTGCAGTGTAAAAATAAAACAGCCAGTATTTATCCTGCACAGAAACAAAATAGCCCACCCAAATCTAACTCTCTCTGCAGATGTTATATCTGCCTCCCCTGCAGTGCACATGGGTGGTCATTCCGAGTTGTTCGCTCGGTAATTTTCTTCGCATCGCAGCGATTTTCCGCTAATTGCGCATGCGCAATGTTCGCACTGCGACTGCGCCAAGTAAATTTGCTATGAAGATTGGTATTTTACTCACGGCATTACGGGGTTATTTCTTCGTTCTGGAGATCGGAGTGTGATTGACAGGAAGTGGGTGTTTCTGGGCGGAAACTGGCCGTTTTATGGGAGTGATTGAAAAAACGCTACCGTTTCTGGGAAAAACGCGGGAGTGGCTGGAGAAACGGAGGAGTGTCTGAGCGAACGCTGGGTGTGTTTGTGACGTCAAACCAGGAACGACAAGCACTGAACTGATCGCACTGGAAGAGTAAGTCTCGAGCTACTCAGAAACTGCACAGAGAAGTCTTTTCGCAGTATTGCGAATCTTTCGTTCGCAATTTTGATAAGCTAAGATTCACTCCCAGTAGGCGGCGGCTTAGCGTGTGCAAAGCTGCTAAAAGCAGATTGCGAGCGAACAACTCGGAATGAGGGCCATGGTTTTGCCCAACTGCTAAAAAATTTCCTGCTGCGATCAACTTGGAATTACCCCCAATATACTATATATACACACACATAATACCCCTAATTACTATACTTTATTAATTGTATTATTGTGATCAATTATACTAAATAAGGATATGAACTCAATATCATTATATTCTATGTTATATTTATTTTTGATTTTTAATCTATATTATTTGATTAATTAATAAGGTGTCCCCCCTCCCCTGTGCAATATAGATTCTATTGATTTATTAATTGTTGTGATCAATTATACTAAATAATTATATAAACTCAATATAATTATATTCTGTTATATTTCAATCTATTTTATTTAATTAATAAATTAATTAATAAGGTCCCACCCCCCCTCCCCTATAAGATAGAATCTATTGATTTCTGTGCCCTTTCCTACTATCCCTAAACCTACAAGGATGATATTGTCTTCCCATCTGCCCCCAATTCTCTATAGATGACATATTTTAACAGTATCTGATCTTTTGGAGCAAGTAATATGCACCTTTACAGTGGCAAACGCAGGATTTGCACGGGGGTGGGGACTGAGGTGACCCAGTGTATGCTGGGTCCGTAAAACTAGTGTGTCTGTGTGTGTGTGTGTGTGTATATATATATATATATATATATATATATATACACATACATATCTACACATATATACACACATATATACACATGTATATATATCATATGTGTGTGTTTATATGCATGTATAATATATACATGTGTATATATATGTATGCACATGGATATATAGGTACTATAATTAAAATAAAGTAAACTTTTATTAAGCACTTACAAGTGCCACCAGGAAGACAGCAGGCTGCAGAGGACGCTAGACAGCCATTAATAATACTCAAGCAGCAAAAAAAAAATATTTTTTTTTTGGGTGGAGGGGGGTTTCTGGGTGCTCGGAACCCCCACCCCCCCTGCGTGTGCATCACTGCTTTACTAATATATAAGTATCTGTTACTTCTTAATAGCTACACGCTGTACATATAATATCGGGTTTAACAATCCAGACACATTACAGATGTCACGTGCCGGGTACTCACCGCTGGGCCCGGAGTTAGAGCATTGCCCATACAGCTGCTCTCAGTGCTGCTCGGCGGTAGGAGGATGCGGCGCGGCCGGCGGTGGGGATGATGCAGCTTCCGGGAGGCCGGGACTCTGTGGGACCACTCTGGCTGCACCCCTGTGTATGTCTGCAAAACGGGAGGTGGCCATGTTGAAGACCAATATACCTTTCCAATGGGCTATGGGTAAGTAACCAGCCAATCCTGTTGCTTTACTCCTTACAAATAGGCTCAGGTTTTTGCACTCTCCGCCAATGCTTTGTTGCTGCTAGTCAGATCCCTAGTCCTGTGCTCATGCAGATATCTGTCTCTATTCAGGTGTCCCGGTCCTTATTCAGCTCTCAGTGTTTACCAGCTTTCCCCGCTGTGAGATACCCGCCAGCTCCCCGGTACACTGTTAGCAGTTAACCGATCAGCAGACTGTACCGCCGGATCATCCAGAGTCCCGTGGAGGTCTGCCGGCTTTTTCCTGTGTTCTTCAGCCTCGTCTTTCAAACATCCAAATTCCACTTTTCTCCAGTTCTTCAGCCTCGTTTTCCTAATATCCAGTGCTCACAAATCTTCAGTCTTTCAGCAACGTTGTAATACCCATTTCTTACTGTTCGTTGCAGTTTTTCAACCGAATCCCCAGTATCCACTACCATTCTGTTGTATGAACTACCTCCAGTGATTCATTATAATTACCTCTTGAACTCTTAATTGCCTATTTCCGCTGCACTCAAGTCTGTCTGTTACTTTCAATAAAGTATATGAAAAGAAACTATCTTCGTCAGCCCAGTTTTCTACTTACAGGAGCATCTACTCCTTCAGTTAGCCTGGGTTCCACGGATTCCCAAAAACACCTTGGCGTGACAACAGAGACGTTAGAGGGTACTACCCAATAGCCTTAATAGCCACTTGCTGTACATATTATACTTCACTTAACCTTCATAGACATATATATATTTTCCAAAATGTATATGTCTAAATAAACTCAAAAGAACATACAGAGTACGAGAAATATAAAGGAAACTAATAAATAAATATATGAGTTCTCAATGTAATCCATCATTCCTTTATTACAAAAAAGAAACCACATCTAGACCCTCATTCTCTCTTTTGGAGAGATGTAATTCCCTACTTCCTCCTCTTGGATTCTCTTTTATATGTTCCAGTATTGTAAATGTAAGGTCATTTATATTAGATCCGTGGAAATCGCTAAAGTGTCTTGGAAGACTATGTGTCTTTATATTATTTTTGATATTCCTCAAGTGTTCCTGGATGCGAATCTTAGTGCATCTTATGGTTTTACCTAGTGGTTGAAGTGGGGCGGTATACAGCGGTATGGCATACCGCCACTTCTTCCACTGACCTGGAAGTTTTTGTTTTTTTTTTATTAAATGAAAAAGAGTGTGCAGTAGGAGGCGAGGGAAGTGGCCATCACAGCCGCCCAGCCGCTCACCGCCACCAGCTACCAGCCGCCCACCGCCGCTCACCGCTGCCAGCCAGTATAGGAGATCGGGTACATCTGGTTCTCCATAAAATATATCCGAGGAATGGTAAAAATGCAAACGTACAAAATATAAATTTTAAAAGGATTATCTGTCCATAGAGAGGTTCAGGTACAGCAGGTCCAATGCGTTTCGTCAGCAATTAGACTTCATCATGGGGATCTATATATATATATAGTAATACAGGTGAGATCAGTATGATTTACCTACAGTCAAAATCCCAACTGTCAAAATCCCGACAACAATTGACTAATGGTCAAAATACCGACATGGTCAAAATACAGACATTTAAAATGTCGACACATTCAAAATACCGACATTTAAAATGTCAACAGGTCAAAAAGTCAACACACGGTTGTAAAATTTTTGTGTATGTCGACATGGACACCGTATAAGTGTACCACTACTCACCATGCTTCGGGCACGGTGCCTCACTGCACTCGCTACACTATTATTCTTCCCTTCGACATCCACTGGGATGGTAAAGTATAAATAAGTCAGCTTCAATGAAAAAATCATGAAAACTCATGTTGAATTTTTGATTAGTCGACTTTCTAAATGTCTGTATTTTGACCGCAACGACATTGTTAATGTCGTTATTAACCATGTCGGTGTTTTGACCTTTTCTGTATTTTGACCATCGGTCAATGGTTGCCGGTATTTTGACTGTCGAAATTTTGAATGTAGGTAAATTGACTGCATCCCATACAGGTAGCGGCACTCTAACAGACTTGCAAATGAAACAGCAAAGTTCAGTCTTTTGAAATCGACGTTTCGGATTTCAAAAAGACTGAGCTTTGCTGTTTCATTTGCAAGTCTGCTAGAGTGCCACTACCTGTATTACTGTATCTATTCTATGGGTGAGCACTGCTGCGTTAACTGCTACATTTACAGAGTGCCTGCTACTTAGAAATATATATATTCTGTAAATTGCCCTCCCACATCCTTGTCACTGCCCGCTGACTAATAGCCCAGGCCGTGGAGCAGAATAAACTTTATTGCATTCCTTCCCTTGAAATCCTTTATCTGTTTTATTTTGTGTGAATTGTGAAAAATAATTCACCACTTTCATGATATGGAAGAGAAATTCCTTCAGATCTGGGCTCATTGGTTCTATCTGTAACTGGTTCCCACCTCTTCTAATCCTACTTTCCTGTAATATTCCTTCTCCTATAATAGGAGCTATGCCACCACCATCTACATCTACACTTCCACACTCCACGGTAGATTGACATTCTCCTTTGAATAGCAGCTGATTGACAAGCGCCACTACGGTCCTTTGTGTTTCTTTTTGTTTACTCCACGGTACAGGGACAGACTGGCCCATGGGGGTACAATCCACGGTACAGGGTCGGACTGGCCCATGGGGGTACCCTAATGTCAGGTTCCAGACTGTACTAATATTATACATTGTTACTCTATTAGAGGATCTGATAGAGCAGGAACATGGATGAACCTGGGTGCTTGGTTTGTTTCTGTAGAAACTACACCAAGATCTGCCCTCCTGCTAATTACATGTAGTGGTTGCGTTAACATATTAATATATGGGCCCATGCATTGTAGTATCCATGTTGTCTGCAGGTTATGTCCTCTCTAATGGTTGGCCAGGTCTCTTAAGTGTGGACTTCTACCCCTGCATTCCTCCAGTGGGCCCTTCACGCCGCAGTCTGACACTGCCACAGTAGATGACAGTTCCCCACTTGTGACAATCAATTTCCCTCCCCTCTCCTTTTATCACACTCATTTGTCTCCTTAAATATAGACATTTCATGGTGTTATTTTATTGTATTTACTGTTGTTTTCGTTTGGATGACATACTATAATCAACACTTGAATGTTACTCTACGATTGTAACCCCTTTTTATGAATAAAAAGTAAAGGGGGTACACATAGGGGGTCATTCCGAGTTGTTCGCTTGTTATTTTTTTCTCGCAATGGAGCGATTAGTCGCTAATGCGCATGTGCAATGTCCGCAGTGCGACTGCGCCAAGTAAATTTGCTATGCAGTTAGGTATTTTACTCACGGCATTACAAGGTTTTTTATTCGTTCTGGTGATCGTAATGTGATTGACAGGAAGTGGGTGTTTCTGGACGGAAACTGGCCGTTTTATGGGTGTGTGCGAAAAAACGCTACCATTTCTGGGAAAAACGCGGGAGTGGCTGGAGAAACGGAGGAGTGTCTGGGCGAACGCTGGGTGTGTTTGTGACGTCAAACCAGGAACGACACTGACTGAACTGATCGCAGATGCCGAGTAAGTCTGGAGCTACTCAGAAACTGCTAAGAAGTGTCTATTCGCAATTCTGCTAATCTTTCGTTCGCAATTTTGATAAGCTAAGATTCACTCCCAGTAGGCGGCGGCTTAGCGTGTGCAAAGCTGCTAAAAGCAGCTTGCGAGCAAACAACTCGGAATGACCCCCATAGAGCGACGTTTAGCTAATTTCTAAGCAATCTGACTAGATTGCTTAGAACATCGCTCCGTGTGTAGGGGTGCCGCGAAAGCGATGCATGATCCCACGCGTCGCCATCGCTAGATTGGCCTCTAGCAGGTCACTCATTTCACCACTGGGTGAATCGAGCGGCCCTCCGTGTCTGTCCCCCCCCCTCGTTCAGCACATCGCGCTGTGCTGAGCGGGGGGGGGGGAGATGTGTGCTGAGCGGGGTGTGCTAGACCGCTCAGCACACATCTCTGGGAAAATCTCCCCATCAGTATGGCCCATAAGAGGAGACATCCCACTTAGATAAGCTAGCTGTCTCTGTAGAAGGGAGATGCTGACTGATAATACTTACATACTTAATGTTACTGCCTGTGATCATCATGTTTGTAGGTTATCCGCATGGTCGATCGACAATATATTGGTCGACATGCATCAGTTTGATAGGTACAAAAGGTCAACAGATGACCTGGTCGACAGGTTCAAAAGGTCGTCATGACAATGATCGACACCTAAAATGGTCAACACATTTTTTTTTCATATGTTTTCTCTAAATTTGTTTAATTTACTATCCACGTGGACATCTGGCGAGCTCAGCGAGCTCACGAGGGTACACGTTTGTGCTGATCGTGGTCACATCACATGAAATATACAAGGTTTGTCCCAAAAAATGCGTTGACCATTTGTGTGTTGACCATTGTTATGTCCACCTTTTAAACCTGTTGACATTTTGTACCTGTCAGCCTTTCATCTGTCAACCTTTTGTACCTGTTGACCTAAGGTCTGTCAACCATTAGGTGTTGCTCATATCATTGTCGATCCAGTAACATAGAATCATAGAATATGATGGCCAATAAGAACAACTTGGACCAGAAAACTTAATAAAACACGCGTCAACCATTTGTGTGTCGAACATTATCTGTTTACCTGTTGATATTTTGTATCTGTTGACCTGAAGCACTGTAATCCTTTTATCTATCGACATGTTGAACCTGGTTGACATGACCATCACTTTGTCGATCCATTAACATAGAAACATACTGTAGTAGAATATGACGGCCGATAAGAACCACTTGGCCCATCTAGTCTCCCCTAAACAAGGTCCATGGAGCCATTGATACACACCCGTTACTAGTCCCAGACCTTCTCTCACAGTAACTGTTTCTCTTCTAGATGCAGCATACCCTGGAAGGGAAGTGGGCGAAAGCCATTACCCATGAAATCCTGAGCGGTACTAGATCATGTGACAACCCGCAGGTACAGTATGTTTCAGAATTCCAGATCACATGTTGTGCCAGAACACTGCTACTGACTGACCATGTGGCTGCTTGCAAACAGTTAATTACATACAGATGGGTCTGAGACTCAGACTTATCTAGCCTCTTAATAATAAGGGCCCAGAGGCGTAACTAGGGTTTTTGGAGCCCAGGGCAAGATCAATAATGGCGCCCCCCCCCCCCCCACAAAAAAAAAAAGGAAAGTATATGCGCACGCCACTGGCGCATTCTGAAAAAAATGGCCATGGCCACACGCCAGTTGGGGGTGTGGACACTGAAAGTAGGATGTGCCAACATGACATGCCAGGTGTTTCATGTCATACTAGGAACATTCTTTATAATTCCACATGCACCTTACCATCATCATCTCCTACACAAATAGGTGTCACTGTATATAAAGATGTCAGGGTGTGTATGTATAGATGTAGGTGCAGTGGTCGAAGTGGAAGTTTTGAAGTGAGGGTATGGAAAAGTGAAGGGTGTAATTATGTGTGCGCCTTCCGGAAAAGGGGGTGTGGCCACTCAAAAGGGTGTGTGTCCTTCATAGTAGTAGGACCCCTTATACTATCTAGTACTGGTTATACTAGTACTAGACCTTATATTATCCTTATACTACCCCTTATACTATTTAGTACTAGACCTTTCACATTTTAGCACACGGTATGAGCCAAAATTCACATTTTAGCACACGGTATGAGCCAAAATTCACATTATAGCACACGGTATGTGCCGAAATTCACATTATAGCACACAGACTGAGCCGAAATTCACATTATAGCACACTGAATGAGCCGAAATTCACATTGTAGCACACTGAATGAGCCAAAATTCACATTGTAGCACACTGAATGAGCCAAAATTCACATTCAGATTTGTCAGCTTACATCTAACCCAGTGGCATATAAGGGTTAAACAGCCCTTCTCGTCTGTCACTGACCTGGGCTGAGAGAATTGGGTACTCAGAGATTCTTCCGATGGTCGGGAAGAGGAACCATAGCTGGTTCGCAACTTCGCAATAAAGACGGACGAATGTAGGTTTTCCTCATGCAGCTTTATTAATAATAGATACTTAAGAACAATGCCAGAAACCATGGAAGGAAATGGGTGATAATGAATGAACAATGGGGATAATTCCAAGTTGATCGCAGCAGGAAATTTTTTAGCAGTTGGGCAAAACCATGTGCACTGCAGGGGGGGGCAGATATAACATGTGCAGAGAGAGCTAGATTTGGAAGTCTTCTGTCTTTCCTGCTACTACCCAGTCACCCGTCTCCTGCCAACACTCCAGCTTCCTGTATCTGCATTCTGCAGCCATCCTGTCCCCATGTAAATGCACTCCCCCTGCCCCCATGTAAATGCACTTCCCCCTGTCCAATGTAAATGCACTCCCCTGCCCCCATGTAAATGCACCCCCGTCCCCAAATATACGCACCCCCCTCCTGTCCCCATGTAAATGTAGTCCCCCTGCCATGTAAATGCACCCCCGTCTCCATGTAAACGCACTCCCACTGCCCCCATGTAAACGCAACCCCCTCCTGTTCCCATGTAAATGCACCCCCTGTCCCCAAGTAAATGCACTCCCCCCTCCTGTCCCCATGTAAGTGCACTCCCACTGCCCCCTGTAAATGCACTCCGTCTGCCCCTATGTAAACGCACCCCCCTGTCCCTATATAAATGCCCTCCCCCTGCCCCCATGTAAATGCACCCGCCCTCCTGTCCCCATGTAAACGCACTCAGCCTGCCCCATGTAAATGCACCACTCCGTCCCTTGTGAGACCCCTCCAACTTACATCTGTCTCGGACAGCCTGCATGCATCTCTACTCAGTCCTCTGTGACACTGGCTGGTGCTGCAGTGCTGGGGCGGGCTGCAGCTGGGCAATGGAGCTGAGCGGCGCCTGCGGCATGCTTGCGGGTCCTCCTCGCTCCATACAGCGGAGCTGAGGCGGCCTATAGCAAAGAAATGCTTGCGCCTGGCGGGTCCTCCCCGCTCCGATGCTCCGTACAGTGGAGCTGAGGCGGTTGCGGCCAGAGCATGTTGGCAGGTCCTCCCACGCTCCGATGCTCCGTACAGTGGAGCTGAGGCGTTGCGGCATGTTGGTGGATCCTCCCCGCTCCGATGCTCCGTACAATGGAGCTGAGGTGGCTGGGGCATGTTGGCAGGTCCTCCCCTCTCCGATGCTCCGTACAGTGGAGCTGAGGCGGCTTGCGGCTGGGGCATGCTGGCGGGTCCTCCTCGCTCTGATGTTCCGTACAGTGGACTGCAAGCTGGCTGGCCCTCCGCGCTCTGACACTTTAGTGTTTGATGTCATGGTGCCGCATGAACTGTGCCGTACACGCAGCACAGTGCTCCCCTGGGAAGGGAGCCTGCAATTTCAGCAATGTCCAAATGTACTGATCTGTAAAACAGGGCCGTGACTGTGCGCTCCCCATGGCTCTGCGCTCTGTGCGAGGCACCAATCGCACACATCTAGTTACAGCCCTGGTGCAACCTATATCACACCCACTGATCTATTAGCCTTCAAACTACCAGCCTGTGGTCTCCCGCACATTGACTGCCTTAAGCCTCAGACTCATTGTTTACTCCCTACCTAAGAATGCTTATAGTGAGTGGAAAACACCAGCCAGTGTTGAAGGTGAAAAGTTGCTCACTCCAGTCGAAACCCTGTGCACAGGTCGGGTTACAGAATCCGTTTCAGTGGGACAATAATAATACTTGAGTACCTGAAGGTTATGTTATTCGATGTTTATATGTTGTGTGAGGTTTATTCTGTGATGTCCCTATTGTGTGATACTCATATCATATGATGTTATGTTGCGTTGACTTGACTACCACTAGACAGCAGGCCAGATCCAGTAGGGTAGCGACACCCCAACAGATGTTGTGGATTCATTGTTTTGATTCAGGGCGAACAAGTAAATTGCACTAAAGTGTTACTATTGATCTGAGAATTATCCCAAAGTGTTACACTACTACCTCATTCCACTTTAATAGAATAAAACTCAAGCAGTTGCATATTGTTGTCCGTTTTCTTGTCTAAGAAGGTTCCTTCCAACCACTGAGAACAACGAACCTGAGCGAATCCATCCATAGTGCATCCCGCACAAAGGTAAGAAGAGGATACTCCCGACCCGTGCACTACATACTGTTTGTGGATTGGCGGGCATGTACACTGATGTCTGGGAACAAACATATTGCGTTGGCACTACAGCACAGCCGATGCCCAATAGAACTGCAGGTATATCGGCGTATCTGGCTGTGTGTCTCTACTATGCCCAGTACCAGAGATATCAGCCTTCCAGCAGCTGGTCCCTGCTCCAGCAACACACCTGGTATGCAATTTTATATTTTCATCAGTGGATTGCTCTGGCTCCTGAACTCTGATCCCCATGTCCCCAGTACCTCCTAAAAGGTGGACTCTATAGTTTTGTTGTCCCTTAAAATCTATTTCCAGGAACTGGAGATCTCTGCAGTAAAGCAAGCTGCCCTCCCACTGGAAAATTAATAATATTAAGCACACTCCACTATCCACCCCTACCCTGTGTCTTAAACCCTGCCCTACCACCCTGTAAGTCATGTACCAGGGCCCCTTCATTCAGCCCAATGCCCCCTTCTACAGTTTAGTGTTCTCCCTCCCGCCCCGTCTCTCACCATCTGTGCTGTAGAAGAGTAGTTAGCAGAAATTACTTCTTCAGGTCCTACATGCTGACCAGAAGATAGAAGACCCCCTACTGCCCGCGGGACACCCGGGGCTATCCATATAGGCACTTATTGACAGGTACCTATAAGTGACTTGCCGGAGCCACGATAACACATGAGATCAGGGACTTATTCCCTATCCCATGTGTTTTTGTGCGATCGCGGGTCCAAATTCGGCCGATCAAAACGGCCTTTAATTGGATACCGCGATGATGTCATTAATCGGTCATTATCGCGATATCCAGCTGTTTTTATCTGCCAAAACAGCATTTGGGCTAATTAGACACCCCCTAAATGTATTATTCATAGTTTACTATGTGATAGAAATACCAATACACATGAAAATGTTACACAAACTAGATCTATAGGACATGTTACTAGCTCACAATAACACACTAGGGTAATGTAATGGTAGGAATTATAATGGAACTGTTACATGTGGTTTAATGGCTATATCACAATGCTGTTTTATGGTTTAGTAATGTGTATCTTCCATTTTGTGGTATTTTTAAAGTTGAAATTTATGATGAATTCAAAAGCATCAATTCAATTGTTTCCTTTATCTCCCAGGGTTGTATACTTTTTGTTCCAACAACCAGAACGTAGTAAGCCCAGGACTAACGTCACCAGCTCCTGCCGTGTCCTCACGATGCCCTGGGATGGAGTCCCCTTCCACTTGCCTGTTGTCGGTCACAGAGAGTGCCCTGGAGGGGTATGTGCACTCACCGACAAGCTGATATCTATATATACTAAGACATCGTTTTCTACAGATTCCATGATTAAGAAAAATAAATCTGCCCACAACAGTCAGGAGTTTTATCAGACTTAGGAGTATATGTACTAGCGGGTGGTTTGTCAAAGCGACCGACCATCGGTAGTTTTGAACGATAGTTAAAAAACGGCAACAGGAATCCATGCTGAACACGCCTGATTTAGCATTGATACCTGTTGCCGGTTTTAGACTGTCAGTCAAAGCAGCTGATGACTGGAACATTGATAAACCATCCATCAGTAAATATACTCTTTAGTTACTCTAAAGCAACCTCAGTGACCGATACAGTTGGCACGTTTTGCCAACAGTTAAATATATGTGCTCTAGGCTTGTGCTGAGAAGAATTCAGTATGGTAAACAATATTTTTACACCTGAGATGTCATTAAAATGAGCTCCATGAGATACAGATTTGTCAGCTTACATCTAACCCAGTGGCATATAAGGATTAAACAGCCCTTCTCGTCTGTCACTGACCTGGGCTGAGAGAATTGGGTACTCTGAGATTCTTCCGATGGTCGGGAAGAGGAACCGTAGCTGGTTCGCAATAAAGACGGACGGATGTAGGTTTTCCTCATGCAGCTTTATTAATAATAGATACTTAAGAACATTGCCAGAAACCACGGAAGGAAATGGGTGATAATGAATGAACAATGGGGGTAATTCCAAGTTGTTCGCTGCAGGAAATTTTTTAGCAGTTGGGCAAAACCTTGTGCACTGCAGGGGAGGCAGATATAACATGTGGA
Organism: Pseudophryne corroboree; assembly: GCF_028390025.1. Lineage (NCBI taxonomy): Eukaryota > Metazoa > Chordata > Amphibia > Anura > Myobatrachidae > Pseudophryne > Pseudophryne corroboree. The sequence goes on from NC_086452.1 coordinate 95,530,490, forward strand.
GAGAGAGCTAGATTTGGCTGAGTTATTTTGTTTCTGTGCAGGGTAAATACTGGCTGCTTTATTTTTACACTGCAAATTAGATTGCAGATTGAACTCACCACACCCAAATCTAACTCTCTCTGCACATGTTATATCTGCCCCCCCTGCAGTGCACATGGTTTTGCCCAACTGCTAAAAAATTTCCTGCTGCGATCAACTTGGAATTACCCCCATTGTTGGGATCATGGAATGAAGAAGGATTGATGAGTTGAAAGTGGTGCTGAAGAACTCTGAATGTAGAAATGAAAGATGATTTGAGAACAATGCTGAAGAACTCTGAGTAAAAAAATGATGATTTGAGGACGATGCTGAAGAACTCTGTATGAAGAAAATAATGATGATTTGAGAACGATGCTGAAGAAGTCTGTATGAAGAAAATAATGATGATTTGAGAACGACGCTGCAGAACTCTGTATGAAGAAAAGAATGATGATTTGAGAACGTTGCTGAAGAACTCTATGAAGAAAAGAATGATGATTTGAGAACGACATTGAAGAACTCTGTATGTCAGTGAGAACTGAAATCGCACTCGCAATTCTGAGAGTCTGGGAATGCACTTGCAATGCTGGAGACTGGGAACTGGAGACTGGGAATGCACTTGCAATGCTGGAGACTGGAAACACACTTGTAATGCTGGAGATTGGAAACACACTTGCAGCGCTGGAGATTGGAAATACACTTGCAGCGCTGGAGATTGGAAACACACTTGCAGTGCTGGAGATTGGAAACACACTTGCAGCGCTGGAGATTGGAAACACACTTGCAGCGCTGGAGATTGGAAACACACTTGCAGCGCTGGAGATTGGAAACACACTTGCAATGCTGGAGATTGGAAACACACTTGCAGCGCTGGAGATTGGAAACACACTTGCAATGCTGGAGATTGGAAACACACTTGCAGCGCTGGAGATTGGAAACACACTTGTAATGCTGGAGATTGGAAACACACTTGCAGCGCTGGAGATTGGAAACACACTTGCAGCGCTGGAGATTGGAAACACACTTGCAGCGCTGGAGATTGGAAACACACTTGCAGCGCTGGAGATTGGAAACACACTTGCAGCGCTGGAGATTGGAAACACACTTGCAGCGCTGGAGATTGGAAACACACTTGCAGCGCTGGAGATTGGAAACACACTTGCAGCGCTGGAGATTGGAAACACACTTGCAGCGCTGGAGATTGGGAACACACTTGCAGCGCTGGAGATTGGAAACACACTTGCAATGCTGGAGATTGGAAACACACTTGCAGCGCTGGAGATTGGAAACACACTTGCAGCGCTGGAGATTGGAAACACACTTGCAGCGCTGGAGATTGGAAACACACTTGCAGTGCTGGAGATTGGAAACACACTTGCAGCGCTGGAGATTGGAAACACACTTGCAGCGCTGGAGATTGGAAACACACTTGCAATGCTGGAGATTGGAAACACACTTGCAGCGCTGGAGATTGGAAACACACTTGCAGCGCTGGAGATTGGAAACACACTTGCAGCGCTGGAGATTGGAAACACACTTGTAATGCTGGAGATTGGAAACACACTTGCAGCGCTGGAGATTGGAAACACACTTGCAGCGCTGGTGATTGGAAACACGCTTGCAGCGCTGGAGATTGGAAACACACTTGCAGCGCTGGAGATTGGAAACACACTTGCAGCGCTGGAGATTGGAAACACACTTGCAGCGCTGGAGATTGGAAACACACTTGCAGCGCTGGAGATTGGAAACACACTTGCAATGCTGGAGATTGGAAACACACTTGCAATGCTGGAGATTGGAAACACACTTGCAGCGCTGGAGATTGGAAACACACTTGCAGCGCTGGAGATTGGAAACACACTTGCAGCGCTGGAGATTGGAAACACACTTGCAGCGCTGGAGATTGGAAACACACTTGCAATGCTGGAGACTGGGAATACACTTGCAATGCTGGAGACGGGAAACACACTTGCAATGCTGGAGACTGGGATCACACTTGCAAGGCTGGAGACTGGGATCAAATTTGCAATGCTGGAGACTGTGAAAACACTTGCAATGCTGGAGACTGGAAACACACTTGCAAGGCTGGAGACTGGGATCAAATTTGCAATGCTGGAGACTGGAAACACACTTGCAAGGCTGGAGACTGGGATCACACTTGCAAGGCTGGAGACTGGAAACACATTTGCAATGCTGGAGACTGGAAACATACTTGCAAGGCTGGAGACTGGGATCAAATTTGCAATGCTGGAGACTGGGAATACACTTGCAATGCTGGAGACGGGAAACACACTTGCAATGCTAGAGACTGGGATCACACTTGCAAGGCTGGAGACTGGGATCAAATTTGCAATGCTGGAGACAGGGAAAACACTTGCAATGCTGGAGACTGGAAACACACTTGCAAGGCTGGAGACTGGGATCAAATTTGCAATGCTGGAGACTGGGAAAACACTTGCAATGCTGGAGACTGGGAATACACTTGCAATGCTGGAGACTGGGAATACACTTGCAATGCTGGAGACTGGGATCACACTTGCAAGGCTGGAGACTGGGATCATACTTGCAAGGCTGGAGACTGGGAACACATTTGCAATGCTGGAGACTGGAAACATACTTGCAAGGCTGGAGACTGGTATCAAATTTGCAATGCTGGAGACTGGGAATACACTTGCAATGCTGGAGACGGGAAACACACTTGCAATGCTGGAGACGGGAAACACACTTGCAATGCTGGAGACTGGGATCACACTTGCAAGGCTGGAGACTGGGATCAAATTTGCAATGCTGGAGACTGGGAAAACACTTGCAATGCTGGAGACTGGAAACACACTTGCAAGGCTGGAGACTGGGATCAAATTTGCAATGCTGGAGACTGGGAAAACACTTGCAATGCTGGAGACTGGAAACACACTTGCAAGGCTGGAGACTGGGATCACACTTGCAAGGCTGGAGACTGGAAAAACACATTTGCAATGCTGGAGGCTGGGACACGGAGGGCTAGGGAACACTCCTTCCTGAACTGCAGCGCGTGCCAGGGAACAGCTGTGAAGATACTCAGGCACCGGAGCTTTGCCCGGCGTCTCCCTTTAAACTTCCTGCTCTGTTCCTATTGGCCGACATACATCACTGGCCCAGCCACAGAGCACACAGCGGAGTGGTAAGCTGCTGCTCCATTTTTCTGAGCTGGGCACCTTCAAATCATTATTTCAAGCTTTCTCTGAAGTTGAGGTAAGTACGGCTGCCAGTCACACACATTATCTTATAGTTCTCTGCATGCCATGTGATGGCAGAGGGGGGAGAAGGAGAACTTTTAAAGTGCTGCCAAAGCTCAGGGGGGAAATCCAAAGTCTCTCTGCTCAGTACATCATGGCATGCTATGACTGTGGGTACCAGGGTCAGGAGACCGACGCCGGAATCCCGGCAACCAGCATCCCGAATGTAAGTATAGCGGGTGGGTTAGGCCGGGGGTTAGGTTTAGGCTCCACCTGGAGGGGGGTTAGGTTTATGCTGCAGGTGGGGGGGGGGGGGTTAGGTTGCGGGAAGAGGGGGTTAGGGTTAGGCACCGCCCTAGGTTTATGCCCGAAGGAAAGAGTATCAGGCTACTGAGGGGGGATTAGGGTCAGGTACTAAGGGGGAAGTTAGGGTTAGGCTGTGGAAAGGGAGGGTTAGGGGGTAGGTGTGAGGAGGGAACACTCTTACCTTCCCCCTGTCAGGATTTCAACTTTTGGGAACCCTACATAACCTATATCATGTCTTTACTACTAAAATCATGGAAGAATATTTTGTTGTCTAAGAAAAGAACAAGTACATGTGAGGATTGTTTCACTATTATGTTGCACACCTCAGTGGACAGGTCTTACACTCCTCAATGCTAGATAACTGTGAGTGCAGTTTGTAAAATAAAATGTTTAATTTGTGGTAAATGTGCCTAATGGATGTAATTAGCTAAGCACACATACAGTATATGAGAACACTTCCTCTCTGCATTAGGGAGCAGCCCTTGCTAAGGCAATGTAACGCTTCTCTAACTAATGCTTCTCCTGCTAACTAAAGCTTCTCTAACTATCTAACGCTTCTCTTGCTAACCAATGCTTCTCTAGCGATCCAACGCATCTCTGTCAATCTAGCACATCTGTAGCAATCTAACCCTTCTCTAGCAATCTAATGCTACTATAGTGACTTAACGCTTCTCTAGTTATTTAATGCTTCTCTAGCGATCTAACGCTTCTCTAGCTATATAACGCTTCTCTAGTTATTTAATGCTTCTCTAGCGATCTAACGCTTCTCTAGCTATATAACGCTTCTCTAGTTATTTAATGCTTCTCTAGCGATCTAACGCTTCTCTAGCTATATAACGCTTCTCTAGCAATCTAACGCTTCTCTAGCTATATAACGCTTCTCTAGCTATATAACGCTTCTCTAGCTATATAACGCTTCTCTAGCGACTTAACGCTTCTCTAGTTATCTAATGATTCTCTAGCAATCTAACGCTTCTCTAGTTATCTAATGATTCTCTAGCAATCTAATGCTTCTCTAGCTATCTAACGCTTCTCTGGCTACCTAATGTTTCTCTGTCTAATGCTTCTCTTGCTAACTAATGCATCTCTAGCAATCTAACGCATCTCTGTCAATCTAGCACATCTGTATCAATCTACGCTTCTGTGGCAATCTAACACTTCTCTAGCGGTCTAACGCTTCTCTAGCTATATAACGCTTCTCTAGCTATCTAATGTTTCTCTAGTGATCTAACGCATCTCTAGCAATCTAACCCTTCTGTAGTAATCTAACGCATCTCTAGCAATATAACGCTTCTCTAGCTATCTAAAGCTTCTCTAGCAATCCAGTGCATCTCTAGCGATCTATCGCATATCTAGCAATCTAACGCTTCTCTAGCTATACACCGCGCTTCTGGAGAGGTAAGTCGCAGGGAAAGGGGAAGTTAGGTTTAGGCTGCGTCCCGGGGGTTAGGGTTATGCTGCGGGGAGGGGGGGTTAGGCACTCCCCTCGGAGGGTTGAGGTTAGGCTGTGAAGGGTGAGGGTTAGGTTTAGGCATCGGGGATGGGGACTTAGGATTAGGCACCTCCTGGGGGTGGTTAGGGTAAGGCACCAAGGGGGGGGAGGTTAGGGTTAGGCTGTGGGTAGAGAGGGTTAGGGGGGAGAACACCCCTTACTCACCCCTGTCAAATTTTTCACCGGTTTCAGTATTTTGAGCACCAAGATCCCGTGCAACAGGATTTCATACTGATCCATATATAACGCTTCTCTAGCTATATAATGCTTCTCTACCGATCTAACGCTTCTCTAGCTATATAACGCTTCTCTAGCAATCTAACGCTTCTCTAGCGATCTAATGCTTCTCTAGCTATATAACGCTTCTCTAGCTATCTAATGTTTCTCTAGTGATCTAACGCATCTCTAGCAATCTAACCCTTCTGTAGTAATCTAACGCATCTCTAGCAATATAACGCTTCTCTAGCTATCTAAAGCTTCTCTAGCAATCCAGTGCATCTCTAGCGATCTATCGCATATCTAGCAATCTAACGCTTCTCTAGCTATACACCGCGCTTCTGGAGAGGTAAGTCGCAGGGAAAGGGGAAGTTAGGTTTAGGCTGCGTCCCGGGGGTTAGGGTTATGCTGCGGGGAGGGGGGGTTAGGCACTCCCCTCGGAGGGTTGAGGTTAGGCTGTGAAGGGTGAGGGTTAGGTTTAGGCATCGGGGATGGGGACTTAGGATTAGGCACCTCCTGGGGGTGGTTAGGGTAAGGCACCAAGGGGGGGGAGGTTAGGGTTAGGCTGTGGGTAGAGAGGGTTAGGGGGGAGAACACCCCTTACTCACCCCTGTCAAATTTTTCACCGGTTTCAGTATTTTGAGCACCAAGATCCCGTGCAACAGGATTTCATACTGATCCATATATAACGCTTCTCTAGCTATATAATGCTTCTCTACCGATCTAACGCTTCTCTAGCTATATAACGCTTCTCTAGCAATCTAACGCTTCTATAGCGATCTAATGCTTCTCTAGCTATATAACGCTTCTCTAGCGATCTAACGCTTCTCTAGCGAACTAATGCATCTCTAGTGTTCTAACGCATGTCTGTCGATCTAACGCATGCCTAGCAATCTAATGCATCTCTAGCAATCTAATGCTTCTCTAGCACTTCTCTATCTTATTTCCTTAACTCATTAAATGACTGTATCCATATGAGTATATATCACATTTTTCCCAAGCTCAATTAATTGTTATGTGAAAGCTAGAAAATACCAGATGGTTCTTTCTACAGTAAAAACTCTTTGGTCTGTGGCTTGTGTAACATTGGGCCTGATTCATGTTTGTAAGTAAAGCAAAAAAAGCAAGTAACTTTGTGTCTGGAACACACCCATGCAAGGGGAGCAAATGCATCTATATTTTTTCTGTGCAGGGTAAATACTGCCTGCTTTTGCATCATACTTGCCTACTCTCCCGGTTTCTGCGGGAGACACACAATTTTCTCTAACGTCCTAGTGGATGCTGGGGACTCCGTAAGGACCATGGGGAATAGACGGGCTCCGCAGGAGACTGGGCACTCTAAGAAAGATTTAGTACTACTGGTGTGCACTGGCTCCTCCCTCTATGCCCCTCCTCCAGACCTCAGTTAGAATCTGTGCCCGGAAGGAGCTGGGTGCATTTTAGTGAGCTCTCCTGAGCTTGCTATTAAGAAAGTATTTTAGTTAGGTTTTTTATTTTCAGAGAGCTTCTGCTGGCAACAGACTCTCTGCTACGTGGGACTGAGGGGAGAGAAGCAAACCTACTAACTGCGGCTAGGTTGCGCTTCTTAGGCTACTGGACACCATTAGCTCCAGAGGGATCGAACACAGGAACTTAACCTTGGTCGTCCGTTCCCGGAGCCGCGCCGCCGTCCCCCTCGCAGAGCCAGAAGACGTCAAAATCGGCGGCAGAAGACTCCTGTCTTCATATGAGGTAGCGCACAGCACTGCAGCTGTGCGCCATTGCTCCCACACTAACCTACACACTCCGGTCACTGTAGGGTGCAGGGCGCAGGGGGGGGGGGGGCGCCCTGGGCAGCAATTGAGTACCTCCTGGCAAAAAGCAGCATATATACAGCTGGGCACTGTTATATGCATGAGCCCCCGCCATTATTTTTACACAAAATCGCGGGACAGAAGCCCGCCGCTGAGGGGGCGGGGCTTCTTCCTCAGCACTCACCAGTGACATTTTCTCTCCACAGCTCCGCTGAGAGGAAGCTCCCCAGGCTCTCCCCTGCAGAAGCACGATAGAGAGGGTGAAAAAGAGAGGGGGGGGGGGCACATAAATTTGGCGTAAAAACAATATATACAGCAGCTACTGGGTTAACACTAAGTTACTGTGTGATTCCTGGGTCATATAGCGCTGGGGTGTGTGCTGGCATACTCTCTCTCTGTCTCTCCAAAGGGCCTTGTGGGGGAACTGTCTTCAAATAGAGCATCCCCTGTGTGTGTGTGTGGTGTGTCGTTACGTGTGTGTCGACATGTCTGAGGTAAAAGGCTCCCCTAAGGAGGAGATAGAGCAAATATGTGTGTGAGAGGGTGTCTCCGTCGACAACGCCGACACCTGTTTGGATATGTGTAAGTGCTAAGGTGAATTTATTGCACAAAAGATTAGTGAACAGACAAGAAATCTAGCCATGTCTGTCCCTATGGCGCAGAGACCTTCAGAGTCTCACAATGCTCACTATCCAAAATAATAAACACTGATATCGACACGGAGTTTGACTCCAGTGTCGACTACGATAATGCAAAGTTACAGCCAAAATGGCAGAAAAGTATTCAATATATGATTATTGTAATAAAAGATGATTTGCATATCACTGATGACTCATTTGTCCCTGACACAAGGGTACACATGTTTAAGGGGAAGAAAGCTGAGGTAAATTTCCCTCCTCTCATGAGGAAAAAAAACGGGAATCTCCAGACAAGAGACTGCAGCTTCCCACAAAGAATTCTCAGGCAGTATCCTTTCCCCACTAGGGCCAGGATGTGATGGGAATCTTCCCCTAGGGTGTCACGTTTGCCCAGAAGGTAGCCCTAGCTATTCTCAGGGATCCTGCAGATAGCGTGCACATTCTGGTACACTACTCAGACCGGCGATTGTGTCGGCATGGGTTTATAGCGCTGGGCCGGCGTGGACAGGTACCTTATCAGCAGAAATTGAGACCCTAGTATGTATATATATATATATATATATATGTATTGACAATGCTAAATTCCCTTGTCGTTTAAACAACCCTTTATGAAGTCTAAGAACACTGTACGCTGTTTACTTAAGAAGTACCGTAATGGTACGCTAGTTGCGTAACGATCGCTCAGCCGTAGGCGAGACGCTCAAGCGTCACGTTCGCTCACGGCCCAGTGATCACAGGATACGTTATTGGCTATGACTAGAGTAATGATTCGCTATGGCGTAGCGGACGCTCGAGACCACGAGGAGATCACCAGCGGCGCAGACGCTCACAACGCTATACCTTTATGTCTAAACCTTATACCAATGAAATACACGGAATACCTTAATGTGAATACAGGGTGTAAGTGCAACCTTGTGTAACCTGACTAACTACAAAGCTGCTTGAGCGTCACCGACGCTCAAGTGAACACTTAACACTATAGGAAATACACAGATACTGGTTTAGGGTCCAAAGCCTATTAACTGTATTATATCTAGTATACTTGTAAAAAGGGGATAACAGTACAAATGATACACTACAATATAACAAAGACTTCCTAACCAAAATACAATACTATCTAATACAATACAATACTAGTCTAGGGGAGATACGAGAGAAAGAGAAGGGAAAGAGAGAGAGAGAGAGAGACGGAGAGAGATGAGAGAGATTGGCTCACAGAAAGACAATGATTACGGAGAGAAACTTACGCACAGGGTAAACGATCGCATGCGCCTGGACATCCAGCACCCGATTTTCAGCAATGAGAACCGTTGAAGAGTGAGAGCTGGATGTGGTCGGCCTGCCTATTTATGCCCCACACACAATGCAATCTCATAGTCCCTACAATCCCATTGTCCATTGGATGAAGGAATTCGACCCTGTATCACAACAAAAGGTCATAGGTTGATTCATACAGGTGGGCTGTGACGATTTCAAACAGCTCAGGTGGGTGGGGAACTAGGTTTCCCGCCGCATACCTGAGTATGAGTAAATAGTAGAAATGGACATAAACTTCTTATGTCCATAACTATTCGCACGAGCGATTAATACGCTCCAAACCAACACCGGAATATTGCTAATTAAATACTCTTCCGATGGGTACCAAACACTGCTGTATGATTCCTGTTAGACCCTTCGTACAATACAAAGAGGGATTACTTTAAACAGGGACCTTCTATATTAACCAAACTTTCAGAAACTATCAAAGGGATCATGATCTATAAACTACATTAATTGTGAAAATATGTAACGAATGAGTCGCACGCTACGACTACATAAACTCTACCGTAAATACGCATACCGCGCCTGCGAGTGCACGCTATTGCGGGTATGCGCCTTCACGGGAGAGCGTACGCATGCGCAGCACGGACCAGTGTGCGGTGCAAATATGGCAACGTGTATGGGGATATTTTTCTGACTTTGACAGTCCACCCTTTGGCAGTCAATAATAACTGCCACCTTCTAAAACATTTCAAAAGGAGAAAAATATATGTCAGGGGTTAATTCATTTCCATGGTTGGGTGAGGGAGGAGAGAGGAGTAGGTGTGAAGAGGGTATGACCTAGTGTGATAGCAGAAGCATGTGTGTATGAGTCCATGTTTGGAGGGTCATGTATCATCGTGCCGTACGTGTTGTAAATCAAGCTTCGAGGTATTGCGAAGTATACATTTGAATTCCTTCTTATCCTGTGGTACAGGTCTGTGGATGGGCTGTCAAACTTTACCGAGCTCTTTTCGGATTTTGAACAAAATGGGGAGCACATTTTAGTTGATGATACATGAATGGGGGAGGTATGTGGTTGCTGATATCTGTGCCTGTATTCCCTATCGTCTATGTGTGTCATTACCTGAGGGTTGTAGAGATGAAGATAAAGAACACTTATGGAAAATGCAATGATATTCTATGTCAGGGAAATGTACATCTGTCGTCGAAGTTGTGTTCGGTATCTGTTGAGAGTCGTCTTCTTTGCGCTGTATTGCTCCTTGGGCATGAGCAAATAGCTTTGTCAGAGCCATCGGATTTACAAAAAAATGTTGGGCTAGCGTGAGTTTAAATGTACTAGGGAAACTGGGGATCCATGGCAAAGTTCATCAAGTGTCCATTTCTCAAGTGGTCAAAACTTCATCTTTGGTGCTTGTCTGTTGTCTGTATAGCGTCTCGTCAACTTCCTCGTCCAAGGGGGTCTTTGTATCTTGGAGAAAAGCAGAAAAACAGGTGAAAGAAACGGACCGTATAATCGCATTTTCATCACATTCTGGTTTCTATCATTGGGTCATAAATCAAATCCAGGTTAATTACAGTTTCCTCACTCCTCACGCTCATCACTTTTGTACTTTGTTTGCACCTCATTAAAGCCTGCCCGCATCTAAATATCAATCCAATCGATATAACGACACCCAAGATACATAGTAGAAACTTTCCAACATCCATTATGACTCCTTGAGCCCAGTCTCCTAAACCGGAGAACCAATTTCGCGGGTTCAACCATGACACCCAACCAGTCAGCTCATTACCTACAGCAGCAAGGGTGAGATTGTGTCTTCGACGAAATTCCCACTTTAATTGCAGAATATCGTCCATCTTTTGGTCTATGACCTCTACCGGATCCTCGGTGCTATTCGTGATATAAGTGCAACACTTTATGCCGTACTGTGTTGCCAATGTAACACAATATCCGCCTGTTACTGCTGTAAGATAATTAAGAACCATCCTATGCTGAACTAGTTCCGTTTTGTAAGCTTGAAGTTCTCTTCCAGTGTATCTAAACGTGTCATCATACATTTCAGTGATATTATCTAACAAATTGGCGAGTGCGGAAATGTATCTATAATTCATCACTCCTCGAGCGGTGCGAGTGAAATCTAACGCTACCAGAACCTGAATCCCGGTGGATTCATGGATAAGATCAGAGGCCGGATGCTCTAACCTTTCTGACAGTTGTCTTTTAACTCGGTGCTCGTAATGAGTGTGAGTATAAGGAGCTTGGGCACCACGGTGTATGTCTTTCATTTTGTCATGTGTTACAGTCATCACTTCAGGCAATACTTTTCCAATATAACACAATCCTTCAGAGTTTGGGGCAAGCCACTTGTACGCCTTTCTCCCGCATATGAAATATGCGTCATCGGGGAGAACATATGGGACGGAGAAGGACATTACCATGTTACAAACCTTCCAGGTGAAATCTCCTGACCCTAATTCTTCCATCTGCTTAATGCACGTATCAGTTTGTACGATATGTGCACAGTATCCTGGTGATACCTCTCCAACTCTAGTAATCCTATTTCCTAAGGTATATCGATACCGAAAAGATTTTCCTCTACTGGCTATGTGGCGTACAAGCTCTGTATCTGTAGGCATTCTATCTGCTCTGTGTGAAAAGGTCATGGTAAGGTTGCTCCATGACACTTCCCAATTTCCCGGCTTACGGGGGTTGGAGATATTAAAACATAAGAGGGACCTATCCACATGGTATTGGTGGAGCTTCAAACTAGGAGGGCTGGAGATGTTAAATCTCCGGTCCACCGGTCTCCCACCACTTAGCTCAAGTACCTCCCCTAACGTTAAAGGAAATGGTACTAGCCCTGATTTGCTATGACCCTGAGGTACTTGAGAGCATACCCAACAATCTGTTTGGTTTAACACATTACCCACTAAAGAGTGATAGTCACTCAATGGATGCCGGTCCATATGGATATTAAAACTGGATTGGCATTTCTTTATGCATCCATCTTCAACCAGATTATCACAGAGCCTACAGATACAATTTTCTTCAGCTAACAATCCATCACAATTTCTTCTATCGGATCGTTTTCTGATACTCGCCTTTGCTTGTTGGTTTGGTCGATCTTGGAAAACTACGCCTCCATCATCATAATCGGAACCCATTCCAGATCCTCTCTCGACCTCTATGGTACTCTCGCCGGAACAGACTGCTCTGGTCAACATCACGGTTAACATCAAAATCCGGATCACAGTCTCTTGGGGCAAGTCCATCTTTGAGGAGGAAATAGAGAAGAATGAGAAGGGGGAAAAAAAGAAATTTCAAGGAAGAGGGGATGGGAAGTGGAGAAAAACAATAAAAGGGAGAGGGGAGTCGACAACTGCTTTCGGTCTTCAAGGCTCAGGTGCCGCCTCAGTCCTCCTGGAACAGACACTCCAGTGATACAACCTCTACCGTCTGTTCCTTATCACGGGACTTCTCTGGATCAGCAACCTTTTTGCAGTGGGATGAATGGACCCAAGCCTCTCTCTCAGCCACCTTCAATGCTGTGGTGCTAGTCAATAAGACCTGGTATGGTCCTTCCCATCTATCAATAAGACAACCCGTTGACACGACCTCACCTATCCCTCCGCTAGGGGCTTTCACTAATCTCGTGGGTGTCGCTGTGCCTACTGTGGTCTCTGCTATGGTGGCCGCAAGAGAGAGAGCTGAAATTGTTGCCGAATCTTCTTCTTGATCACACTCCTGAGGAAGGTTCAAAACAGGGTACAACTTGCACGGGTTAATAATAGCATGAGTTACTTGGTTAACATCATTTACATTTACAGGGTTACTAAGTGTTTGTGTTTTACAACCCAGTGCGTTTCTCTCCGCAATCAACTTCTCTCCTGCAATGTATGGTGGAGGAGGGGCTGTGGCTATCAGCTTACTGACTGCCCCAGATCCTGCCGCCAGAGCCAAACCTCTCTGTATCTCACCTTCCTGGTGCCATAACTGTAAATAATCATGATGCTGAATTCGTCTCTTTGTTGATTTTACGAGACATATCCTCCTCCTTAAATTTTGTAACACGTCTGGACTGAAGCTACCTATTCTTGGGAATTTGTCCCTGTCTTGTACAGTCATTCTCTCCCATTCATCACATAAAGATTCTGTGTGACTTCCGTATTTTTCACACATGATGTACCTTGCCGACCCAACGGGTCGGTTCTCTGAATCAACCCGAACCGAGGTTGATCGCCCCCTACCTGAACAACTGGCCCCCATAATTCTGCAGGTGTTGCTTATTCCTCCTTGGATCTTTATATCAAGGTTTTCAGCGAACCCTTACAAACAAACCAAGATGTCCTGGGCAGGCCGGCGGTGGCGGTTTACCAAGTACCCCACTTACTTCTCGCCCACGTTGGCCAGTACTGCAATAACTGTAACCAGAGCTGCTGTACCCAACCCAGGGCCCCTGTGAACCTTCTGTTTACTGGAACATATGAGGGTTACCCGAAGGACACTTACTCTTTCCAGTAAAGTTGGGGTTGTTAGATAGTTCCTGAGTGACCAGCGAACTTCCCTTTAAAAATAAAAAATTACACAAATCACGTCAGAATGTACAGATAGCGTTTGTGACCACTTTACTCTAATGGTATTAGGTCAGATTACTAACTACTGCACACAATTACGTGCGGTCCAATCGTTCAGTACATAAGCACTACTTGTCATGTACTGAAAGATCAATGGAATCGATGTTTCCGGCCGCGATTCCTTCAGCAAGAGCTTATGGCCTATATGGGTTCTGCACCAACACCCCAGGCGTTGTGCCTCTTGTACCTTTATAGCGGACCTCTTTGTCTATTTTACCTGTTACCTTATGACCTCCTGGTCTGTTACCGTCTGTTAATGACCTCCTGGTCTGTTACCTTATGACCTCCTGGTCTGTTACCTTATGACCTCCTGGTCTGTTACCTTATGGTCCGCTATACTCTAATGCTCAAATATTATTTAACCAAGGATGCCTCCCTAGCCACCGTATATGTCACTTACACGTGTGTCCCTTGACGAGTACCCGACTTTCCTTTTGGTTCAACCTCTTAAGTTATATAAACTTATGTAATAAAAACACACTCACTCAACACATGTACACTTTGTTTCTATATCTATTTCTGCGCAGAAATTGTCTTCAGTCCAACTGTGTTACCAATTAGGAGCAGGATCTGTTAAACTAAATTTCAGATTTTTCCAAAAATAGATTTGCGTTATTTACCGCGTCGCGTTATTTACCGCTGTGCGTTACTTATCGCCTTTGCGCTAATTATCGCTTTGCGCTAATTCAACTTTTCGTGACTTGAGCTACGTTGCGTAACCAGACGCTACGTTGCGTAATGTACGCTGCGTGCGTCTGCCGTTTGGATTGCGTACGCAAGTCTTTTGTTAGGGACACGTGTACGCAAAACAAAGATCCACCGTAACACAATTTCTACCTTTATCAATGTAGGTGATCCCTGATCATCTACCGCACACCACACTGACTGTCTTATCTCCCAGACAAGCCGTGTGTTGGTCTATACTTTAACTATTACCTCTACTATGAAATAACAGCAAATCTCTTTTAGCACTTTCTATCAACTATAAAACTTGGCAAACAGGAATAGTGATATACGAAATTTGAAAAAGAAATGCAGATAAATGTATGCGTGCGTGTATACGCAAGACAGAAGAGAAATAAAACAGTTTTAAAAGACACAAGCGTTTTGTTCTTACTTCCGGTTCCCGGATTCCTTCAGCACTCTTTATCTAAGCGAAGCAGACGCTTATCCCGTCAGCACTGCGAGACAACCTCCCACCCTTTGCTGGGGGGATAATGTCTGCTGATCTACCTAGTGCAGATATGAGAAGGATAGGACGAGTCCCCAATTGACAATGCTAAATTCCCTTGTCGTATAAACAACCCTTTATGAAGTCTAAGAACACTGTACGCTGTTTACTTAAGAAGTACCGTAATGGTACGCTAGTTGCGTAACGATCGCTCAGCCGTAGGCGAGACGCTCAAGCGTCACGTTCGCTCACGGCCCAGTGATCACAGGATACGTTATTGGCTATGACTAGAGTAATGATTCGCTATGGCGTAGCGGATGCTCGAGACCACGAGGAGATCACCAGCGGCGCAGACGCTCACAACGCTATACCTTTATGTCTAAACCTTATACCAATGAAATACACGGAATACCTTAATGTGAATACAGGGTGTAAGTGCAACCTTGTGTAACCTGACTAACTACAAAGCTGCTTGAGCGTCACCGACGCTCAAGTGAACACTTAACACTATAGGAAATACACAGATACTGGTTTAGGGTCCAAAGCCTATTAACTGTATTATATCTAGTATACTTGTAAAAAGGGGATAACAGTACAAATGATACACTACAATATAACAAAGACTTCCTAACCAAAATACAATACTATCTAATACAATACAATACTAGTCTAGGGGAGATACGAGAGAAAGAGAAGGGAAAGAGAGAGAGAGAGAGAGACGGAGAGAGATGAGAGAGATTGGCTCACAGAAAGACAATGATTACGGAGAGAAACTTACGCACAGGGTAAACGATCGCATGCGCCTGGACATCCAGCACCCGATTTTCAGCAATGAGAACCGTTGAAGAGTGAGAGCTGGATGTGGTCGGCCTGCCTATTTATGCCCCACACACAATGCAATCTCATAGTCCCTACAATCCCATTGTCCATTGGATGAAGGAATTCGACCCTGTATCACAACAAAAGGTCATAGGTTGATTCATACAGGTGGGCTGTGACGATTTCAAACAGCTCAGGTGGGTGGGGAACTAGGTTTCCCGCCGCATACCTGAGTATGAGTAAATAGTAGAAATGGACATAAACTTCTTATGTCCATAACTATTCGCACGAGCGATTAATACGCTCCAAACCAACACCGGAATATTGCTAATTAAATACTCTTCCGATGGGTACCAAACACTGCTGTATGATTCCTGTTAGACCCTTCGTACAATACAAAGAGGGATTACTTTAAACAGGGACCTTCTATATTAACCAAACTTTCAGAAACTATCAAAGGGATCATGATCTATAAACTACATTAATTGTGAAAATATGTAACGAATGAGTCGCACGCTACGACTACATAAACTCTACCGTAAATACGCATACCGCGCCTGCGAGTGCACGCTATTGCGGGTATGCGCCTTCACGGGAGAGCGTACGCATGCGCAGCACGGACCAGTGTGCGGTGCAAATATGGCAACGTGTATGGGGATATTTTTCTGACTTTGACAGTATATAGAGAGATATGTATATATATTAAAGATGCTGTCTTAAGAGATATATATAATCAAACATGCCCAAAGAGACATGAGTATACTGGGTCCTAGAGTCAAAGCTATGTAGATTTCTGCTTGACGTGTCCTGTAGAATATGCAATGGACAGATGATGCCAACTTAAGTGGCATATGGAAGGCTGAGGATTGTGTGGAGAAGGGTTCTCGGACCTGGTCTCCACGGCTATAGCTGGTGATTCTGATATTTTGCCTTATATTCCTGCACAGCCTAGGAAAGCACGACATTATTAAATGCAGCTTTTCGAATAAAGAAACAAGAAAGTCTGAGGTGCGTCCTTTCTTGTCAGAGCCGGGGGCAGAGGAAAGAAGCTGCACAACACAGCTAGTTCCCAGGAACAGAAGTCCTCCCCGGCCTCTATGAAAATCCACCGCATGTCGCTGGGGATCCACAGACGGAGCTAGGCCCGGTGGGGGCACGCTTTCGTAAGTTCTGCAACAAGTGGGTTCACTCCCTGTTAGATCCCTGGGCAATAGATATTGTGTCTCAGGGATACAAGCTGGACTTTGAGAAGATGCCTCCTCACTGACGGCCCTGCCGGCTTCCCCCCATGAGAGGGAAACAGGGTTAACTGCAATTCACAAATTGTATCTTCAACAGGTGGTGGTCAAGGTTCCCCTCCTTCGACAAGGAGGGGGTTATTATTCGACCATGTGGTAGTCCCGAAACCAGACGGTTCGGTCAGACCCATATTGAATTTAAAATCCCTGAACATATACCTGAAAAGGATCAAGTTCAAGATGGAATCGCTAAGAGCGGTCGTTACAAGCCTGAAAGGGGGAGATTTTATCGTGACTCGGGACATAAAGGAGGCATACCTTCATGTCCCCATTTATCCACCTCATCAGGCGTACCTCAGAAATGCGGTACGGGATTGTCATTGCCAATTTCAGACGTTGCCGTTTGGTCTCTCCACGGCCCCGAGAATATTCACCAAGGTAATGGCGGAAATGATGGTGCTCCTGCGGAAGCAAGGTGTCACTATTATCACGTACTTGGACGATCTCCTCATAAAAGCGAGATCAAGAGAGCAGTGGCTGAACAGCGTATCACTTTCTCTGGAAGTGTAATGGCAACACGGCTGGTTTCTATATATTCCAAGGTCGCAGTTGGTTCCTACAGCTCATCTGCCTCTCCTAGGCATGATCCTTGACACAGACCAGAAAAGGGTTTATCTCCCAATAGAGAGAGCTCAGGAGCTCGTGACACTGGTCAGGAATCTATTAAAACCAAACCAGGTGTCAGTGCATCACTGCACTCGAGTCCTGGGAAGGATGGTGGCATCATACGAGGCCATTCCTTTCGGCAGGTTCCATGAGAGGACCTTCTAACTGGACAAAGTGGTCCGGATCACATCTTTAGATGCATCGGTTAATCACCCTATCCCCCGGGGCCAGGGTGTCTCTCCGGTGGTGGCTGCAGAGTACTCACCTTCTCGAGGGCCGCAGGTTCGGCATTCAGGACTGGGTCCTGGTGACCACGGATGCAAGCCTCCGAGGGTGGGGGGCAGTCACTCAGGGAAGAAGTTTCCAAGGGCTGTGGTCAAGTCAGGAGACTTGCCTTCACATCAATATCCTGGAACTAAGAGCCATATACAACGCCCTAAGTTAAGCGGAGACCCTGCTTCGCAACCAATCGGTGCTGATCCAATCAGACAACATCACCGCAGTGGCTCATGTAAACCGCCAAGGCGGCACAAGGAGCAGGGTGGCGATGGCGGAAGCCACCAGAATTCTTCGATGGGCGGAGAATCACGTACGAGCACTGTCAGCAGTGTTCATTCCGGGAGTGGACAACTGGGAAGCAGACTTCCTCAGCAGGCACGACCTCCACCCGGGAGAGGGGGGACTTCATCAAGAAGTCTTCGCGCAGATTGTAGGTCGGTGGGAACTGCAACAGGTGGACATGATGGCATCCCGCCTCAACAAAAAGCTACAGCGGTATTGCGCCAGGTCAAGAGACTCTCAGGCGATAGCTGTAGACGCACTGGTGACACCGTGGATGTTCCAGTCGGATTATGTGTTTCCTCCTCTTCCTCTCTTACCCAAGGTGCTGAGAATCATAAGGAAAAGAGGAGTGAGAACAATACTCATTGTTCCGGATTGGCCACGAAGGACTTGGTATCCAGAGCTGCAAGAAATGCTCACAGAGGACCCGTGGCCTCTGCCTCTAGGGCAGGATCTGTTGCAGCAGGGACCTTGTATGTTCCAACACTTACCGCAGCTGCGTTTAACGGCATGGCGGTTGAACGCCGGATCCTAGTAGAAAAAAGGGATTCCGGATGAGGTTATTCCTACGCTGATAAAGGCTAGGAAGGACGTGACGGCTAAACATTATCACCGTATACGGCGAAAATATGTTGCTGGATGTGAGGCCAGGAATGCCTCTACAGAGGAATTCCAGCTGGGCCGTTTCCTTCACTTCCTACAGTCGGGAGTGACTTTGGGCCTAGAATTGGGGTCCATTAAGGTCCAGATTTCGGCCCTATCCATTTTTTTTCATAAAAAACTAGCTTCTCTACCTGAAGTTCAGCTGTTTGTAAAGGGAGTGCTGCATATTCAGCCCCCTTTTGTGCCACCAGTGGCACCTTGGGATCTTAACGTGGTGTTGAGTTTCCTGAAATCTCACTGGTTTGAGCCGCTTAAGACCGTGGAGTTAAAATATCTCATGTGGAAAGTGGTCATGCTATTGGCCTTAGCTTCGGCTAGGCGTGTGTCAGAATTGGCGGCTTTGTCATGAAAAAGCCCCTATCTGGTTTTCCATATGGACAGGGCAGAATTACGGACTCGTCCGCAATTTCTGCCAAAGGTGGTGTCATCTTTTCATTTGAACCAACCTATTGTGGTGCCTGCGGCTACTCGTGACTTGGAGGATTCCAAGTTACTAGATGTAGTCAGGGCTTTGAAGATTTATGTAGCCAGAACGGCTGGAGTCAGGAAAACTGACTTGCTGTTTATCCTGTATGCATCCAACAAGCTAAGTGCTCCTGCTTCAAAGCAAACTATTGCTCGCTGGATCTGTAACACGATTCAGCAGGCTCATTCTGCGGCTGGCTTGCCGCCTCCAAAATCAGTAAAAGCCCATTCCACAAGGAAGGTGGGCTCTTCTTGGGCGGCTGCCCAAGGGGTCTCGGCATTACAGCTTTGCCGAGCAGCTACTTGGTCGGGTTCAAACACTTTTGCAAAGTTCTACAAGTTTGATACCCTGGCTGAGGAGGACCTTGTGTTTGCTCATTCGGTGCTGCAGAGTCATCCGCACTCTCCCGCCCGTTTGGGAGCTTTGGTATAATCCCCATGGTCCTTACGGAGTCCCCAGCATCCACTAGGACGTTAGAGAAAATAAGATTTTACTCACCGGTATTTCTCGTAGTCCGTAGTGGATGCAGGGCGCCCGTCCCAAGTGCGGACTTCTTCTGCAATACTTGTATATAGTTATTGCTTAAATAAGGGTTATGTTATGGTTGCATCAGGTTTGTCTGATGCTCTGTTGTTGTTCATACTGTTGACTGGGTATGTTATCACAAGTTATACGGTGTGATTGGTGTGGCTGGTATGAGTCTTACCCTGGATTCCAAAATCCTTTCCTTGTAATGTCAGCTCTTCCGGGCACCGTTTCCTTAACTGAGGTCTGGAGGAGGGGCATAGAGGGAGGAGCCAGTGCACACCAGTAGTACTAAATCTTTCTTAGAGTGCCCAGTCTCCTGCGGAGCCCGTCTATTCCCCATGGTCCTTACGGAGTCCCCAGCATCCATTACGGACTACGAGAAATAGATTTACCGGTGAGTAAAATCTTATTTTTTGGGTAGCTCCCGGCACCCCCGGAAGAGTGGGCATTCTGACCACTTTATAGAGAAGTGGGTAAAATGCAGAGAATAATATGGTAAACCGAGAAAGGGGCAGGGCCTAATGACTAATTTCTATGACGGTTGCATCATATGGCCCCGCCCCTATGCAAATGTGTGCCAATTGTAGAAATTTCCCTCGATAGTCGTCAGTGACATTATAATACAATAGCCACAGCATCTAATAGCACTTAACTGTCAGTATAATAAGGATCGCAGATATTATTCAGTTGAACCTGAGCTGCTCCAGATGGTTCAGTAATTAATAGAGTTCACTGTATCAATGTCTAAGTAGCAGCTGCTATTCAGATAACTGAATGTGTATGAATGGAGATTTCACTTGTACTTATTCTTCCGAGTACAGGTACCTGGGATCCCCTGTTAGACCAGATTGACGGATTTAAATCTGAAGATTAATTGGTGCGTTGACGTTTCTAGAACTGCACAAATATTTGTACTGACCACTCAGAGCGACAATGTGATCTGTAGGCAGTTTCATTGCAGGAAATATATTAATGACAGCTTTGAATGATAGATTTAAAATGGTAATAGGAATAAATGATAAGCCAGCCTGAATTAGCATTTATTAAAGTGGCAGCATGTCAGCAAAAGACGATGGCAAATAGGGATTCATGCCTAAAATGTGTAGGGGGGGTTTACAAATGAGAGGCTCTGTAACCACTAACTAATCAGAATTAGAACAAGTGTTTTACTAGCACAGATAATGTAGCAGCATCCATGGAAGTTATGTTATGATGGGTTATATATATGGAATATATGACCATTTCCTGAAGTCAGGTGTCTATAGAGTCTTACTATGTAAGTGCTACCATTGTATTACTAGCAATGAGCACTGACGGACCGACCATCTTGCCTGACAGTTATTTTCCTGTGTCTGTTTCTTACAGGAATTCCCCCCATGGACTCGCTCACCTTGCTCACTCCATGAAGTCTACAGTCTCCTCTTCAATGCTGCTCAGAGGACCCTCTCCCAGTTCCCACCACAAATCCCCCCATGGAGAGCATTGCTTAGGAGGGAAAAACTACGCATTTCATAGTCCCACAGCGCCACCAATGCAAGGTATGAGCCCGTATCCATCTGTAACACGACCAGAAGCACCGGAGCTTCTCAGGTGTAAATGATATGTAGCCATTGGCTGAGACCCTGGGGTAAATGTACTAAGCTGCGTCTCTCTGCGTGTTGAAGCCCAAAATGTATAATGGCGTTGTCCCAGCGCGTTTTGCTTTTAGTATCAATGCAGGGTAAAAGTTTGAACTTAACCATGCAGAGAAAAAGCTGCAACTTAGTCAGCCCCCCTTCCCCCAGGGTATATATAGAGGAATGTGCAGAAATGTATTTTACTGACAGTATATATCAGTGGCACTAAGCAATATTAATGTATCATTAATGTTGTACAGGGTCCCCCTCACCATATCTGGTATATCTATGTATGTCTATATTCCCATGACCCTCATAGTCCTCTTGCATGCTTCTGCTTATTTCAGGGATTACATTTCCTTTACCGTGGTTAATGAGCAAATGTAACTTTACCATCCATATGTCCTAATTTCTTTTGACAAACTTGATTGGCTGTCCATCCATCCATCCCTTCAACACTGTTTCCAGGCACAGGCCATGTAACTGGCATGGAAGTTCATTTTCAGTTTTAAACCATTTTATTTCAAAATCGTGGCAATTTATTAATGTGTTTTCCTTTTGTTTTTTAATCTAAAGCATTGTGATTACTTTACCAGATGCTACTCAAATCTACCTATCCTCCCCAGATTTGTCCCCATCTGTATTGGTCAGGGTCACTGAATGCCTTTCTGCTGTTTCATCTTGGATGCCATCTCGCCACCTCAAACTTAATGTTTCCAAAATAGAGTTACTTATATTTCCACCAGCCAATAGTAGTTTCCAGAGAAGTACTAGAGAGGAAAGAATTGTCTCTTTGTTGGCGCACTTTAAGGAAAAGAATGAGTGTGTTTAAAATGTAACTTTTAATTTCATTTGATTAAAATACCTGAGAATGTGAAAAATCATGAGACAACAATTACAAACATTACATACAATAAAATAAAAATGATAACAAATCCTCCTATGTGTCTTGGTTGTATAGTAGTTTCCAACCTGATATCTCTATCACTGTTGAGAACTCAACAATCAACCCTACCCCACAAGCTCGCTGCCTAGGTGTCACCCTTGACTCTGATCTGTCCTTTGTTCCCCACATTCAATCTGTCTCAAACTCATGTTACATGCATCTAAAAAACATATCCAAAATACGACCATACCTTACACAAGACACTGCAAAAACTCTAATCCATGCTCTCATTATCTTCCGCATTGATTATTGCAATAGTCTTCTTACTGGTCTTACCAAAAAGAGACTCTCACCACTACAATCCATTCTGAATGCAGCTGCGAGGCTAATCTTCCTCGCTAGACGTTTTTTCTGCAGATCCACTCTGTCAGTCCCTCTATTGGTTACCTGTATTCTACCGTATTCAATGTAAAATACCTTTACTCACACATAAGGCCATTAACCAAACTACACCAATGTACATCTCTTTGTTCATCTCAAAATATCTCCCAACCCAACCTCTTTGCTCTTCACAAGATCTGCGTCTCTCATCCACACTCATTACTTGCTCTCCTGCACGATTACAGGACTTTCTTCGGGCTGCACCCACTCTGTGGAATGCCCTACCACGTACAATAAGACTCTCCTCTAGTCTCCAAACCTTCAAACGTTCCCTGAAAACTCACCTCTTCAGGCTAGCTTATCACATTCCAGAACCGCTCATTCAACTTTCATAAGCTTTCCTGTCCGATTATATCCCCACTGTACAGTCCACACATATCCTCCACATATTTTCTCTTTCTTCATTTTCCCTTCTTTCTGACCATGGTTCATCATTGCTGTGATGTGATATCATGCAACCCACCTAGAACCTTTGCAATCCAGTGGACAAACATGCAGTAGATAGTGCTTTCCCTGTGTATCAATGCCTATTTCCCTATAGATTGTAAGCTTGCGAGCAGGGCCTTCCTACCTCTAGGACTGTTTATTACCCAGTTTTGTTTTATCCTTGTGTCCAATTGTAAAGTGCAACAGAATTTGCTGCGCTATATAAGAAACTGTTAATAAATAAATAAATAAATAATTACTTTAAGTCATATTAAACATTATTGAATTAATTTTGCTTTTAAATGTTTTCATGCACTACAGATCGTTTGGTTATTTTGGTATCTATACTGTAAAGCAGATCCTGTTAGGGTAGCAGTAGATAAGATTAATGTAAAGGCAGTGCCGTAACAAGATTCCGGCGCACCCTGTGCCACCCCCCTAAGTGCATTCCCTCTAGATTGTAAGCTCCTTGGAGCAGGGCCCTCTTCCCTCCTGTTCTCACAGCCCTCTTCTCTTGCACCTCAATTACCGCTCTCTCCCACTCAGTGACTGTCTGTATCTGCATCTCCACTCGCTCGTTACGGTTTGTCTCTTCCAGTGTCTGCCTGCCCCTAGTAGTATGCCAATTACTCCTTTACTTCCTGACATCTCAGCTGTATTGTGTACTGAGAACTGTGCTGCTGATTGTTACCTGTGCTCTGTTTTACTTTTCTGTGATGTTAAGTTCTGTAGACCCAGTATTGTTCTAATGTGTGTTGTATGCAGTGCCAGATTGAGGTTCACATGGGCCTGGAGCTGAAATGTATAAAAGGTCTATTGTGTGCTGCTGCAGGGGATGTGACTAGTGATGTGGGGGGCGTGCCCAGTGGTGTGGGGGTGTGGCCTGCGTCATGGGTTGTAGCAAGAGCCTTCCTGCAATTGCCCCGCCCCCGACACACTTTACTTATAAAGATGTAGCCACGGTCATCCATCCTGCAGCTTGGCATATAAAGTGTGCCCACAACTAGGGCGCACGTGTGCGTCTAAGTACAAGCACCCATAGGAATACATGAGCAGCTCTGCGCGGCCTGTGTGCCCGTGTGGCCGAGCCGCAGGATGGATGAGCGTGGCTACATCTGTATCACAGTGTAATGTGAAAGTCTACAAACAAAAGGAAACCATACTTGTTATCCTGACAAAAAAAGAAAAATGGCGCTTAGTGATCATATGAATTAGAAGCCTATTTACTGAAGAGCATATGGGTCACTAAGCGATATCATGAATGTGACATTGCTATATACACTACTGTATATAAAAAAGAGAGCCCTAACCTTATTAATAGCTACACAGAGAAAAGACTAGAGCTAGACCCGATAGTAAGAATTGTTTTTTTTTTAAATCACTATGTACAAAACTACATGTCACCACCAAGTCATGTGATATCTTGGTGGTGACAATGTAGTGAAATGTGCTGTCTTGTTGGTGACATGGGGTATCATGTGGTGTCTTGGTGAAGACATGTGGTGTAATGTGTCTTGGTAAAGTCATGTGTCTTGGTGGAGTCATATTGGTGGTGACATGGGGTATCATGGTGTCTTAGAGGTGACATGGGATATCATGTGGTGTCTTGGCGGTGACATCAGATTTACTTGGTGGCGGCACCGATTAACCAATTTCCCCTACACAGCATGCACCAAGATATCCCTGTCAAAGAACCCATTACTCAAGCACCCCCCCATCACCCCGCGGTGCATTCATTCCCCCATCTCTCCCCAATTCATTATCAATCCCTCCCCCTAACACTCATTAGCACATTCATCCCCCCACCCTATCAGCTCCCATAAAGCTCCCTTCACACAGCACCACCCATACTACGCTCAAACTGCACCCATACTATGCTCACACAGCACCCATACTACTCTTATACAGCACCCATACTATGCTCACACAGCGGCACCCATACTACGCTACTACGCTCACACAGCGGCACCCGTACTACTCTCACACAGCACCCATACTACGCTCACACAGCGGCACCCATACTACGCTCACACAGCGGCACCCATACTACGCTCACACAACAGCACCCATACTACTCTCACACAGCGGCACCCATACTACTCTCACACAGCACCCATACTACTCTCACACAACGGCACCCATACTACTCCCACAAAGCACCCATACTACGCTCATACAGCACCCATACTATGCTCACACTGCTGCACTCATACTATGCTCACACAGCACCCATACTACTCTCACACAGCACCCATACTACACTCACACAACACCCATACTACGCTCACACAGCGGCACCCATACTACTCTCACACAGCACCTATACTACTCTCACACAGCGGCACCCATACTACTCTCACACAGCGGCACCCATACTACTCTCACACAGCACCCATACTACTCTCACACAGCACCCATACTACTCTCACACTGTGGCACCCATGCTACTCTCACACAGCACTCATACTACTCTCACACAGCACCCATACTACTCTCACACAGCACCCATACTACTCTCACACTGTGGCACCCATGCTACTCTCTCACAGCACCCATACTACTCTCACACAGCACCCATACTACGCTAGTGATCGCGCTGAGCCGAAAAAAGAGTAAGTCCCAGGGACCCCTCACTTTTAAAAATTGGGGTCCTACCTGTCCTTTTCTGGGCCCCATTGGAATGAAGGTTCTTATTACTGATTCAAATATAAAAACACGGACTTGATTTGGACACTACAAAAGTGTAGCAGGAGGGGGGAAGTGACAACGCTGCTGGGCTGTGTAGCATACAGGACACTCTGCACCAGAGCTGTAACTAGACATTTTGGTGCCCTTGTGGCAGAAAGTGAATTGGTGCTCCTCCTCCTACATTGTAAAGCACGGACAGTGCGCGCCGGAAAATTTAGGGGCGTTGCGACATAATAGTGCCAATTCACATTACACCACACAGTAGTGCCGCTTATACACATTACATAGAAACATAGAATTTGCCGGCAGATAAGAACCACTTGCCCCATCTAGTCTGCCCCTTTTTTTATCCTTTAGGTAATCTCAACCCTTTTTAAACTTTAATTCTTTGTAAGGCTATTCATATGCTTATCCCAAGCATTGCACCATGTAGAACCTCCTATACACATTGCACCAGGTAGAGCACGTTATACACATTGCACCAGGTGGAGCGCGTTATACACATTGCACCAGGTAGAGCACGTTATACACATTCACCAGGTAGAGCACGTTATACACATTGCACCAGGTAGAGCACGTTATACACATTGCACCAGGTAGAGCACGTTATAAACATTGCACCAGGTAGAGCACGTTATACACATAGCACCAGTTAGAGCATGTTATACACATTGCACCAGGTAGAGCACGTTATACACATTGCACCAGGTAGAGCACGTTATACACATTGCACCAGGTAGAGCACGTTATACACATTCACCAGGTAGAGCACGTTATACACATTGCACCAGGTAGAGCACGTTATACACATTGCACCAGGTAGAGCACGTTATACACATTGCACAAGGTAGAGCACGTTATAAACATTGCACCAGGTAGAGCACGTTATACACATTGCACCAGTTAGAGCATGTTATACACATTGCACCAGGTAGAGCATGTTATACACATTGCACCAGGTAAAGCACTTAGACACATTGCACCAGGTGGAGCACTTAGACACATTGCACCAGGTAGAGCACTTAGACACATTGCACCAGGTAGAGCACTTAGACACATTGCACCAGGTAGAGCACTTAGACACATTGCACCAGGTAGAGCACTTAGACACATTGCACCAGGTAGAGCACTTAGACACATTGCACCAGGTAGAGCACTTAGACACATTGCACCAGGTGGAGCACTTAGACACATTGCACCAGGTAGAGCACTTAGACACATTGCACCAGGTGGAGCACTTAGACACATTGCACCAGGTAGAGCACTTAGACACATTGCACCAGGTAGAGCACTTAGACACATTGCACCAGGTAGAGCAGTGTTTTTCAACCACTGTGCCGTGGCACACTAGTGTGGCCTGAGCAGTCTCCAGGTGTGCCGCCACAGAGGCAAAGCCAGGCCTGTCAGTGTTTTGCTGCCACTGGGGCCCTGGAACAATCAATACTGGTGGGTTTAGTGGTTGCAGAGCCAGTTCTAATTTTGGGCCCGGGCAGTGTTGGGCTCTTCTGGTTTTCTCAGACGTGGCTCAGACGTGACCTATTGAGAAGCTGTGACATGACATCCTAAGACACGCAACTGCACCATGCATCACCAGTATATTGAGTTAAAAAAAAATGGTGTACCTTGGCAATATTTAATTCTTGTTCAGTGTGCCACGACTTGTAAAAGGTTGAAAATCTCTGAGGTAGAGCATGTTATACACATTGCACCAGCTAGAGCACTTAGGCACCTTGCACCAGTTAGAGCATGTTATACACATTGCACCAGGTAGAGCACGTTATACACATTGCACCAGGTAGAGCACGTTATACACATTGCACCAGGTAGAGCACGTTATACACATTCACCAGGTAGAGCACGTTATACACATTGCACCAGGTAGAGCACGTTATACACATTGCACCAGGTAGAGCACGTTATACACATTGCACAAGGTAGAGCACGTTATAAACATTGCACCAGGTAGAGCACGTTATACACATTGCACCAGTTAGAGCATGTTATACACATTGCACCAGGTAGAGCATGTTATACACATTGCACCAGGTAAAGCACTTAGACACATTGCACCAGGTGGAGCACTTAGACACATTGCACCAGGTAGAGCACTTAGACACATTGCACCAGGTAGAGCACTTAGACACATTGCACCAGGTAGAGCACTTAGACACATTGCACCAGGTAGAGCACTTAGACACATTGCACCAGGTAGAGCACTTAGACACATTGCACCAGGTAGAGCACTTAGACACATTGCACCAGGTGGAGCACTTAGACACATTGCACCAGGTAGAGCACTTAGACACATTGCACCAGGTGGAGCACTTAGACACATTGCACCAGGTAGAGCACTTAGACACATTGCACCAGGTAGAGCACTTAGACACATTGCACCAGGTAGAGCAGTGTTTTTCAACCACTGTGCCGTGGCACACTAGTGTGGCCTGAGCAGTCTCCAGGTGTGCCGCCACAGAGGCAAAGCCAGGCCTGTCAGTGTTTTGCTGCCACTGGGGCCCTGGAACAATCAATACTGGTGGGTTTAGTGGTTGCAGAGCCAGTTCTAATTTTGGGCCCGGGCAGTGTTGGGCTCTTCTGGTTTTCTCAGACGTGGCTCAGACGTGACCTATTGAGAAGCTGTGACATGACATCCTAAGACACGCAACTGCACCATGCATCACCAGTATATTGAGTTAAAAAAAAATGGTGTACCTTGGCAATATTTAATTCTTGTTCAGTGTGCCACGACTTGTAAAAGGTTGAAAATCTCTGAGGTAGAGCATGTTATACACATTGCACCAGCTAGAGCACTTAGGCACCTTGCACCAGTTAGAGCATGTTATACACATTGCACCAGGTAGAGCACGTTATACACATTGCACCAGGTAGAGCACGTTATACACATTGCACCAGGTAGAGCACGTTATACACATTCACCAGGTAGAGCACGTTATACACATTGCACCAGGTAGAGCACGTTATACACATTCACCAGGTAGAGCACGTTATACACATTGCACCAGGTAGAGCACGTTATACACATTGCACCAGGTAGAGCACGTTATACACATTGCACAAGGTAGAGCACGTTATACACATTGCACCAGCTAGAGCACTTAGGCACCTTGCACCAGTTAGAGCACATTATACACATTGCACCAGGTAGAGCACTTAGACACATTGCACCCACCACCTCAGACCCCCTCAGACACTGTTCGCGGGTTTCAGTGGAGGGGGTGTCCACAGTGATTGTGCGGAAAGGGAGTGCCCACAGTCATCGCAGGTGTCAGTGGAGGGGGTGTCCTGCCATCCTAGGTCCTGCCTGTGGCAATTTCCCACAGCACCATATCCGATATTATTAGCTTATTACAGCCTGTAGTATTGCCCCCCAGCAGCCGCATCTTACCGGCACCGCATCACCCTCCCTCCCTATGTAATGAGTCAGGTGTCAAGGAGCGGACAGAGCTGCAGAGTAGCCGCTGCCCCGCTCACTGTCCCGTCTGCCAGGCTGTGTGGTGAGCGCCTCTCCTCCTTCACTTGCAGCGTCGGCACCGGATCCTGCGGGCAGTGCCCAGACGGGTGAGGACAGGGATGAGGACGGGTCGCACACTGACAGTGCCCACGGGAACGTCTCGAGCGCTCAGTCCATTGCCGAGCAGCGCAGCGTGTCCTCACCTTTAAATTCAATCCTGTAATCCCTGCAATCCGCCCTGCAGCCGGCACAGAGAGCCTCAGCCCGAGGATCCAATTCCTGTCACCCGGAGCCGAAGGAGGAGGATTC
Organism: Pseudophryne corroboree; assembly: GCF_028390025.1. Classification (NCBI taxonomy): domain Eukaryota; kingdom Metazoa; phylum Chordata; class Amphibia; order Anura; family Myobatrachidae; genus Pseudophryne; species Pseudophryne corroboree. The sequence continues at coordinate 95,560,013 of NC_086452.1, forward strand.
AAACTGCAGAGCGGGAAGAGAAGTTAGGAAAGAGGCTGCAGCAGCGAATGGATGAGAAGACCGGAAAAGCTGCCAGCAGCGATTGGTTGGGGACACTGCCGGCTATGATTGGTTGAAGAGATGGGTGATACTGTCCGCAGTGAATGCGCGTCCCACAGGACCCCCTCATTTCTCAAAATTGAGTCACACATTGGGGGTAATTCCAAGTTGATCGCAGCAAGAATTTAGTTAGCAATTGGGCAAAACCATGTGCACTGCAGGGGAGGCAGATATAACATTTGCAGAGAGAGTTAGATTTGGGTGGGTTATTTTGTTTCTATGCAGGGTAAATACTGGCTGCTTTATTTTTACACTGCAATTTAGATTGCAGATTGTACACACCACACCCAAATCTAACTCTCTCTGCACATGTTATATCTGCCTCCCCTGCAGTGCACATGGTTTTGCCCAATTGCTAATTAAATTCCTGCTGCGATCAACTTGGAATTACCCCCATTGCCTAAATGCATAAACTCTGCATTATAGCGTGTTTTTGCGATCACTGTACGCTCACACAGCGGCATCCATACTACATTAACACAGCACCCATACTACACTCACAGAGCACCCATACTACACTCACACAGCGGCACCCATACTACACTCACACAGCAGCACCCATACTACATTCACATAGCGGCACCCATACTACTCTCACACAGCACCCATACTACACTCACACAGCACCCATACTACTCTCACACAGCACCCATACTACTCTCACACAGCACCCATACTACACTCACAGAGCACCCATACTACACTCACACAGCGGCACCCATACTACACTCACACAGCAGCACCCATACTACACTCACATAGCGGCACCCATACTACTCTCACACAGCACCCATACTACACTCACACAGCACCCATACTACTCTCACACAGCACCCATACTACACTCACACAGCGGCACTCATACTACACTCACACAGCACCCATACTACACTCACACAGCGGCACTCGTACTACACTCACACATCAGCACCCATACTACACTCACACATCAGCACCCATACTACATTCACACAGCGGCACTCATACTACACTCACACATTAGCACCCATACTACACTCACACAACGGCACCCATACTACACTCACAGAGCACCCATACTACATTCACACAGCGGCACCCATACTACACTCACACAGCACCCATACTACAGTCACACAGTTGCACCCATACTACACTATGATTGGTTGAAGAGATGGGTGATACTGCCCGCAGTGAAAGCGCGTCCCACAGGAACCCCTCATTTTTCAAAATTGAGTCGCACACTGCCTATAACGCATAAAGGGGGTCATTCCGAGTTGTTCGCTCGCTAGCTGTTTTTAGCAGCCGTGCAAACGCTAAGCCGCCTCCATCTGGGAGTGTATCTTAGCTTAGCAGAAGTGCGAACGAAAGGATCGCAGAGCGACTACAAAATAAATTGTGCAGTTTCAGAGTAGCTCCAGACCTCCTCCTAGCTTGCAATCACTTCAGACTATTTAGTTCCGTATTTAACGTCACAAAAACACGCCCAGCGTTCGCCCAGCCACGCCTGCATTTTTCCAGGCACGCCTGCGTTATTTCTGGCATGCCTGCGTTTTTTCAAACACTCCCTGAAAACGGTCAGTTGACACTTAGAAACGCCCCCTTCCTGTCAATCACTCTGCGCCCAGCACTGCGACTGAAAAGCTTCGCTAGACCTTGTGTGAAACTACTTCGGCCGTTGTTAAAGTACGTCACGCGTGTGCACTGCGCCGCATACGCATGCGCAGAAGTGCCGCTTTTTCATTTAATCGCTGTGCAGCGAACATTTTTATCTAGCGATCAACTCGGAATGACCCCCAAAATACGCATTATAGCGTGTATTTGCGATCACAATGCTCACACAGCGGCACCCACACTACTTTCACACAGTGGCACCCATACTACACTCACACAGCGGCACCCACACTACTTTCACACAGTGGCACCCATACTACACTCACACAGCACCCATACTACTCTCACACAGCACCCATACTACACTCATACAGCGGCACCCATACTACACTAACAGCACCCATACTACTCTCACACAGCACCCATACTACTGTCACACAGCGGCACCCATACTATGCTCACACATCAGCACCCATACTACACTCACACAGCACCCATACTACGGTCACACAGCGGCACCCATACTATGCTCACACATCACCCATACTATACTCACACAGCGGCACCCATACTACATTCACACAGCGGCACCCATACTACACTCACACAGCACCCATACTACACTCACACAGCGGTACTCATACTACATTCACACAGCGGCACCCATACTACACTCACACAGCACCCATACTATACTCACACAGCGGTACCCATACTACACTCACACAGCGGCACCCATACTACACTCACACAGCACACATACTACTCACACACAGCACACATACTACTCACACACAGCACCCATACTACTCTGACACAGCACCCATACTACGCTCACACAGCGGCACCCATACTACGCTCACACATCAGCACCCATACTATGCTCACACAGCACCCATACTACACCTACACAGCGGCACCCATACTACACTCACACAGCACCCATACATTCACACAGCGGCACCCATACTACACTCACACAGCACCCATACTACACTTACACAGTGGCACCCATACTACACTCACACAGTGGCACCCATACTACACTATGATTGGTTGAAGAGACGGGTGATACTGCCCACAGTGAAAGCGCGTCCCACAGGACCCCCTCATTTTCAAAATTGAGTCGCACACTGCCTATAACATATAAAGGGGGTCATTCCGAGTTGTTCGCTCGCTAGCTGTTTTTAGCAGCCGTACAAACGCTAAACCGCCGCCATCTGGGAGTGTATTTTAGCTTAGCAGAAGTGCGAACGAAAGGATCGCAGAGCGGCTACAAAATAAATTGTGCAGTTTCAGAGTAGCTCCAGACCTACTCCTAGCTTGCAATCACTTCAGACAATTTAGTTCCGTATTTAACGTCACAAAAATACGCCCAGCGTTCGCCCAGCCACGCCTGCGTTTTTCCAGGCACGCCTGCGTTATTTCTGGCACGCCTGCATTTTTTCTGGCATGCCTGCGTTTTTTCAAACACTCCCTGAAAACGGTCAGTTGACACCCAGAGACGCCCCCTTCCTGTCAATCACTCTGCGCCCAGCACTGCGACTGAAAAGCTTCGCTAGACCTTGTGTGAAACTACTTCGGCCGTTGTTAAAGTACGTCGCGAGTGCGCACTGCGCCGCATACGCATGCACAGAAGTGCCGCTTTTTAATTTAATCGCTGTGCAGCGAACATTTTTATCTAGCGATCAACTCGGAATGACCCCCAAAATACGCATTATAGCATGTTTTTACGATCACTATGCTCACACAGCGGCACCCACACTACTTTCACACAGTGGCACCCATACTACACTCACACAGCACCCATCTACTCTCACACAGCACCCATACTACTGTCACACAGCAGCACCCATACTATGCTCACACATCAGCACCCATACTACACTCACACAGCACCCATACTACGGTCACACAGCGGCACCCATACTATGCTCACACATCAGCACCCATACTACACTCACACAGCACCCATACTACGGTCACACAGCGGCACCCATACTATGCTCACACATCACCCATACTATGCTCACACATCACCCATACTACACTCACACAGCGGCACCCATATTACATTCACACAGCGGCACCCATACTACACTCACACAGCACCCATACTACACTCACACAGCGGTACTCATACTACATTCACACAGCGGCACCCATACTACACTCACACAGCACCCATACTACACTCACACAGCGGTACTCATACTACATTCGCACAGCGGCACCCACACTACTTTCACACAGTGGCACCCATACTACACTCACACAGCACCCATCTACTCTCACACAGCACCCATACTACTGTCACACAGCGGCACCCATACTATGCTCACACATCAGCACCCATACTACACTCACACAGCACCCATACTACGGTCACACAGCGGCACCCATACTATGCTCACACATCACCCATACTACACTCACACAGCGGCACCCATACTACATTCACACAGCGGCACCCATACTACACTCACACAGCACCCATCTACTCTCACACAGCACCCATACTACTGTCACACAGCGGCACCCATACTATGCTCACACATCAGCACCCATACTACACTCACACAGCACCCATACTACGGTCACACAGCGGCACCCATACTATGCTCACACATCACCCATACTACATTCACACAGCGGCACCCATACTACACTCACACAGCACCCATACTACACTCACACAGCGGTACTCATACTACATTCACACAGCGGCACCCATACTACACTCACACAGCACCCATACTATACGCATACAGCGGTACCCATACTACACTCACACAGCGGCACCCATACTACACTCACACAGCACACATACTGTACTACTCACACACAGCACACATACTACTCACACACAGCACCCATACTACTCTGACACAGCACCCATACTACGCTCACACAGCGGCACCCATACTACGCTCACACATCAGCACCCATACTATGCTCACACAGCACCCATACTACACCCACACAGCGGCACCCATACTACTCTCACACAGCGGCACCCATACTACACTCACACAGCACCCATACATTCACACAGCGGCACCCATACTACACTCACACAGCACCCATACTACACTCACACAGTGGCACCCATACTACACTCACACAGTGGCACCCATACTACACTATGATTGGTTGAAGAGACGGGTGATACTGCCCACAGTGAAATCGCGTCCCACAGGACCCCCTCATTTTCAAAATTGAGTCGCACACTGCCTATAACGTATAAAGGGGGTCATTCCGAGTTGTTCGCTCGCTAGCTGTTTTTAGCAGCCGTACAAACGCTAAACCACCGCCATCTGGGAGTGTATCTTAGCTTAGCAGAAGTGCGAACGAAAGGATCGCAGAGCGGCTACAAAATAAATTGTTTCAGAGTAGCTCCAGACCTACTCCTAGCTTGCAATCACTTCAGACAATTTAGTTCCGGATTTAACGTCACAAAAACACGCCCAGCGTTCGCCTGCGTTTTTCCAGGCACGCCTGCGTTATTTCTGGCACGCCTGCATTTTTTCTGGCATGCCTGCGTTTTTTCAAACACTCCCTGAAAACGGTCAGTTGACACTTAGAAACGCCCCCTTCCTGTCAATCACTCTGCGCCCAGCACTGCGACTGAAAAGCTTCGCTAGACCTTGTGTGAAACTACTTCGGCCGTTGTTAAAGTACGTCACGCGTGTGCACTGCGCCGCATACGCATGCGCAGAAGTGCCGCTTTTTCATTTAATCGCTGTGCAGCGAACATTTTTATCTAGCGATCAACTCGGAATGACCCCCAAAATACGCATTATAGCATGTTTTTGCGATCACTATGCTCACACAGCGGCACCCACACTACTTTCACACAGTGGCACCCATACTACACTCACATAGCGGCACCCATACTACACTCACACAGCACCCATACTACACTCACACAGCACCCATACTACTCTCACACAGCACCCATACTACACTCATACAGCGGCACCCATACTACACTAACAGCACCCATACTACACTCACACAGCACCCATACTACTCTCACACAGCACCCATACTACTGTCACACAGCGGCACCCATACTATGCTCACACATCAGCACCCATACTACACTCACACAGCACTCATACTACGGTCACACAGCGGCACCCATACTATGCTCACACATCACCCATACTACACTCACACAGCGGCACCCATACTACATTCACACAGCGGCACCCATAGTACACTCACACAGCGGTACCCATACTACACTCACACAGCGGTACCCATACTACACTCACACAGCAGCACCCATACTACTCTCATACAGCAGCACCCATACTACACTAACACAGCGGCACACATACTACACTCACACAGCGGCACCCATACTACTCTCACACAGCACCCATACTATTCACACACAGCACCCATGCTACTCTCACACAGCACCCATACTACGCTCACACAGGGGCACCCATACTACACTCACACATCAGCACCCATACTATGCTCACACAGCACCCATACTACACCCACACAGCGGCACCCATACTACTCTCACGCAGCGGCACCCATACTACACTCACACAGCGGCACACATACTACACTCACACAGCGGCACCCATACTACTCTCACACAGCACCCATACTATGCTCACACAGCACCCATACTACACTCACACAGCACCCATACTACGCTCACACAGTACCCATACTACACTCACACAGCAGCACCCATACTACACTCACACAGCAGCACCCATACTACGCTCACACAGCGGCACCCATACTACTCACACAGTACCCATACTACACTCACACAGCGGCACCCATACTACACTCACACATCACACATACTACTCACACACAGCACCCATACTACTCTCACACAGCACTCATACTACACTCACACATCAGCAACCATACTATGCTCACACAGCACCCATACTGCACCCACACAGCGGCACCCTTACTACTCTCACACAGCGGCATCCATACTACACACAAACAGCGGCACCCATACTACTCTCATACAGCAGCACCCATACTACACTCACACAGCGGCACACATACTACACTCACACAACGGCACCCATACTACTCTCACACAGCACCCATACTATGCTCACACAGCACCCATACTACACTCACACAGCACCCATACTACGCTCACACAGTACCCATACTACACTCACACAGCAGCACCCATACTACACTCACACAGCAGCACCCATACTACACTCACACAGCAGCACCCATACTACTCTCACACAGCAGCACCCATACTACTCTCACACAGCAGCACCCATACTACGCTCACACAGCGGCACCCATACTACGCTCACACAGCGGCACCCATACTACTCTCACACAGCGGCACCCATACTACGCTCACACAGCACCCATACTACGCTCACACAGCAGCACCCATACTACTCTCACACAGCAGCACCCATACTACTCTCACACAGCAGCACCCATACTACTCTCACACAACAGCACCTATACTACTCTCACACAGCAGCACCCATACTACACTCACACAGCACCCATACTACTCTCACACAGCAGCACCCATACTACTCTCACACAGCACCCATACTACTCTCACACAGCAGCACCCATACTACTCTCACACAGCACCCATACTACTCTCACACAGCAGCACCCATACTACTCTCACACAGCGGCACCCATACTACGCTCACACAGCACCCATACTACGCTCACACAGCAGCACCCATACTACTCTCACACAGCAGCACCCATACTACTCTCACACAGCAGCACCCATACTACTCTCACACAACAGCACCCATACTACACTCACACAGCAGCACCCATACTACTCTCACACAGCGGCACCCATACTACTCTCACACAGCGGCACCCATAGAGCTGCAGCTCCACCCGCTCCATTGTTAATCCGGACCTGACTCCAGCACAGCAAACATTTGACTTTCTGATGCCATCCACTCAGCGAAAGGACTAAACATTTCTCATACCTCTTGTTAAATGCATGATCTGTATAGTATAAGTACTAGAAAAGTCTGTGTTTTTCAGCCTGATCTATACAGTGCCGGTCAGCGATGTCCTACTCTCCGGGGACTCTCTATATTATCACATGCTCTGTCACTTGTGATGTGATGAGGGGGTTCCTGTACGCCAACACGATACATCAGTCAAAATGATGCAGGACGGTGAGGAGAACCTTAGCTGTAGAGGACAGATTCCAGATTGTATGGTGTGCCAAAATCATTTGCTTCCCATACCAGCATCATCCACCCCAGGGTGTTGCCTGACCAGGCTATAGCATGGGCCCATGCAGTACATATAGTCATACCTCCCAACTGTTCCAATTTTCGCGGGACAGTCCCATTTTTTGGGGACTGTTCCTCTGTCCCTCCCGTGGGCCGCAGTGTCCCGCTGTGGGGGGGCAGTTGGGAGGCTCCTGTACTCGCTGCTCTGGTTATCAGAGCAGCGGTGAATAGATGCTATGTGCATGCGCACAGCGTCTATTCAGTGGAGACAGAGGGAGAGGGGACATGCCGGCAGCTCACAGAGGGCCAGCAGCTCACAGGATTTTTAGATGCAGACTTCTCAATGTTTTGAGGTCACCTGTGCCCCGTCATCAGGATAAATATACAAAGGTATTTTGGTTTGTATATTTATCCTGACGATGGGTCACAGGTGACAATGAAACGCTGAGAAAATAAAGTCTGCATGTAACAATCCTGAAGTGCTGTGCAGTGATTTGTGTGTCCAGGGGATGTCACACTGGGATATTATGCTTATTTTGACTATGGCGTACTGGTGGATGTGTCATTTGGTGGGATTGTATGTGTTTTATACACTTTAATTATTCAATACGAAGTCCTCTGAGTGCCGCTGCTTCTTTTTGTGCTGGTTATCAGAGCAGCGGTGAATAGATGCTATGTGCATGCGCACAGCGTCTATTCAGTGGAGACAGAGGGAGAGGGGACATGCCGGCAGCTCACAGAGGGCCAGCAGCTCACAGGATTTTTAGATGCAGACTTCTCAATGTTTTGAGGTCACCTGTGCCCCGTCATCAGGATAAATATACAAAGGTATTTTGGTTTGTATATTTATCCTGACGATGGGTCACAGGTGACAATGAAACGCTGAGAAAATAAAGTCTGCATGTAACAATCCTGAAGTGCTGTGCAGTGATTTGTGTGTCCAGGGGATGTCACACTGGGATATTATGCTTATTTTGACTATGGCGTACTGGTGGATGTGTCATTTGGTGGGATTGTATGTGTTTTATACACTTTAATTATTCAATACGAAGTCCTCTGAGTGCCGCTGCTTCTTTTTGTGCTGTGGCTGGACCTTCAGAAGGCACCTGGGGCGGCTATTTATATGGTGGAGTGCCGCATTGCCCACTGATATATATCAACTGCGGCACTCACAGGACATGTAGTCAGGACATAGATAAATAAGTGTACATTCTTACCTTATTACCTTGCTTACGTCATTGGGACTTGACGGCCTGCGTGCTGGAGGTGGTGGTCTCAACAGCGGATGCCTTTGGTTATATAAGGTAAGAATGTACACTTATTTATCTATATTCTGATATAAATGAAATATTGACTACATATTAATGGGAGACTATGTGTGGATGACGCTGAGCATCTTTATGGATACCTGACATACTAAGTCCTGTGAGTGCCGCAGTCCCATTTTTATGATATTAACGCATCTTATCTGTTGGCACCCAAGTGCAACATTGTGAAACTGTCTTTGAGTGGCAGCCACCATTGATAACATACAGTAGCACAAACACACATAGCTTACATACACATACAGTATACACACACACACACACACACACACACACACACACACACAGCAGAGGCACACACACACACAGCAGAGGCACACACACACACACACACACACACACACACACACACACACAGCAGAGGCACACACACCAATAATAGAATAAAAACCTGCCTCCCCACCCAAACACACAGCATACATACACACAGCAAAGACACAAATACACATCAGTAACTGAAGGCACAACTTCCCTCCGGTAATCGGTATTTGACTCACCTGGCTGCTACCCTGCTCCTCCTACGGAAATCCCTAAGCTCCACGCAAGCACTACCTGAAAGGAGCTGAGTGTGCGCTGCCGCTGCAACTCCCCCTGCATGCGGCCGGCGGCCAGCCTCCAAGTGACACTGTAAGGAGGCAGCTGCCGAAGCCGCGTTAAATACAGCGGCCGGAACGCCTCCATTTACAAAAATATATATATATCGGTCAGCAGTGCACTGATAGATCGGCGGCCCGTACTCTGAACGGGTTCACTATGGTATGCCGGCGGTCGGGCTCCCGGCGACCAGCATACCGGCGCTGGGAGCCCGACCGCCGGCTTACCGACAGTGTGGCGAGCGCAAATGAGCCCCTGTGCGCCGGGATCCCGTCAGTCGGCATACTGAAGACCACCCCTCTGAACACCCCTACATGCGCGTGTGTTAATAACCCTTGGGAAAGTTTTGAGATAGGCAGGCACCTAAATTCAGCCACTTTGCCTTATGAATTTTCTTACATGTATTCACATTTTAACTCCGTAATTGTTTGTTACCCACAGCTGGACGCCCAGTCAGAATTCCATTTAAATTGTGGATTAATGACACATTGATAAAGGATGAAAAACAATTACCCAATTTATGTGTACAGTAATATGGGAACTCTCACAAGTGAGGGGGACACCTCCAAGTTACACTGTCATTTTAGTTTATTTAAATAGTTTGCAAATTTTCCACATTGCAGTTACATATTTTGGACTGAATGATCACAAAACAAGTACAAAGATAGTATTTCCCACTTATAACCAATCCATACAATCAAACTCACCCATTATACCAAATTACCTATTACACCAAATCACCCATTGCACCAAACTATGGGGTAATTCAGACCTGATTGTAGCAGCAAATTTGTTAGCAGTTGGGCAAAACCATATGCACTGCAGGGGGAGGGGGCAGATATAACATGTTTAGAGAGCGTTAGATTTGGGTGGGGTGTGTTCAAACTGAAATCTAAACTGCAATGTGAAAATAAAGCAGCCAGTATTTACCCTGCACAGAAATAACATCACACCCAAATCTAACTCTCTCTGCACATGTTATATCTGCCCCCCCTGCAGTGCACATGGTTTTACCCAACTACTAACAAATTTGCTGCTAGGATCAGGTCTGAATTACCCCGTATGGGCCTAAATCAGATCTGATCGCAGATGTGATAAATTTAGCACATCTACAATCAGTTTCTCAGACATGCAGGGCGGACTAGCCCTGTGCCGGGCGTCACTCTACCCCCCATCCCCCACACCCTCTGAGTAGCTCCATGCCAGCGCAGCTCCTGCGTGCTGGCAGGGGTCTAACCGCCACATCCGGGTCGCAGCAGCTGCATGTGATGCCACGCTGCCACCGTGGACCACCCTTGAAATGATCCAGACATGCCTGCATTGTTTCGACCGCGCCCCGCCAACAGCGTTCGAACACCGATAGCATGCCCCCTCCCGCCCTGCGACCGCCTCTGCCTGTCAATCAGGCAGAGGCGATCATAGCCCAGAGATGCTGTCAGCATCTCACTGGGCTCCCGGGGTGCGCTAGCGCACTCCTCAAAGGGCTTCAGACTGCGATCGCTGCCGTGATCCAGTCTGAATTAGGCCCTATATTGTGAGCTGTGAAGTGGTCACAACTGACTGGTGATTAATTTTATTGAAGATAATAATACTCTAGGGAAAACAGGCACAGCAGTAGCTGGCACTTGGCTGTCATCAACCTCAGGGGAAAATGGCCTCCGATGCCCTTTCCCCCTAGCCCTCCTGCAGCAAGCATAATGGCAGCCATGATGGGACACCCTACTGGCTGCATTGTGGATGGCCGGCAACCTGTTTAAACTTTATGCTCCACCTACAACAGGAAAAGCCCAAGTGGCAGGCCCCACAACCACCTCTGAGCTTCGCTCCCGGTTAGTGGCTGCTGTGGGCACATACCTGCCGCGTATCAAGCAAGGAGTGCTGACTAGAAGAACCCGGCTAACATAGCCGTACCCCCCGGGAGCAACAGTGCTGGCCGCATCCAGCAAGCCACAGCATGTTGCAGTCCCATGTCAGGTGACAGAGGAGTCAGTCAGACGGGCAGTGGCTGCGATCTGGCGGTGGCGGCGCGCCGGCGCTGCATGCTGGTTCCACCAAAAGAAGGAGGACAGGGAGAATAGGAAGAACAGATAAGGAGTATAGGGAGCAGCATAAAGAACAAAAGCTAGAGAGGGAGAAATAAAGGCCTGGAGAAACTAAGTAAAGAAAGAAAGACAAATGACAGCAAAAACATTTAAACACCAAATTTATTCAAATAATAAAAATATTTATAATACATTTTTCTTTTATAATAAAAAGAAATGAGCAATGTGACTACACAGACAGTGTCACCTCTGGTACAGCAAAGCCTAGAATCCCATCCCTAAAAAAACCTAACTGGATAAAAATAAACTGAGTATCTCACACAATCCCCCCATGTAGCCTCGTAGTTTAACCCACGACAGGCCTACTCTGCTTTCTGTTATTATTGTGTTATGGAAATATATAGTAGGACACTAAGAATTAAAATGTAAATGTAAAAAAAAAAAAAAAAAAAAAAAAAGCCGGCCTCCAAACCGCCCCCTCTAGCCGGGCCAATCACACACCTTATTTTGTGTTGTTATGGTTTGATGGAAAAATACATTTTAACTCACTTAGGGGCCCATTTATCAAGGGTTGCATATTGAATGCGATCTGGACTGGATCTTAACACCCAGAATCGCATTGCAATATGTGTGAATGTATCACCTGGCACCCGCAGGGACAGGGATCCTGGGCCTAATTCAGATCTGTTCGCTCGCTAGCATTTTTCGCTGCCCAGCGATCAGGTAACTACTGTGCATGTGTATGCACCGCAATGCGCAGGCGCACCGTACGGTTACAAAGCGGATCATTGTTGTGCACTGGTTCTAGAGAAGAAACCATTCGGACAGCCGTTCGCAAGGAGATTGACAGGAGGAGGGCGTTTGTGGGTGGCAACTGACCGTTTTCTGGGAGTGGTTGGAAAAACATAGGCGTGTCAAAGCGTTTGCAGGGGGGTGTCAGACATCAATTCCGGGCTCGAATAGTCTGAAGTGATCGCAGCGGCTGAGTAAGGTTAGAGCTACTCAGAAACTGCACAAGCTGTTTTTATACAGGGCGGCTGCACACGCGTTCACACACTTGCAAAGCTTAAATACACTCCCATATAGGCGGCGTCTATCAGTTCGCAGCGCTGCAAAAAATAGCTAGCGAGCGAACAGATCTGAATTAGGCCCCCTGTGCATGCGTGCACAGAGGCATTTCAGACGGAGGGTTCCCAGGGAACCCAGACGGATTTACTTTCGCGATCCGTATCCCATAGGCTACAATAGGCTATCGCAATCAAAATATTGCGGTAGCTGTGGGGGTGACCGCAATGCACAGAGGCATTTCTGGCGGAGGGTTCCTAGGGAACCCAGCTGGATCTACTTTTCGCGATCCATAGCCCATAGGCTACAATGGGCTACCGCAATTTTGCGAGGGACAATGGGGGTAATTCAGACTGCATTGCTGCATCGGCAGGGATTGCTGTCTGAATTACTATGCGCAGTACGCTTGCGCAGTGGTGCACTGTGCATGTGCAGCCAGTGAGATGAGAAAGCATCTCACTGGTGCGATCGCCTCTGATTGACAGGCAGAGGCAGTCGCGGGACGGGAGGGGGCGTGCCAACTGCGTTAGAACGCCGTTGGTGGGGCACGGTCCGAACAATGGAGGCGTCTCTGTACTGTTGGGTGGGTGGGCCGCAGTGGCTGCGTGACATCACACGCAGCCGCTGCGACCCAGGACATGGCAGTTAGCCCTCTGCCAGCTAGCAGGAGCTGCGCAGGCAGGGAGCTACATGTCAGGTACAAAAGCATCACCGCTGTGCGATGCTTTTGTACCTGTGTAGGGGGGAGCAGGGCCTGACATGCGGGGCGGACTAGCCCTGTGCTGGGCGTCCCCCCGCATGTCACAGTAAAGGATCATAGATGTGCTACATTTAGCACATCTATGATCAACTTTGAATTACCCCCAATATTGGGAATGCTTTGCGTTCCCGATATTGATACATTAGGCAGCATCGCATCCCCCATAGAAACCTATGGGGAATGTAGCTGTGGGCAGAAATGGAGGGATTGCAGCAGGTATAGCAGAAATATTATTTGATAAATGGGCCCCTAACTATTAAAATGTTTATGTAAAAAAAATAAAAAATACCGGCCTCCAACCGTCCCCTTTAGCCGGCCCATCACACACCTGATGTTATGCTTGTATTCAAAAAAATTAAAATTGTAAAATGTAAAAAATTTTAAACTTTAAAATAAAATTTACAGAATACTTATAAAGTCTAATAATTAAAATGTAAATGTAAAATGGTAAATATAAAAATTTAAAAATAGTAAAATTTCAAATTGTTTCTACCTATAACAAAATGTTAGCAAATTATAAAATACTTATACCCCCCACCCCACCCCCACTAATTGTTAAAATGCAAATGTAAAAAAAGTAATATTAAAATTTAAAAATAGTAAAATGTAAAAACTTATATAAAAAATGTTGGTAAGAAAATAATGAACAATCTTCCAAGTTGTAATCCATCTTCTTATCACAGATGTTCTATATAATTACAAAAAAATATATATCAGTACATTGGTAACATCTTAGAACATGATACAATATAACATGATATACATCTTTAACTCCATGCAGAAAAAATATAGACTTTTTTTAACAATACTTAGTACAGTACAACATGACGGCTCCGCAGAACATAAGATGCTTTGTGATGCTTCTTTTTGCACTAATGCGCTAATTTATAAAGTAAGCCCCAGGGCCTGCACATCAAGGGGGGCCTATTTCAGTGGTGTGGAGCAACATAGTAATGGGAAAAGCTGGATGGAACAGAGTGTTTGTAACTAAATGTTGGGTGGCTGCATTTACTGGACACAATATACCAATGAGACTGAAGGGCGGAGACTGAGAATCTACAGAGGCATTCTTTGGCTAGCAAGAGGTCACAGAGTCTCTTCCCTGTTTAAGGATCTTTCTTTTACAGGTTCTCAGAAGATGCTGGAAAGTCAGAGATGTTCTTTCAGTAGGACGGCTTTTGTATCAACCAGGCACTTTTGATATAAGTGTCTTACTAGGTGCACAAATACTCATTGTAATAAAAGCATTGATATGTAAAAGGGAAACGCACAGTAAGGACAGTCCACATCCCCTACAGTCCCCTCACTCGTGATTAATGTCACGTGATGCTTGTTTTAGAAGAAAGTGCAATATGGGAAAATAACGGCAATTAATAGTAGGCAGGAAAATAAATTAGTGATACACAAGTGACAAGTTGGGCAAATCAATGTATTGGCCTATTGGAAGTGCTTGCAAGGGAGGGGCTGATCCAGACACAAACACAGAATTCCCCCCTCCTATATGATAGCAGTAATGCAGAGAAGTCAGGTTATATATGTAACTGAGTTCTCTACATTACTACTACCATACATGTATTCCAATGCTCTGATCACACTATTGCTGTATATACCATCTATGTATATTACATCATACTTCATGAGCGCTGGAATACATTTACCAGCGTCTCTTCCCCTTGGATCACACACCAGGAGGACCATGAAACAACGGATCATGTAGGGTTACATTGCTTCTTCTGAGCATGCAGCAGGTGCACCTTACTCTTCCTCCTCCTACCTTTGTTCTCCCTCTAGTAACACCCCTGACATGCCCCTTTTCCTCACCCACTGTCCTCCATTCCCCTCTACCATTGTTATATCTCTTACGCTATATCTCTGTTTATGTAATAATCTGCAGACGGTTATTGTTTCTGCATTGCTTTGTGTGAGGAGCTTTTTGTACAACTTTCCATTAGGAAAATGTATTAATGCTTCTTACAATACTGCTATACCCAGCTCTATCTACCTTTCTCCTTCTTTATTCTTCCTCCTTTAATATTGAAAACTTCAACTAATCATGTTTAAAAAATCAGAAGAAAAATAAATCCATAATGTACATACCTGCAGAAACTCCAACTCCTGCATCCAGCAGTGCTGCTGCCTCAGCCAGACGGTCGTAGGCCCGGTGCCTATGGGGGGGTTCTCCAGGTGGAGGTGGTAAATGAGAACCCTGCAAACCGGTCCTGCTGGGGGGCTGTTACAGGTGGATTATTGGCCTCTTCTGCCTCCATTATTGCTAGCTGGTTATTTATGGAGGCAGAGGGTGGAAAGGTCGGCTACAGAGATAAGAAGTAAAAGTGTATCAGTGATTATTACATCTTTCATATGACTTGTAAGAGAGAAAAAGAGGCAATTACCAAACTTCCTATTGTAGAGGTTATTTACAGTAGTTACATATTAGACCCTGACAACATATCTACTGTATATAAAGCTAAAGGAAGAGGCATTACAGGTGCACAAATATAACGCACTGTCGCTCAGCCCATATATAACCACAGTATTGCAGTAGATGTAGGTTGCTCTGGGGCAAGTGAAGGTGTCTGACTGCTCTGTGCCCTCAGGAGAAGGCTACGTAACTACAAGTGCAGAGAGGAGAAGGAATTTCTAGAGGATCACTATGGGAAAGTGTAAACTTTGCTCTAATGTCCACTTTGTCTTCCTATGAGCCTATTATGAGCTGCAGGATAATCAGTTACATAAAACAGTCAGAAGATAGAGCTGAATTCACATCTATGACAAGAAAGTATTGGTATAGTAGTAATTAAGTCCTTTCTACTTCTAAGTGTCCCCTGATAGAAAGAAAACTCTTAAACATGTGTCTGTCAGTCATTGTTATGTGGCCCTGACCACTAAGAGAACTTATTTTCCATTTTCTATTTATAGTTGTGTAAGAGCAGACATGCTTTTGTCATTAAAAGAGGATAACCCAGTGGCACATTGGTCAGCATTGCTAACTTACAGTGCCAGGATGATGATCTCAGTTCCCAATCAAGGCTCTATTTGTGTGGAGTTTGCATGTTCTCCCAACTCTAACTGTCAGGTTAGTGACTAGTGACTGCAATGTACCCTAGTGTGTGTGTTGTGTGTAAGTGTGTTAGGGAATTTACAATGTAAGCTCCAATAAGGCAGGGACTGATGTGATGACAACTGCTCTTTGTATAGTTCTGCATAATTGGTGGCACTGTATAAATAATAATAAATGTAATTTGGTTGAGTGACAACTGGAACATGCATACACATGTGCACAGGTCCTTAGATCTATGGGTATACGGATACAGGATAGACACTGTCTAGAGCAGGCCTGGCCAACCTGTGGCTCTTCAGCTATTGTGAAACTACAATTCCCAACATGTCCTGCTACCGTTTTGCAAGTAGGAAATGCTAAAATTGTGGAAGAGCATGCTGGGATGTGTAGTTTAACAACAGCTGGAGAGCCACAGGTTGGCCAGGCCTGGTCTAGATAGATAGTCAAAAGGTCAACACTAAAAGTTCAACACTCAATAGGTAGACAGGGTCACTCAGTAGACAGTCAATAGGTAGCAAATGTCTAAGGCAGACAGAGTCAAAAGTTTGACGGACAAATGGTTAACACAAACATATGTAAATACAAATTATTTTTCATCATTTTATAGGTTTGGGGTTAGGCACTAGGGGGAGGGTCAGGACTAAGGTTAGGCAAGGTTAGGGTTAGGCTGCTGAAGGGGACAGTATGGGTTAGGCACTAGGGGGAAGGTTAGGACTAAGGTTAGGCAGGGTTAAGGTTAGGTTGCAGAAGGGGACAGTTTGGGTTAGGCACTAGGGGGAGGGTTAGGACTAAGGTTAGGCAGGGTTAGGGTTAGGCTGCAGAAGGGGACAGTATGGGTTAGGCACTAGGGGGAGGGTTAGGACTAAGGTTAGGCAGGGTTAGGGTTAGGCTGCTGAAGGGGACAGTATGGGTTAGGCACTAGGGGGAGGGTTAGGACTAAGGTTAGGCAGGGTTAGAGTTAGGCTGCAGAAGGGGACAGTTTGGGTTAGGCACTATAGGGAGGGTTAGGACTAAAGTTAGGCAGGGTTAGGGATAGGCTGCAGAAGGGGACAGTATGGGTTAGGCACTAGGGGGAGGGTTAGGACTAAGGTTAGGCAGGGTTAGGGTTAGGCTGCTAAAGGGGACAGTTTGGATTAGGCACTAGGGGGAGGTTAGGACTAAGGTTAGGCAGGGTTAGGGTTAGGTTGCAGAAGGGGACAGTTTGGGTTAGGCACTAGGGGGAGGGTTAGGACTAAGGTTAGGCAGGGTTAGGGATAGGCTGCAGAAGGGGACAGTTTGGGTTAAGCACTAGGGGGAGGGTAGGATTAGGGTTAGGCAGAGTTCGGTTTAGGCTGCGGAAGGTGCCAGTTTGGGTAAGGCACTATGGAGAGGGTTAGGATTAGGGTTAGGCAGGGTAAGGCTTAGGCTGCAGAAGGGGACAGTTTGGGTTAGGCACTATAGGGAGGGTTAGGACTAAGGTTAGGCAGAGTACGGTTTAGGCTGTGGAAGGGGACAGTTTGGGTAAGGCACTAGGGGGAGGGTAGGGTTAGGCAGAGTTCGGTTTAGGCTGCGGAAGGTGCCAGTTTGGGTAAGGCACTATGGAGAGGGTTAGGATTAGGGTTAGGCAGGGTAAGGCTTAGGCTGCAGAAGGGGACAGTTTGGGTTAGGCACTATGGGGAGGGTTAGGGCTAAAATAACAAAAAAGTGGCGACAATTTGTCCGTTGACCTTTTGACCCTGTCTACCTTAGACATTATCTACCTATTGACTCAACCTCATGAGTCTGTCTAATTAGTGACCCTGTCTACCTTAGACATTATCTACCCATTGACTCAACCTCATGAGTCTGTCTAATTAGTGACCCTGTCTACCTACTGTATGACAAGCTAGAAAGCACCTATTCTGCACACCCAAATGTATGTGTCTGACATCTATACATTATGGGCCTAAGTCAGTAAGGATAGCATATGTTGCTAATTACCAGAATTTGCTCTCCTTTGGATGGCATGCTGGGGGCTGCCCATCGCAGGGCAAGGACACCCAGCCTGCTGACCGGAGCCTCTCCTGTTGAACAAGCAGAAAATGTGAACGCATCGCAATTTCTGCTTGTTATCAGAAACTAAGGAAGCCTCCTGCTGGCAAAGCTTAGCTGCGCCCGCAGGAGGCCCGCCACCATCTTCCCAATCGCAGCGGCTGTGTGTGACATCATGCAGGCACCATGGTCACACCCCGACATGCCCGTTTGGACACCTCCACCCCCCGTTCGTGCCGCAGCGTCCCAGCAACGCTCCGACTCCTCCCTGAAAATGGAGCATTGACCACCCCCCACCCCCACCCCGCGACTGTCTCTTCCTGATTGACAGGCAGAGGTGATCGCATTTTCTGCGGCCTTCCTGCAGTACGAGCACTGTACATGTGCTGCATCTTTGTCTCAGAATGTGCGGTTGGATCGCTTACTGTGATCCAACCTGAATTAGGCCCTATATGCTGACCGGCATTCAGAAGCTCATGGAAGTTCTGTTTTATACTTACTGGTGCAGGAATGTATGGTGGCTCCATCTCAAGGGCTTCCAAGGCGACCCAGTTGATGTGCCGGAAGAAGCGATGGTGGCGGATGTTATCATTCACTCCTGGGCGTTTGGCTGGCATGATACTGAAGAGCTGAAAAATATATTTGTATTTAATGATTTGTACAGTACAGATGCTCAATACAATCATGTTACAAACATTTCTACTGCCTGGCACAGAGGAATATAGTGATTGTTCCATGGCCACAGTATGTTATTACTGAGTTCTATCTGCTCGCAGTGCCACAAAAGCTGCAGCATGACTGACATGCCGCTGGTGGACAGTGTTCCAGAAAACGGGGGCATGACGGCCCTGTTTCCTGGGCATTCTGAAGCCAGAGGCTGCGCCCTGCGTCCTTATTTACCTCGTCAATGATGTCCCTGATGGCAGTGCCTGGTCTAAAAGATCTTCCGTTGACCATTTTGCTCAAGATGATGCCAAAGCAAAACCAATCATGACCAATAGCTCTCTCTTCGCGAAAACGTACCTATCGGAAAGAAGAGAGACAGACAGTCATTACCAGGCTTTTACTGACAACTTTTTCCAGTTTTACTTTTCTAATTAACTGAGTGCTCTGTATACGGGGGCAAACACAATATTTCTATTTTCTGGGTGGAGGATACATATATATATATATATATATATACACACACACACACACACACACACACACACACACACACACACACACACACACACACACACACACACACACGTTGAGTATCCCATATCCAAATATTACGAAACAGAATATTCCGAAATACAGATTTTTTTTTTAGTAAGAGTGAGATAGTGAAATCTTTGTTTTCTGATGGCTCAATGTAAACAGACTTTGTTTTATACACAAAGTTCTTAAAAATATTGTATTAAATGACCTTCAGGCTGTGTGTTTAAGATGTATATAAAACATAAATGCATTCTGTGCTTAGACTTGGGTCCCATTGCCATGATATCTCATTATGGTATGCACTTATTCCAAAATATGGAAAAATCCGATATTCAAAATACATATATATATATTTATACGTATGCAACAATAATCAGAATTGTCACCTTAACAAAGGGGCGGGATGTCCCCGAAACATTGGTATCATGCTGTGAACCTTTTGAATATATCACTTTTGGATTAAGACTCTGAGTGCCGCTATCTTTTGTTCTACATTATGGGGGTAATTCCAAGTTGATCGCAGCAGGAAATTTTTTAGCAGTTGGGCAAAACCATGTGCACTGCAGGGGAGGCAGATATAACATTTGCAGAGAGAGTTAGATTTGGGTGGGTTATTTTGTTTCTGTGCAGGGTAAATACTGGCTGCTTTATTTTTACACTGCAAATTAGATTGCAGATTGAACACACCCCACCCAAATCTAACTCTCTCTGCACATGTTAAATCTGCCTCCCCTGCAGTGCACATGGTTTTGCCCAATTGCTAACAAAATTCCTGCTGCGATCAACTTGGAATTACCCCCAATATGTATACGTACATATATAATTTGACTGATCGGCCATAACATTAAACCCACATGTCTAATATTGGGCAGGTTCCCCTCATGGCACCACAACAGCTCTGACCCACCACGGAAGGAACTCCACAAGACCTCTGAAGGTGTTCTGTGTACCTGAGAATCAGGCCCAGTGTATATAATTACATGAGTACACAGTAGAATACCCTTTGCACCTCACCTCAGGAGTTATGTCGCCACATCTTCCAGCACAGCCGGTGGCACTCCAGTCTCTAGGTGTGATGTTACTTGCGAGACCGAAGTCGGCGATCTTGAGGTGGCCTGTTGCAGCCACTAAGATGTTATCTGGCTTGAGGTCGCTGTGAAGAAAATAACATCTTTGTATACAGTGTGCTTTCATACAAACATGATTTATTGATACATACATCAGCACTTTATATGTGTAAATAATAGTGGTTTTGAATGTATGTTTAGGAACAAGGACTAGAGTGTCAGTACCTACTGTAATCATTTGTAGGTCAGTGTCCATGGGGGTTATTCAGAGATAGATGCAGATCACTGCATACGCAAGATCTGCATCCATCTCCTCACATGCTGCGGGCGGCCCAGCACAGGGCAAGGCAACCTGTGGTTCCGAATCATGATCCAATCTAATTGTGGACGCAATGATTTAAGGTTGACTCCTGCCAGCTCAATCTGGCTATGTGTGACATCATGCAGCCTCCCTGAAAACACTCCCGGCATGCCACGTTTGGCCCACCACACCCACAAAATGCTATGTCGCCACCCACCCAACACATGCCACTGTTAATCATCCTTTGGGGATGCGCCTGCAATGTGAATGACCACACAGGTGCAATACAGACGCTGCAGGTGTACAGTGCAAACTGCGATGCAGCTGCTTTCACGGCCAAGTCTGGAGGAGATCCCATGTGATTCCACTATGTCATGTACAGTTGTGTGTGCTCAGCAGAATTCTGTTATGTAGTAGTATAGGCTCAATCAGCCCATTAACCCTTCTGGTGCTAATATGTGTGGTTACTGCATAATAATTAGTGATATTGGTCACAGGGAGCGACACCTGGGGGCTGATGCTGATCCTTCCCAGCTGGTGAAGGGGAGAACCTTATAAATGGGGTAAGTTTATTCTTGTATGTAACCCTAAAGAGATTGTAAAAGTCCATTGACACGTGGGTCAGACAGTATATTGTGCTTACTGAGCTTTTTATTCCCCAAGTGCCGCTGCTGCAATTTATCATTGGGACTCGGTAACTTTCAGAGGGCAGTGGGGTGAATTATTTACTTGTGCAGTGAGTGCCAGATACCTGCAGGATTATATATATAGTGGTTGGAGAAGGAAATAAGAAGTTGGGGTATGGGAATAAAATGGCCGGGGTCTGGGGTACACCTAGAGCCACAGAAGCCTTAGAGGTGTTGCTAGTATAAAAACAATTTTTGATCATTTTTAAAACTATATAGCAGTGTTGGACTGGGGCATGAAGGGCCATCGGGGGAATGCAATGGTAGGGGCCCATGTTTAGGTGCAGGACCAGTCCCAAGAGAGGGTGTGGTCAGCCACCATATTGGTTTGCCAATTAGAGGCTGGGCCCCTTGATAAATATATACAGTAAATACTGCTAGTGCATATAGAATAATGAACCAGATTAATAACAAGAATGTACTGTAGAAGATACATCATAGTCCTGTGCAGTATAACATAACATATAGTATGTACAATGTATAATTCCAGTGCTCAGTCTGGGATCTGATCCCTAGAGGAAGAAGTGGTGCCTCAGGCAGTGGGGCCCCCCGGGGGTTTCCCCTGTTCCCCTGCGGGACAGTCCAACCCTGCTATATATTATTAGGTAACCCATATTATGTGATATAAAGTTATACAACCTGTGTTCTCCACCATCCCGGTGTCCATCCACCTCTTCTCCATATGTTTTATTGCACATTCCCTTAATGTCTCACATGTGACCCCTGCTCCTCTTACTTCCTCCTTCCCTTACTTACCGCCTGCACCTCTCATACCCTCTATCCCTCTTTAACCCTGCACCTCTCACTCCCTCCTCCCACCTCCTTCCACTGCATTTCTTACTCCCTCCTTTCCTCTATCATCCCTACACCTCTCCTTCCCACTCTCACCCTGCATGTGAGACCCAGATTGGATGGCAGGAAAGGCACATTCTGGGTGTACATGATCTGGGGTCTCAGTGCAGCCCCCCATGACCTGCTAGGTGTATATAGTTATATAGAGAGCTGGATGGCAGGTGTGTGGTGAATAAAAATGTATGTAAAAGTTTCTAAAATTAATGTTTCCTTCCTATTCCTCAGGGGTCCTCTCTGACAGCGTTAGACAAGTGCAGGAAGAGTCTGATGTCACTATATTACAGGAGAAAGGGACTTTCCTGAGCAGAGAGCAGATGTGAGGGTGCACAACCAATAGGGCCCCTTGTGATGCCACTGAAAAGCTTCTGGGATGAATGTTAGTACAATATTTTCAAAACTCTGAAATGACAGGAAAAGAATAGAACACTTGTGCAGAGAGATCTCCTGTGTCCCCCGAGAGCTGGTCATATAGATTGTACTTTGGGAGAGAGGCAGGTGTAACATGTAAGTGGAAGATATGGGCCAATGACTGTATAACATGTACAGTATTAGAATCCATAGTATAATATCACATTATTATACTATTGTTATATTGTAACTATATACTTACCCATGGGCGATGCCCTTGGAATGCAGGAATTGGAGCCCACATACAATCTCCGCACTGTAGAATCTGTTAGATAGAAAATAAGTTAGTGTTACAATGTTAGGATGTGTACATAATGGCTGAGGGATTTCCAGACAATACTCCCCACATTTTCTGACAATGGGCCTAATTCAGACCTGATTGCTCGCTAGGCTTTTTTTGCAGTCCTGCGTTCGCATAGTCTCCTCCCATAGGGAGTGTATTTTAGCTGTGCAAGTGTGCGAACGCATGTGTAGCAGAGCTGTGCAAACAGATTGTGTGCAGTCTCTGCACAGCTCAGGACTTACTCAGCCGCTGCAAACACCTCAGCCTGGCCAGGACCAGAATTGACATCAGGAACCCTCCGTGCGAACGCTTAGGCATGCCTGTGTTTTTCCAACCACTCCCCGAAAACGGTCAGTTACCACCCACAAACGCCCTCTTCCTGTCAATCTCCTTGCGATTGCCCATGCGAATGGATTTTTTGCACAAACCCATCGCTGAGCAATGAACCGCTTTGTACCCGTGCATTGCGCCTGCGGTGCATACGCATGCGCAGTTCTGACCTGATCGCAGCGGTGCAAAAACTGCTAGCGAGCGATCAAGTCTGAATTAGGCCCAATGCCCCCATTTATTTTGTTTCAAATTTACATAACCTTCAGTGCTTCTCTATCCAATTACATATTCTCTGTACAATACACATAACATCTCATATCTTGTCTTTACTCTCACACCCTCCTGACACTTGGCCAACATTGCGGGGTGATCATATCATACAGCCCATTAAGAACCTAGCAATCTGGTGGAACATTATGCAATAGGTAGCATCTATCCTTGTGTATCTATGCCTATTTCCCTATAGATTGTAAGATTGCGAGCAGGGCCTTCCTACCTCTATGTCTGTCTGTTTCTACCCAGTTTTGTTCTATTACTGTTGTTCTAATTGTAAAGCGCAATGGAATATGCTGCGCTATATAAGAAACTGTTAATAATAATAATAATAATAATAATAATAAATTTACCAACTGCCTAATAAGATATTTCTAGTGTTGTGCATTGGTGAAAGTCACTATATATTGTATATGGCTTATTAGAGTTTATATAAAGGAGTATTAGTACGTCTTCAAGATGACACTCACAAAGTATCCTTCTATAATAACAGCTGCTTTGTTTGTCAGGATAGAAGACAACTTACAGAAACAATTATGATAAATCAGAAGGATAAAGTGCTGTTTCTAAGGCACACACAATACTAACAAGATATTTTATGTTCTCACCTTGCATTAGAGATGGTAAGAGGCCCATTCCTCATCAGAAGATGTTCTAAGTCACCACCACTTGCATACTCCATACCAAGGAGCACGTGCTCCTGTTTATGGGAGAAGCAATAGTGTTACTATACATGTCAGGAGGGAAAGAGTTGGGACTTGGGGAATATCATCTTCTGACCAAAATAAGTAAAGATAAATGATATACATTATTAATTTGTAAAAGTGTCCTTCACTTCTTTTCTCCTCATGGGAATATAATGGACAGTCATGGGGAGGACAATGAGAACAGAGAGAGGGCATGGGAGAAAAGAGGTAGAATCTTACTATACCACAGTCTATGGAACATGTTCTATAATCGTTTTACAGTGAGTTAGTAACACATAAGACCAATAAAATGATTATTTTTACACCAAAATAACAGGTAGTAAATTGTCCTACATGCCAACATTAATAGTAATTCCTGCATCTAAAATAATAAAACTATGAATAATTGCAGAAGAGCTACAGGTGTATTAGTTGTAGCAGCTGTTATTAATAGCATTGATCCTCAGACCATGGAGCACATGACACAAGGCCATTCTCACCTCCCTGCAGGAAGCATGTGTACCTGATACAGAAATACCACTGTCTCTCTGTACCTGTCCTGTCTCACATGGTCCAGGGTCTCAGTGTGGCTGTTACCATTCATCCCCACAGCCACAATGAGGCTTCTTGTAAGTAATGTCAGCCAAGCAGCCAGTATCCGCTACACCAGGCCTAGCCAACCTGTGGCTCTCCAGCTGCTGTGAAACCACAAATCCCAGCATGCCTGACGACAGTTTTGTTATTAGAGGATACTAAAACTGTGGTAGGGCCTGCTGGGATGTGTAGTTCCACAACAGCTGGAGAGCCACAGGTTGGCCAGGCCTGATTTACACTGTGATCTGCCACCAGACCATCGGTGACTACAGGGGAGCATGGTCTCACAAGAGTTTTATTGCCTGGGGGGCAGGTTAGTAATACATAGGGGAACATGTAACTGTAGAGGTGGGAGGGATAGAGAAGAAATACTGTATAGTATATCACTACAGGGGAGAGGGGAAATCTGTCACTACAGAAATTAGGGGGGAAGGTTTTACAGCCATGATTGTGTTATACTAATATATCCATTATGATAAAATAAACTGTGGATTGCTGGCTCTTATCAGTATTTCCAGGTGAGAATTCTCTTTATCTGCTCTGCCCTCCTATGTACTAGCAGTGGTGCCAAGAGAGGGGGGAGAGGGTACAAATTACCCAGGCCCATGTCTGATGGAGGGGCCCAGTGAGGGCCATGGGCTTCCTCCCCCTTAAGCTGCAGCTCTTCTCCTCAGTCCAGCACACGCTGCTGTCTGCTGGGCTGTAGTGTGGCCATGGTGGCACTTAAAATAAAATCTATATTTTTTCAAAGGGTACATGGCCACGCCTCCTGTGATTAGACCACGCCCACCAAAAAGTACCTGGATGCAGCCAGGCTCTCTACTGCCCTGTGTACTAGTCCAGTAGATGCCACCAATTAGATAGCGCCACTTATTAAATCATCACTGACTTAGGTCTGTGTCATATTTACATCAAGTATCCAGCCCAGTTCCAGCAGTGGAGGAGTAGACGTGGCAGGAGACATATGGACAGGAATGTAAAACAGAAGGCAGCACTGGGAGAGAATCTACGGACATATACTCAGATACAACATTCAGTTCAGTCTTCAATAATTACTTATCACCAAGTGCTCAATAATCCCTTTATAACTAAGGAGCCCATTTACCATTGATCGCATATACAATGCAATCTGGGGCATTAATATCGTACCAGATTGCATTGCATAATGCGATCATATTGGGTGGCTGTATCACACGGCACAGGCAGGGACAGGAGCTGCCGGGGCCACTGCACATGAGCAGTCATCATGACCATCGTGCAATGCGTCCGTTTCTGCCAGAGGTTCCTTTGGAACTTCCAAAGTGTAGCTCATCGGTCACCATAATCAGAAGATTACGGTAGCACCGGAAGCCAATATCCCGATATTGATACATCGGGCAGTATTGCATCCCCCATAGAAACCTATGATGGATGTGGCTGCTGGTGGAAATAGAGTGATCGCAGCAGGTATGAGATACCTTCTTCTTACATTGGGGGATACATAATATTTGCAGCTACTATTGTATGATAAATGGACCCCTAAGTGCTATGGATACAGTATACATGCAGTTCTGGAGAAGTATTAATATTGATATAATGCCAGTATATTACATTGTGCTTTACATTTAGATGAGAGTTACTTTGTAGGAAATAAAAGTCACAGCAGAAGATAACAAACATATAGGATGTATGTCTGGATATTTAGCAATAAAGAGGCATTTACAGCCGTACCTTGGTCTGGTGGGCGAAGTGGCCGTGAATGAGGAAGGCGCTTTCTGATGCAAGTTCTAGCACTTTCCTTTCCACAAAGGCAACTTTTTCGCCCACACTTAGCAGATGTCGTTTGCTCATGATCTTCACAGCTAACAACTCGTTGGTATGTGAGTCGGCTGCCAGCAGGACCTAGAAGAAATATTACAGTGTCAGCCTCATAACAACACAGAGATATAAAGGCAAATGCATTGCTGTCCAACAAGGATTATTTCTTTATTAACAGTTTTATGACCACAAAAGAAAAAGAAACAAAAATGCAGATCCATATCCATGGTCCCAAGCATTGCTAATCAGAATAATTATAACGACCTCTGCAATCTAACAGAAAAGTAAGGTGCCTGGCATACTTTTTGGACAAAAAATACCAGCCCACAAACCAGCGTCCAGGTGACCTTGTCTCTGGTGGGTTCCTAACACTAAGATTCAAGTCTGGAGCGTGGAACTCCTCCAAGCTAGCAAAAGCCAGCCACCCCACTAGTGATAGGCTATAGTCTTAGGAAGTGGTAATAAGAAAAACATGAGCTATTTGTTAAGGAGTATTACTGTACATAAGTGAAATACATCAATTACAAAGTGTTACATTGGTAACAAATATTAAAGTGCTAAATTGAGTGTTACAATGCGATTCCCCAAGCAGCCAGGTCACACCCACTCAAGGGGCTCCGTGCGCCTAACCCACATCCAAAACTGACAAACTGTATAAATGTAATCAGGCCTTACTATAATAGTGCCTTTCCCAATCTGTAGTCTGTGTGTGCTAAAGACCCATGCTAATTAAAAACACCCTTGGGCAGGTGGGAGGGGTGACAATCCTAGCTAAAGGAGTATCCACCTTCAAATATACATAATATAGAGTATAATGGGGAGCGGGGCTACACAACCTAACTACAAATATCTGTTCTTTCTATTTCCCATTAAATGAAATTGCACCGCAGCCTTGTTCATCTCTAATAGCATCCATATTGAGACATAGAGTAAATCCCCTGTGACAACTGAAACCTCATTGCTTACCTTCCCAAAGGCACCTTGGCCTAACTGATGGTAAAACTCCAGTCTCTGGATGGTGCTAGAGACTGCATCTCTGAGGCAGGGGGTTGAAGCACTGCTGGTTTCTAATGGAGTGAAAAGGGACATGAGACCATTGCAACAAACCCCATATATTATACTGTAGAACATTAATTAAGCTCACATCTTTATTACAGAAGAAAACCATGGTTATTTCCATTCAATTATCCTACTTCCTACTGAGTGCGAAGTGCAGTCATATATAGTAATTATTTAATACTAATAACATACGTGCTGACCCAGTTAAAGCAGGACAGTCCCGCTATTCAGACACTGTCCTGCTGTCCCACCCGCCGGCAGCAGTGTCCTGTGAGCCAGAGGGGTTGGCAGTTGTGGGAGGCTTTGATCACCCGTTTCTCTGCTCTGCAAAGCAGCAAGTGATATTTGAATAGGTGCCGTGCACACACACACGGCAAGTAGTCAGCACTGGGAGGGTAGCGGGGCCTGCCCAGCTGCTCGGAGAGCGATGGGTATGCCCCCAAAATGACGGAAAATGGGTTTGTGATGCACGGCCATGCCCACTCGGCTGAGGCCACGTCCACACCCCTTTTTTGGGTTGCTTGTGGCACAGCCGCGCAAGCTTCCCGGCCCTCTGAATTCAAAAGTTGGGTTGTGTTTACTCACACACACAATGTTTGTGTCTAATCATGGCAACTATGTAAATCCAGTAGCAACAAGAGTCTAAACTATTCTGTGTAACCACTTTCTTTAGTGAAAAGAAGGACTGTGCGATGCATATTGTCATGTACACAAGAGTAATTTTGGAATCCATTGGGGCATATGTGATTTGGGGGCATACTGGGGCACATTACAGTATGTAATTTGGGGGCAAGCTGAGGCACATTATATGATATGGGGGCACACTGGGACACATAATGTGATATGGGAGTATATTGGGACATATCACTTTAATTGGGCACACACTGAGGCATAATATGTGATTTGGTGACACATTGGTGTGTTTGATGTGATTTGGGGCACAGTGTGGAGTATAATGCAAATTGAGGGTACATTGTGCAATATGTTAATTGGGGTCAGCGTGCATAGTATGTGCATTGAGAGCACTCTTTTGCATAGTGCCGGTGGTGGTGGTTGGGAGGGCCCAAAGCATATTTTTACACCTGGGCCCACCGCTCGCTAGTTCCGCCTCTGGGGAGAAGTACTTATCAAACTCCACAAAATGTATCTTGGCCTCTTGGGTAATGCCATATTCATATAGGGGCGTGCAACAAATAATTACTGGCTTAGTGCGTTACATGCTCAGAGGATTTATTATATGGTTGAGTGGAGACTTCATCTGGGGGACACTTTGGTCCCTCCCTTATTGGATGAGTATATGAGAAGGATGCTAGGAGCTATTTATTCAACATATCTTTAAAGTTTTTTCAGTTTATGGGCTGGAGGGGAGGAGCTTATTTACAGCTAGAAAAAGTTATCTCATTAAGTGCTGACGCTTCTATCCCTCATGATAAGAAGTGACCCCCTGATGAAGGAAAGAGATAATCATGCTTCCATCCTCCTGACCGCAGGCCAATATTGCTGTGTGACCCCATCATACAGCCCACCAAGAACCTTTGCAATCTCATGGACCATTACACAATATATAACACCTATCCTTGTGTATCAATGCCCATTTCCCTATAGATTATACGCTTGTGAGCAGGGCCTTCCACCCCTGTGTCTGTCTGTTATTACCCAGTTTTGTTTTATCACTGTTTGTTTCCAATTGTAAAGCGCAATAGAATTTGCTGCGCTATATAAGAAACTGATCATCAATAAATATGTCTAATTAAAGGTTAAAAACATTAACGATTAAAGTGGCGATTCTGTATCCTGTATTGTATAATGCAATATTATGCTGACAAATATGAATGTAAGTTAGTGTGTGGGTTTCTCTCACAGACACAGTATCATCGCTGCGCCTCACACAGATACAGTAACTATAATGACTACTATATAACTGACACTAAACTTAATATTAAATGTGATTCACAGAAATCATCTATAAAAGTTTTGATTAACTGATGGAATAATTGGTCTATTAAATTAAAAATAAACATAAGTTGAAAATAGCAGAAATACCTCCTTTACTTTCAATAAGAAATGAAACACATCTAGCTGTAAATGTAATACCCTGCAAGTTGCCGGCAGCTGCAAGATTTCAGCCATTTAGCTTCTAGATATAAGACTTAAACTGGGAAACTTGGTTTTGCTTTTTAAATTAGTGCCGCTATACATGTAAAGGTTATGTCGCCAAAATCTCCCGGCTGCCTGCAACCCACAGACTTTACATTTAGCCCATAATCTTTATTACTAATTCACAATAATCAGTATAGCTAATTACTACCCACACTGCAAGTGACTGACGCTTCCTTGTCACTGGCAGCTCCACATTACCCTCTACACATACACTTACATCACCCGCATCCTTACCCTGAGTATCATCATTACGCCAAACCAGAGCTCTTATTTGTCTCTGATTCCAAAGAGCAGAATATGGCAGAAACTGATTGCACCATAATACATGTGGTGTAAATGGGACTTTACTGACACTTGTGGAGAAGATACAATACATAAAAGTTGGGTTGTTATCCATGAGCCACAATATTTTACCCTGGATATAATTTACACCTTATTATAATAAATACAAATATTGTCATTGCTAAGCATTCTTGGATTTACAAACAAGACAAATACCAGTAAATTAGATGATGATGCAAGTAGGTTAGCATGTTGTACATAAATTCATAGAAATTTATTTTCACATATTAGTAGTAGAAATAGAGGCCTCAGCACTTGTCTACTATAGTATATCCTACCAAAATACATTCAGTGTCTGTATAAAAAGTTTGTATGTATGGGTTTCACTTACTCCCTCCTTCTGCATCTCCCTGAGGGCCTCTACTTTGTGTCCTCTCATCACTGGTGTCCTCATCTGAGCTTGATGACAACTTTCTAGCAACCTTTCTCATGATGGAGACCTTCTCATCATCAGAGGAGTCAGATAGTATTCTCCTCTTCCAGCCACATCTGGGCTTGATGTTTACATCTGCCGCCTCAAAGGTGTTGGAATAAATTGTCTTCTTCATCGCTCTCTTTTTAAACGTTGGCTTCGGCATCTCTGACTTTGGTCTCTCTGTCTTCTTCATCTCTGGCTTCGGCATCTCTGGCTTCGGCATCTCTGGCTTCGGCATCTCTGGCTTTGGCATCTCTGACTTCTTCAACATGGCCGCCGGCTTTATCTCTGGTCCAACTGTCACCAGTGCCTTGACAGTAAACAGCTGGGTTGCCATGACGACAGCTGCCCATATACCTGTGCTACATACATGCTGTATGCTGGGGGTGTCTGTGTGCATGTAACATCAATGGGGGGCATGTGTGAAATTAACACTGGATTAAATAGGTGTTTCCTAAATTATGTGGTGGGAGTAATTTTATCAATGCATACTGATTAGAATAAAATGTATCTATAATAAGGTACATATTGAATTGGGTTTGTCACTTCATAAAAAAATGTTATTAAAAACATTAATGGATTATTTATTTATTTATTTATTTCTACATTACTACATTATTTATATATCACACACATATTGGACAGTGCTCCACCGGTAACATTTCACATGTCCCAGGTCCCCCAGCAGGTGCCCTGTGTATGACCAACTGTCACATGTTACATATCCACAGGTGACCTGGAAACAGGAACTGTGTGGGGTCCTGAGGGCGAGTGTGAGAACCTGCGCCCTATCATATGGACACACACAGTTTCTAACAATACCAAATAGTTATTAAAAAAATAAAACACAGGACAAACGGATGTAAAATAAATCACATTATTTGCACTGAGAGGTGAACACAGATGTGTCTTACAGGTTACACTGAAAATGGTGCTCAGCCATGGACCTGTCTCCGTCGGCCGCTCAGAGGTGTCAAAAACAAAATAATAAACTAATAAAACTAAGCAGCAGGAGCAGCTAAAGCAGTGTCCAGCTCCTTAGGGCAGGTCAGAGGGCAGGGTATAGGGGAGGAGGAGCTTGTGCTTCTGACCTTTAACTATTAGTGTCCTAGCCTCCTCCAGCATCATCTACAGATGCGTCCTTAAACATCGTTGCGGTGTTGCAAGCAAATTGTGGTATATCGGGTAACGTTCTGCACTGCAGACTCAATAATATGTCTGCGAATGACGTAGTTCAGACATATCGTTGGCCTACACCTGCCTACCCGCTAGCGATATATTGGCTGTTTGCTCAAACGTATAAGTACCCAGCATAAGATGTATTTGTTATTTCAGTACAGGTGATTCAGCATGTGTACTCCAGGCCCATGTAAATTGGTCTGTTTGTCCATAAGAGATACAGCCAGTCACATGATCTGCATACACTAAGAAAGGAAGCGTAATGAAATTGCTCATAGTTCAGGGATTTCCTATTAGATGTTTTACACTCGGACCACAAAGAGCAATGTGACAGAGTATTAGCCACATGATATTTCTGAACAGTCTAAAATATTTTTGTAACTTAGAGGGGTTATCTTTTTAGAAGGGTTATCCAATAGCATTGTCTCAATCCCCCCTAATTAGTATATTGGTGATGCCAATTCCACTAGCCACCCCGCCCCCACCTCCAGACACCTGTCATTCTTGATTGCAGCTAATATCACAAGTAGTGAAGCTGGGAACATACTACAAGATATATTGACCAATCTGTAACGGTTTGCGACAACCATCATACTGTACATACCTCCCAACTGTCCCGATTTTCGCGGGACAGTCCCGTTTTTCGCGGGACAGTCACGTTTTTTGAGGACTGTCCCGCTGTCCCACCCGCGGGCCGCAGTGTCCCGCGGTGGGGGGGGGCAGTTGGGAGTCTCTGACTCTCGCTGCCCTGCTTAGCAGAGCACAGCGTCTATTCACTGGAGTCAGCGTCTATTCACTGGAGTCAGAGGGAGAGGGGGCATGCCAGTGGCTCACAGAGCGCTGGGCATGCCCCCTCAGTGACGAAAACGGGGCGTGCCTCGCGATCGCGGGTCCTCCCGTGAAGCCATGCCCCCTATTTAAAGAACTTAAAAGTTGGGAGGTATGCATCATATAGTGTGTACACCTAATTTCACCCACAATGAATTGTGTGGTTACAACTTCCCATCGGATGTGCTGCACATTAGATGGATCAATGCTACATACGATGCGGCTCACTAACTTTGAGGTGTATCAGAGGTGTAGCTAGGTGTCATGGTGCCCGGAGCAAGGGTATGTTTCGGCACCCCTTCTCCTGTACTGACTTGGGTACATGTTACATTTGAAAATAAAAAAATATTTAAAAATCCTAAATCGATGACAGGGCCGGTTCTAGACCTTGTGGATCTCAGGGCGAAGGTTTCATTTGGGCACCCCCATGTTTACAATAGGGGCGCGCAGCAAAAATATAGGGGCATGGCTTCATGGGGAAGGGTTGTGGCCACAGCATAGTACCAATTCAGATGGCACATTACTGTATTGTCCGCTATTCACATTACACCGCACAGTATTGTCCGTTATTCACATTACACCACAGTAGTGTCCGTTATTATAATTACACCAATCAGTAGTACCCCTTATATACAGTAGAGCCCCGTATACACATTACACAACACAGTAGAGCCGCTTATACATGTTACTCTGCAGCTGTTAATGCAGAGAGAGGTGCTGCTGCAGCAGCTGGGATAGAGAGATGTGCTGCTGCAGCATCTGGGACAGAGAAGTGCTGCAGCAGCTGGGGCAGAAAGAGGTGCTGCAGCCAAGGGAAAAAAGAGTGATGTAGCAGGACAGAAGTAACCCAGCTGCACAGCTACAAGCAGACAGTGAGACATATAAAGAGGGTGGGCAGAGTTCCCGCATGTGCCGGCTGTCAGTGTTTCCTGCTGTCGCCTCTGGCCTGTCCTGTTCCCTACCTAGTCTCAGAGACCAAGTCAGTGTGTGCCTCTCTGCTTTTCCTTCTCCTGCTATGCGGCTGCCTCTACAGCGACCTGCGGTATATTGGGCAGAGTGAGGGGGGGCAGGTGGTGGCGCGCCCTCTAACTTTTCCGGCGACCGGAGATTGAGCTCCACTGGAGCCACCCTCGCTACACCCCTGGCTGTAATGATATAGTGTCGTATTCCGGATCTGGCAGTGCGCACTCGGGCACCATAAATCATTACATCATATTGGCCCATAGCAAGATCGCTGAATCGTTCAGGTGTGTACTCGGGGTAAGAGGAAAGCTGCATCCAAATCTTGGGTTTTTATATAAACCTGGTCAGACTTGAGGTGTGTAATAAATGCGGCACCTGATTGGACAGGAGCTGTAGCCAATCCTGTCTAATGCTGCAGTATTAGTGTACCTCCCATTAAATACTAATATGGCCACGTGGCGCCATCTCTGGGTGGATTATGACCCTCCCAGGATTGTAGAACAGACTTTCAAATTGACTGACCAGATCTGTAATAGGTTGTTTAGATGGAACAATCCCACTGCCAAAAATGGTCGAATCAGAAGTGCACAATCTTTGAATTATTCTACATCAGAACCAGAATCCTCAGAGGGAGAAAGTTCCAAAAGTGTTAACAAGTTCCAAAGAAGGGATTTTTTAGGCAAATCCCCCAGGGACGTATGGGACGATGTTGGGAAAGAAGGAGAAAAATCAGGAGGGGCCAAGGGGGGAAGAAGAAAGAGGGACACACTAGATTGGAGAGAGGAACCGAGGGAAAGAAGGAAGTACAGAAAGTAAGGGAGCCTGTGGCCATAGACAACTTGGTTACCTCAGACTCCCTCAGAATTATCAATCTTACAGATAGAAATTTGACTGAACATCAGCAGTCTATACTCAGCAAAGGCCTCTTATTCTCACCTACATATAACCTTGACAGGTTTGAATGTGAGAAGGACCTCAATCTCTTTTTACGGAACCTCCTTCTAAAAAAGTTCTTCTGTAACCCTAACCCCATCCCTAATCACCCAACAAACAGCGCTATTAATAGAGAACATACTGCCATGGATGCCCCTTTGGAACTGGGTTCTGATGACCAGATAGCATTGGAAATATTAGAAGATCTAGCTCAGGACAGCAGATTGGATCGAATTCGACCTTTACCTTTTGATGAGGACAAAATCAAGAAAAAATCTACCTTTTACCCCGATGGTAAGATATGTCCACAGGTACAGGTCTTCCAAAAGTTAGTATCAAGAGATCTGGACTCCCTGTTTCAGCACAACAGACATCATCCAGATAACATCACTAAGGAGGAGAGAGTAGCACTGCAGGAGCTTTCGGAATGGCAGGATGTCATAATCAAACCATCTGATAAGGGGGGAATATAGTGTTATGGCCAAGGGAGTTGTATATTGAAGAATTGGAAAGACAACTCAATGATATTAACTGCTATAAAAAACGAATTTTTAGTCCCACACAGCAATTCCTGAGGGAATATAACAAGTTGATCTCGGATGCATTTGGGAGTGGTACGATCCTGAAGAAGGATTTTGAATTCTTACAGGTTAGCAGTCCCAAGACGCCTACACTATATCTCCTCCCCAAAGTTCATAAAAACGAGAAGAAACCTCCAGGCAGGCCCATTGTGTCTGGAAAGGGTAGCCTCACTGAGAAACCTAGTGTCTTTGTAGACCAGTTTCTCAGGAAACATGTTGTAACCCTGCCATCCTATCTAAGAGACACTATGGATGTCCTGAATAAATTAGCCAATCTGCGAGTCAATCCAGGAGTATGGCTGGTGTCGTGTGACGTAGAAAGTCTCTACACGAGCATACAGCATGTACTGGGCATTCAAGCATCAAAATTCTTTTTGGATATGGAGGCACATTGTGACTTTAACAACTTTATCATCAGCCTATTGCAATTCGTCCTGACTAGGAATTATTTTGTTTGCAATGAATCCCACTACCTCCAGGTTAGAGGAACGGCAATGGGGACTGCTTGTGCCCCAACATATGCCAACCTCTACCTGGGGTGGTGGGAGAGGGAATTTGTATTCCATGAGTCAATGGAGAAGTATACAGAGAACATTCTTTTATACTGCAGATACATTGACGACATCTTCTTTTTATGGGAGGGTCAATCCCGGGATCTAAAACATTTAATCTCACTCCTTAATACCAATGACTTGAATCTCAAATTGACTTGCGAAATGAGTCAGGAACAGATCAATTTCCTAGACTTAACCATAAGATTGGATGAGGAGGGTACCCTTTCCACAGACAATTTTAGGAAAAAACAGCATTCTGCATGCCCAAAGCTCACATTTTCCCCCTACCATTCATGCCATTCCAAAGGGTGAACTCTTGCGAATTAAGAGAAATTGCTCTGAGGATGAGACTTTTGAGAATAGGAAATGGGAACAGAGCAGGAGATTCAAAGACAGGGGATACAGTGGGAGGACCATAAAACGTGCCATTAGAAAGACAGAACAGCACCCTAGGGAATCTCTTCTAAAACCCAAGCTGCGGTCCCAGATTGAAGAACCTATTCGATTCATTGGCACTTTCAATGCCCAATGGCGTAACATAGATTCCATCCTACAGAAACACTGGCAAGTGTTGAAAACAGACAGTGATCTTGATAAAATGTTACCAGCTAAAGTCAAGTGTAGCTGGCGGAGATCGCCCAATGTGCAGGACAAGTTAGTCCATAGTCACATGTCAAGGATAGATCTGAAGACAATCACGCAGGGTTCCATGTGCTGTGGCCGCTGTAAGGCCTGCAAGTTTATGGTCCCTGTAAAACATTATACGGACAAATTCAACAAAAAATGGACTATACCAAGCCTTATTACATGCACAACAGTTGGCACTGTCTATCATCTGGAGTGTCCCTGTAAGAAAGCCTATATTGGGAAAACAACTAGGCCCCTAAAAGTCAGACTATTAGAACATGTGGCCAACCTACGCAATGTCGACAGGGACCGCAGTAACTTTAGAGTTATCTCACCTGTGGCGAGGCATTTCCAACAGTTTCACAACAGTGACCCCAGCGGACTCAGAGCCTTTGGGATGAAGCATGTCAGATTGGGAATACGCGGTGAGGATCTCGATTTAGAACTTTTGAAAACCGAGACCAAGCTGATATTCCTTATGAACACTTTACATCCTTCTGGTCGCAATGAGACCAATAGTTAAAGTCCCTTCTTATGAAATACATGGTGAACATGATTTCTCACAATGCAGTGTACGAAGCTTGCCTCTTTGGACACCACTATTCCCCTGTTCTATCAATTAGAATTAGTTAGTTAGAAGTCCCAGCATCTCACACTAATTTAGCATATAACGAGAACCCCCATTCTGGTCACGGTCCCAGGATGGTAGTATACCATGGTAACATCAGTACCTAAGGGGTTTTCTAACACATAATAATGGAACTAACTATGAGTATAGCCCTTAAGAGCGCATGTGACAGGAAAATTCCGATTTTGAATACATTAATTCACACTAGGTCACTGGGTCATATTTAGTAGGCCCCTACACGCAGGTTCAACCTCAAACACACATACGTGCTACATGTCTAAGTATCGAACATATATAATACAATAAGGCATGGTACTCCAAGGTAACGTATGTTTTCATTGACAGTACATCAGTTGGAATAAATCCTTTGATCATCCCTTTTTTAATACATAGATGCACCTTTACTGTCCCTTTTTCTTCAAAAAATAAGCAGTACTTTTTAAATCAGTATCTTGTCATCTCAACCTTGCAGTCGCCACTATATGTAGGTTCAATTGCAAGCACATACTTGTACTAGAGGTTTAAAATTTGAGCACTGCACATATGCAATACAACGAGTCAAGGTACCTCGTGGCATCAGTTGCAGCAAATCCTTTTATCATTTATTCTCACCAATTAAATGCACTCTGTCCACTGCCCCTTTTTTTCTTCTAAAGTAGCACTAATGTAATTGGACATTCTGATACTTTAATTTTGCTAATAAGAGGTATTGACGGCAGAATTTATGCCATCCCCACCTATTTAAAATCAATATTCCTTCACTTATTTTCCATCATGTTATTATATATTTTTCATGCTAATATCTTTTCACCACATTTTACATTTTTTACTTTTTATTTTTTATTTAATTTATCAATCAATTATTCACAAGCTTTAGACAGGTTTCTAGTTAATTTGCACCATGCACGAGTATTTAGAGGTTTGTTTTTCGTTTGCACTTTTGGTTTTTATTCACATTATTATCACATAGCAGCGGCACTTTATTATTCTAGTGCACAGCCTAAATCAACACCAGTAACCTACCCGATTTTGTTTTTCCTACGGTTTCTTTTTATTACATGAACATTCTCATTTTATTAGTGAGGACCGATAAGGTGCTAGATTATTAATATTCTAACAATTCCACACATGCATTTTTTTATGTGGACAGCATGGGACGGGACGGGTATACATGTAAGAATTCCAGTTAGTAATCACACCCACATATTGTAGGCGTGATTTGGCAATGTAGGAGACAACACAGCATGTAGAATTGCAATTCCATTTGAAAGATTAAATGAGGTGGTAGAGCCTGACATCATCTGTCAAACCCCAATGAGGAGTTACGTAGGGGAATCAGATAAACATAGGGGACCCGGACTAAGGGATTAATATTCAGTAAGATCACAGACCTAACGGGACATACTTGACTCAGAAATGTTATTTCACATATAAGTTATGCTATTGAGAAGTGATAGCGAGAGGTACCCCATGAGTAATATAACTACTAATGTATAGTTAAAATCATTTCCCAGTACTACGATTAAGAGAGGGTTAAACTCGTCGCCATAGAGGCAGCTGAGACGCCATTAGGACTGACTAGTATCACCGATCCCTAGTAAAACGTTATTTAGTATAAATTGAAAATTTAACGAGGGGTAATCAGTGAGCATTGTTCAAATTAGCCCAGCTGAGGCGGTCATGTGACCGCAGGGCAGTACGAGATTGGCTCATTCATATGATAAATCTCCTGTCAGGAGAGACATTCGGGTTAAGCCTCGAAAAAGCTTGTTGCGAAATGTGCGCATCGGCACTGTAGTCTGCTCCGATGCTCTTGCACTGACCGTTATACTTTATATTGTGTACCCGGGGTTATCAGAGTACTGCACGGCGAACATGGAAACACCCGTGGATCGGACAAATGCCGATCAAAAGCTGATGCAGTCGAGATACCCACAAATAATAGTATCTTTGATACCTGTATCATATATTGTAACTGCATGATAACTGACAGGCTCTGCACAGTGTGTTCGGGAACATCCGCTAATCGGACAAATGCTGATTAGCCTCAACACTGCTGCAGCGCCGTCACTTGTATTAGGAATAGGCTTTCAATATCTAATTGTGGGCGCATGATAGGTAATATGCACTGCACAATGAGCATGGGAACACCTTGCTAATTGGACGACTGCTGATCAGCTCATATATTGTTGCAGTGCTATCATCTATATTTAAAATAGGCTCTTGACATAAAATTGCTATTGTGCATCCAGAGGTGTCCCAGCACTGCACAGCCAGCACCGGTAAAGTTTAAGTAATGTTCCAGCTGTTATGGCTTTAGATACCCAGTGGGATACATAATCGATAGTACCATCTAGCCACATGCATATTGTATACGCATAGGACTGTTAGTCAGTGCGCAGAGAATATAGGAACACTGGGGTTCCTATATATACAAATCAAGAGCAGCCCTATATCATTTCAATTCTGTTAGGTGTGTCCCGTGTCTAGACTACTCACACTGCTAACATATGGCAAATATAAAGACTTGAAATTTTACTGGATACAAGTGGAATAAATACATACAGATGCAATTCATTTATTCAGTGTATTTCAGTGTTACCACCAATATTGTCCCTGTCAGCATCAACAGCAGGGACAGATGACTCCCACAAGATAAATGAGAATACTCATAGATAGATCATCATTGGGAGAAGGAGATCCCTTTCCTGGGAGATTGGGGAGCACCCGACATAGGAATATCCAGGGTAGCACATTACCATACAGTGATTAGGGTAACATTTGCCAATCAATATATATGCAGCATGATAATTAACGCTAATTAGACGCATGCCTATTAGGTTACTGGGCACACCATAGCCATTCCTGTGATTTATTACACTAGTATGTATGGCTTATTGCACATACATCTTAGATTTGGTGCAGACCTAGTGGTCTGATTGTTAGCAGCAGTTTTGTGACATATGGGATTCAGTACCCTGCCATCATTGTGATTGGGGATTCTGGGTAGATACCCGCATATTGGTCAAATTGCTCCATAAAATCTATTTACAATAGCGAGCAGTTGGTTTCATGCATTACAATTTGAGCCTTTAATTATTCAATATCTGTGGACACCAGTCATAGGTGTGAGCAGTAGAATTCACGGCGGTTATTTTCGCCCTATATGATACAGTGAATTTAAATCTACAGTGGGTTATCAAACGATGGGTACTTTGAAATGTATTTAAATTGTGTTTTTCTCTATTAGGGGCATACAATACATACAAATGATATCAAATTGATTATAAAAACACACCCAATAAGAGAGTCAGTGCAACCAAAGGAGCGGACACATTTTTTAATTCTCATCACTTTTCTATCTTAGAGCGCATTTCTGGATTTCTCATCCAATTTTAACCCTATTTTTCGCACGCTGTCCGAATTATCGGTCTCTTAATATAATGTATCAATAAAAGTTAAATTTTATTTCATTTCTGTGCACCTAGCAGTACAACCCCATTTTCTTTTTGTGTATCAGATCTGTGTGTGGATAGCTTGCCTTTTATCAGTGGAGGGGATTTGTTTCATATATAATATATTTGTGATGCTTTATTGTTATGCACTGCCCTGTTGTGATGCTTCAGTGACTCTTGTATTGGAATACATCCTCTGCACAGGGCTGGTTCTAGACCTTGTGGCGCCCAGGGCAAAAGTTTCCTTTGGTGCCAACCCACCTCCTGACAGGCAAAATAGGGTTAGTGCAAAAATAGGGGTGTGGCTTCATAGTACCGATTCATATTACACTGCACAGTAGTGTCCGTCAGTCACATTACATCACACAGTAGTGTCCATTATTCACATTACACCCCACAGTAGTGTCCATCAGTCACATTACACCACACAGTAGTACCCCTTATACCATGTTAGAGTCCCTTACACACATTACATCACAGTAGAGCCCCTTATACACGTTACGCCAGGTAGCCCCGTACAGGGCCGGCTCCAGGCCTACTAGCACCCTGAGCGAGAAAATGTAAAAGCGCCGCCCAACCCCTATGCGCGCGGCCAAGACGCGCGCGCTTCGGGGAAAGTGGGCATGGCCTCCTGGGAAAGTGGGTGTGGCCTCGTAACTTCATATTATTAAACTATAAATAAATATATTTTTTCACACCCCCTCTATGCACACAATTAGCAGCCTTATGCAGAACAGCCACAGTAGTGTTCCTTACACACAATGTCTCCAGTGTAGTGCCAGCTACACATGACATGCCCCGCAGCAGTGCCAGCAACACATGACATGCCCCGCAGCAGTGCCAGCTACACGACATGCCCCACAGCAGTGCCAGCTACACATGACATGCCCCACAACAGTGCCAGCTACACACAATAGGCCCCCCAGCAGTGCCAGCTACACATGATAGTGTTCACGTTTTAGGGCAGGGTGCTGATCACAAGGAGGG
The DNA here is from genome assembly GCF_028390025.1 of Pseudophryne corroboree. Lineage (NCBI taxonomy): Eukaryota > Metazoa > Chordata > Amphibia > Anura > Myobatrachidae > Pseudophryne > Pseudophryne corroboree. The sequence goes on from NC_086452.1 coordinate 95,601,995, forward strand.
CACATTTTTAAGTAAGGAGGGCAAAATGATGTACATACTGTAATGCTTGGTGCTCCTCCACCCACATGCTGAAGCAGGGACAGTGCGCGCCGAAGGCGCGCAGCAAAAATTTAGGGGCGTTGCTTCGTGGGGAAGGTGCATGACCACAGAATAGTGGCAATTCGCATTACACCACATAGTAGTGCAGCTAATACACATTGCACCAGGTAGAACCTCCTATACACTTTGCGCCAGGCAGAGCACGTTAGACACTTTGCGCCAGGCAGAGCACGATAGACACTTTGCGCCAGGCAGAGCACATTAGACACTTTGCGCCAGGCAGAGCACATTAGACACTTTGCGCCAGGCAGCGCACGTTAGACACATTGCCTAGCCACAGACGCCTAGTAGATACACTACATGATATGCCCCCCAGCAGTGCCAGCTACACGTGACATGCCCCCCAGCAGTGCCAGCTACACGTGACATACCCCCCAGCAGTGCCAGCTACACGTGACATGCCCCCCAGCAGTGCCAGATACATAAATGGCCACACAGTGCAGATATGCCCCCAGTGCCAGATACATAAATGCCCCCACAATGCCAGATACATAAGTGCCCCCACAGTGCCAGATGCATCAATGACCCCACAGTGCCAGATAAATCAGTGACCCCACAGTGCCAGATACATAAGTGCCAGATACATAAATGCCCCCAGTGCCACAAAACATAAATGCCCCCACAGTGCCAGATAAATAAATGCCCGCCGTGCCACAAAACATAAAAGCCCCCACAGTGCAGATATGCCCCCACAGTGCCAGAAACATAAATGCCCCCACAGTGCAGATATGCCCCCACAGTGCCAGAAACATAAATGCCCCCACAGTGCAGATATGCCCCCACAGTGCCAGAAACATAATGCCCCCACAGTGCAGATATGCCCCCACAGTGCCAGATACATAATGCCCCCACAGTGCAGATATGCCCCCACAGTGCCAGAAACATAAATGCCCCCACAGTGCAGATATGCCCCCACAGTGCCAGAAACATAAATGCCCCCACAGTGCAGATATGCCCCCACAGTGCCAGAAACATAATGCCCTCACAGTGCAGATATGCCCCCACAGTGCCAGAAACATAATGCCCCCACAGTGCAGATATGCCCCCACAGTGCCAGAAACATAATGCCCCCACAGTGCCAGATGCATCAATGACCCCACAGTGCCAGATAAATCAGTGACCCCACAGTGCCAGATACATAAGTGCCAGATACATAAATGCCCCCAGTGCCACAAAACATAAATGCCCCCACAGTGCCAGATAAATAAATGCCCGCCGTGCCACAAAACATAAAAGCCCCCACAGTGCAGATATGCCCCCACAGTGCCAGATACATAAATGCCCCCAGTGCCAGAAACATAATGCCCCCACAGTGCCAGAAACATAATGCTCCCACAGTGCAGATATGCCCCCACAGTGCCAGAAACATAATGCCCCCACAGTGCAGATATGCCCCCACAGTGCCAGAAACATAATGCCCCCACAGTGCAGATATGCCCCCACAGTGCCAGAAACATAAATGCCCCCACAGTGCAGATATGCCCCCACAGTGCCAGAAACATAAATGCCCCCACAGTGCAGATATGCCCCCACAGTGCCAGAAACATAATGCCCCCACAGTGCAGATATGCCCCCACAGTGCCAGAAACATAATGCCCCCACAGTGCAGATATGCCCCCACAGTGCCAGAAACATAATGCCCCCACAGTGCAGATATGCCCCCACAGTGCCAGAAACATAAACGACCCCACAGTGCCAGATTTTAACTTACATGTCACTGACACTGCGGTGCTGGGAGCCGGGAGGGGGGAGTACTGCTGTGGGCGCGGGCGGGTGGGCGGACAAACTATTCTGTCTGCGCGCTATGCGCGCTGCGCGGCGCCGGCGTCTAACGTCAGACGCCGGCGCCGCACAGCGCGCTGCATAGCACGCACACAAGCGGCCGGGACACACAGATTGTAGGCTGGCTCCAGGCAGGAATATGGCGGCCGCAGCGTGCGGCGCCCTATAAGAGTGGCGCCCCGCGCGGCCGCTCTAGTCGAACATGCCTGGAGCCGGCCCTGGCCCCGTACACACATTGCACCATGTAGACCCTTATACACCCTTGCACACATTGCATTTATTAAGTGACCCCTATGCAATGCCCTCATTAATAGTGCCCCCAGTAGTAATGCCCCCTGTAGGTATGCCCTCTGTAGTTGTGCCCCAGTAGATATGCTCCCAGTAGTTATGCCCCTTATAGATATGCCCCCTGTAGTTATGCCCCCAGTAGTTATGACCCCTGTAGAGATGCCTCCTGTAGAAAATAGAAATGCCCCCTGTAGAGATGCCCCCTGTAGAGATGTCCCCTGTAGATATGCTCCCAGAAGTTATGCCCCCTGTAGATTGCCCCCTGTAGATGTGCCCTCTGTAGATTTGCCCCAGTAGATGTGCCCCTTGTAGATTTGCTCCCAGTAGATGTGCCCCCCTGTAGATTTGCCCCCAGCCTGGGTGTGGTTAGGCAGTGGATGCCTGTGCGGTGACTGCAGCCGCGCCCACAGGCCGCAGCACTCCGGGCACCCACCTGGCTTGCCTGTGCCTAGGTCCGCTCCTGCCTCTGCAGAAATGAAAGCTTGTTATATATCTAAAATAACTTCCTATATAGAGCACACCCTAACTCATAATATGTAATACTAAAGGGTAGAGATGAGCGGGTTCGGTTTCTCTGAATCCGAACCCGCACGAACTTCATGTTTTTTTTCACGGGTCCGAGCGACTCGGATCTTCCCGCCTTGCTCGGTTAACCCGAGCGCGCCCGAACGTCATCATGACGCTGTCGGATTCTCGCGAGACTCGGATTCTATATAAGGAGCCGCGCGTCGCCGCCATTTTCACACGTGCATTGAGATTGATAGGGAGAGGACGTGGCTGGCGTCCTCTCCATTTAGATTAGAAGAGAGAGAGAGAGAGATTGACCTGATTTACTGGAGCTTAGGAGTACTGTAGAACTGTAGAGAGTGCAGAGTTTACTAGTGACTGACCACAGTGACCACCAGACAGTGCAGTTTTATTTAATATATCCGTTCTCTGCCTGAAAAAAACGATACACAGTGACTCAGTCACATACCATATCTGTGTGCACTGCTCAGCCCAGTGTGCTGCATCATCTATGTATATATCTGACTGTGCTCAGCTCACACATCTTATAATTGTGGGGGAGACTGGGGAGCACTGCAGTGCCAGTTATAGGTTATAGCAGGAGCCAGGAGTACACATTATTATTAAAATTAAACAGTGCACACTTTTGCTGCAGGAGTGCCACTGCCAGTGTGACTGACCAGTGACCTGACCACACTGACCACCAGTATAGTTAGTAGTATAGTATACTATATTGTGATTGCCTGAAAAAGTTAAACACTCGTCGTGTGACTTCACTTGTGTGGTGTGTTTTTTTTTATTCTATAAAAAACTCATTCTGCTGACAGACAGTGTCCAGCAGGTCCGTCATTATATAATATATACCTGTCCGGCTGCAGTAGTGATATATATATATTTTTTATATCATTATTTATCATCCAGTCGCAGCAGACACAGTACGGTAGTTCACGGCTGTAGCTACCTCTGTGTCGGCACTCGGCAGTCCGTCCATAATTGTATACCACCTACCCGTGGTTTTTTTTCTTTCTTCTTTATACATACATACTACTACTACATCTCTTTATCAACCAGTCTATATTAGCAGCAGACACAGTACAGTACGGTAGTCCACGGCTGTAGCTACCTCTGTGTCGGCACTCGGCAGTCCGTCCATAATTGTATACCACCTACCCGTGGTTTTTTTTTCTTTCTTCTTTATACATACATACTACTACTACTACATCTCTTTATCAACCAGTCTATATTAGCAGCAGACACAGTACAGTACGGTAGTCCACGGCTGTAGCTACCTCTGTGTCGGCACTGGGCAGTCCGTCCATAATTGTATACCACCTACCCGTGGTTTTTTTTCTTTCTTCTTTATACATACATACTACTACTACATCTCTTTATCAACCAGTCTATATTAGCAGCAGACACAGTACAGTACGGTAGTCCACGGCTGTAGCTACCTCTGTGTCGGCACTCGGCAGTCCGTCCATAATTGTATACCACCTACCCGTGGTTTTTTTTTCTTTCTTCTTTATACATACATACTACTACTACATCTCTTTATCAACCAGTCTATATTAGCAGCAGACACAGTACAGTACGGTAGTCCACGGCTGTAGCTACCTCTGTGTCGGCACTCGGCAGTCCGTCCATAATTGTATACCACCTACCCGTGGTTTTTTTTTCTTTCTTCTTTATACATACATACTACTACATCTCTTTATCAACCAGTCTATATTAGCAGCAGACACAGTACAGTACGGTAGTCCGCGGCTGTAGCTACCTCTGTGTCGGCACTGGGCAGTCCGTCCATAATTGTATACCACCTACCCGTGGTTTTTTTTTCTTTCTTCTTTATACATACATACTACTACTACATCTCTTTATCAACCAGTCTATATTAGCAGCAGACACAGTACAGTACGGTAGTCCACGGCTGTAGCTACCTCTGTGTCGGCACTCGGCAGTCCGTCCATAATTGTATACCACCTACCCGTGTTTTTTTTTTCTTTCTTCTTTATACATACATACTACTACTACATCTCTTTATCAACCAGTCTATATTAGCAGCAGACACAGTACAGTACGGTAGTCCACGGCTGTAGCTACCTCTGTGTCGGCACTGGGCAGTCCGTCCATAATTGTATACCACCTACCCGTGGTTTTTTTTTCTTTCTTCTTTATACATACATACTACTACTACATCTCTTTATCAACCAGTCTATATTAGCAGCAGACACAGTACAGTACGGTAGTCCACGGCTGTAGCTACCTCTGTGTCGGCACTCGGCAGTCCGTCCATAATTGTATACCACCTACCCGTGTTTTTTTTTTCTTTCTTCTTTATACATACATACTACTACTACATCTCTTTATCAACCAGTCTATATTAGCAGCAGACACAGTACAGTACGGTAGTCCACGGCTGTAGCTACCTCTGTGTCGGCACTCGGCAGTCCATCCATAATTGTATACTAGTATCCATCCATCTCCATTGTTTACCTGAGGTGCCTTTTAGTTGTGCCTATTAAAATATGGAGAACAAAAATGTTGAGGTTCCAAAATTAGGGAAAGATCAAGATCCACTTCCACCTCGTGCTGAAGCTGCTGCCACTAGTCATGGCCGAGACGATGAAATGCCAGCAACGTCGTCTGCCAAGGCCGATGCCCAATGTCATAGTACAGAGCATGTCAAATCCAAAACACCAAATATCAGTAAAAAAAGGACTCCAAAACCTAAAATAAAATTGTCGGAGGAGAAGCGTAAACTTGCCAATATGCCATTTACCACACGGAGTGGCAAGGAACGGCTGAGGCCCTGGCCTATGTTCATGGCTAGTGGTTCAGCTTCACATGAGGATGGAGGCACTCAGCCTCTCGCTAGAAAAATGAAAAGACTCAAGCTGGCAAAAGCAGTAGCACCGCAAAGAACTGTGCGTTCTTCGAAATCCCAAATCCACAAGGAGAGTCCAATTGTGTCGGTTGCGATGCCTGACCTTCCCAACACTGGACGTGAAGAGCATGCGCCTTCCACCATTTGCACGCCCCCTGCAAGTGCTGGAAGGAGCACCCGCAGTCCAGTTCCTGATAGTCAGATTGAAGATGTCAGTGTTGAAGTACACCAGGATGAGGAGGATATGGGTGTTGCTGGCGCTGGGGAGGAAATTGACCAGGAGGATTCTGATGGTGAGGTGGTTTGTTTAAGTCAGGCACCCGGGGAGACACCTGTTGTCCGTGGGAGGAATAGGGCCGTTGACATGCCTGGTGAAAATACCAAAAAAATCAGCTCTTCGGTGTGGAAGTATTTCACCAGAAATGCGGACAACAGGTGTCAAGCCGTGTGTTCCCTTTGTCAAGCTGTAATAAGTAGGGGTAAGGACGTTAACCACCTCGGAACATCCTCCCTTATACGTCACCTGCAGCGCATTCATAATAAGTCAGTGACAAGTTCAAAAACTTGGGCCGACAGCGGAAGCAGTCCACTGACCAGTAAATCCCTTCCTCTTGTAACCAAGCTCACGCAAACCACCCCACCAACTCCCTCAGTGTCAATTTCCTCCTTCCCCAGGAATGCCAATAGTCCTGCAGGCCATGTCACTGGCAATTCTGACGAGTCCTCTCCTGCCTGGGATTCCTCCGATGCATCCTTGCGTGTAACGCCTACTGCTGCTGGCGCTGCTGTTGTTGCTGCTGGGAGTCGATGGTCATCCCAGAGGGGAAGTCGTAAGCCCACTTGTACTACTTCCAGTAAGCAATTGACTGTCCAACAGTCCTTTGCGAGGAAGATGAAATATCACAGCAGTCATCCTGTTGCAAAGCGGATAACTGAGTCCTTGACAACTATGTTGGTGTTAGACGTGCGTCCGGTATCCGCCGTTAGTTCACAGGGAACTAGACAATTTATTGAGGCAGTGTGCCCCCGTTACCAAATACCATCTAGGTTCCACTTCTGTAGGCAGGCGATACCGAGAATGTACACGGACGTCAGAAAAAGACTCACCAGTGTCCTAAAAAATGCAGTTGTACCCAATGTCCACTTAACCACGGACATGTGGACAAGTGGAGCAGGGCAGGGTCAGGACTATATGACTGTGACAGCCCACTGGGTAGATGTATGGACTCCCGCCGCAAGAACAGCAGCGGCGGCACCAGTAGCAGCATCTCGCAAACGCCAACTCTTTCCTAGGCAGGCTACGCTTTGTATCACCGCTTTCCAGAATACGCACACAGCTGAAAACCTCTTACGGCAACTGAGGAAGATCATCGCAGAATGGCTTACCCCAATTGGACTCTCCTGTGGATTTGTGGCATCGGACAACGCCAGCAATATTGTGTGTGCATTAAATATGGGCAAATTCCAGCACGTCCCATGTTTTGCACATACCTTGAATTTGGTGGTGCAGAATTTTTTTAAAAACGACAGGGGCGTGCAAGAGATGCTGTCGGTGGCCAGAAGAATTGCGGGACACTTTCGGCGTACAGGCACCACGTACAGAAGACTGGAGCACCACCAAAAACTACTGAACCTGCCCTGCCATCATCTGAAGCAAGAAGTGGTAACGAGGTGGAATTCAACCCTCTATATGCTTCAGAGGTTGGAGGAGCAGCAAAAGGCCATTCAAGCCTATACAATTGAGCACGATATAGGAGGTGGAATGCACCTGTCTCAAGTGCAGTGGAGAATGATTTCAACGTTGTGCAAGGTTCTGATGCCCTTTGAACTTGCCACACGTGAAGTCAGTTCAGACACTGCCAGCCTGAGTCAGGTCATTCCCCTCATCAGGCTTTTGCAGAAGAAGCTGGAGGCATTGAAGAAGGAGCTAAAAGGGAGCGATTCCGCTAGGCATGTGGGACTTGTGGATGCAGCCCTTAATTCGCTTAACAAGGATTCACGGGTGGTCAATCTGTTGAAATCAGAGCACTACATTTTGGCCACCGTGCTCGATCCTAGATTTAAAACCTACCTTGGATCTCTCTTTCCGGCAGACACAAGTCTGCTGGGGTGCAAAGACCTGCTGGTGACAAAATTGTCAAGTCAAGCGGAACGCGACCTGTCAACATCTCCTCCTTCACATTCTCCCGCAACTGGGGGTGCGAGGAAAAGGCTCAGAATTCCGAGCCCACCCGCTGGCGGTGATGCAGGGCAGTCTGGAGCGACTGCTGATGCTGACATCTGGTCCGGACTGAAGGACCTGACAACGATTACGGACATGTCGTCTACTGTCACTGCATATGATTCTCTCAACATTGAAAGAATGGTGGAGGATTATATGAGTGACCGCATCCAAGTAGGCACGTCACACAGTCCGTACTTATACTGGCAGGAAAAAGAGGCAATTTGGAGGCCCTTGCACAAACTGGCTTTATTCTACCTTAGTTGCCCTCCCACAAGTGTGTACTCCGAAAGAGTGTTTAGTGCCGCCGCTCACCTTGTCAGCAATCGGCGTACGAGGTTACATCCAGAAAATGTGGAGAAGATGATGTTCATTAAAATGAATTATAATCAATTCCTCCGCGGAGACATTGACCAGCAGCAATTGCCTCCACAAAGTACACAGGGAGCTGAGATGGTGGATTCCAGTGGGGACGAATTGATAATCTGTGAGGAGGGGGATGTACACGGTGATATATCGGAGGATGATGATGAGGTGGACATCTTGCCTCTGTAGAGCCAGTTTGTGCAAGGAGAGATTAATTGCTTCTTTTTTGGTGGGGGTCCAAACCAACCCGTCATATCAGTCACAGTCGTGTGGCAGACCCTGTCACTGAAATGATGGGTTGGTTAAAGTGTGCATGTCCTGTTTATACAACATAAGGGTGGGTGGGAGGGCCCAAGGACAATTCCATCTTGCACCTCTTTTTTCTTTTATTTTTCTTTGCGTCATGTGCTGTTTGGGGAGGGTTTTTTGGAAGGGACATCCTGCGTGACACTGCAGTGCCACTCCTAGATGGGCCCGGTGTTTGTGTCGGCCACTAGGGTCGCTAATCTTACTCACACAGCTACCTCATTGCGCCTCTTTTTTTCTTTGCGTCATGTGCTGTTTGGGGAGGGTTTTTTGGAAGGGACATCCTGCGTGACACTGCAGTGCCACTCCTAGATGGGCCAGGTGTTTGTGTCGGGCACTTGGGTCGCTGAGCTTAGTCACACAGCTACCTCATTGCACCTCTTTTTTTCTTTGCGTCATGTGCTGTTTGGGGAGTGTTTTTTGGAAGGGCCATCCTGCGTGACACTGCAGTGCCACTCCTAGATGGGCCAGGTGTTTGTGTCGGCCACTAGGGTCGCTTAGCTTAGTCATCCAGCGACCTCGGTGCAAATTTTAGGACTAAAAATAATATTGTGAGGTGTGAGGTATTCAGAATAGACTGAAAATGAGTGGAAATTATGGTTTTTGAGGTTAATAATAATATGGGATCAAAATGACCCCCAAATTCTATGATTTAAGCTGTTTTTTAGGGTTTTTTTGAAAAAAACACCCGAATCCAAAACACACCCGAATCCGACAAAAAAAATTCGGTGAGGTTTTGCCAAAACGCGGTTGAAAGGATTTGCAGTAAAAATTCACACTGTTTATTTAATAAATTACAGAGTACTATATAGAAAAGAAACATGGGTGTATACAATATGTGCAAGCATATGATTGGATAAATAGAAGTAGCATACGACATTACATGCAGGATATTTTAGTAACACACAGAAGTAACAGTTTTGATCTGGTATGTAATTGTCCTTGAAGATAAGACACACACAAGCCTTATATTATATGAACAGACAAAGGCATCTTGTAGAGAGTGCGTACGTGTCTATTCAAACACATAACAATTCATATAGCATGTTTAACCCTTCATTAGGGAGGTAGAAATATTCACTTTTACACTATACTTATTATAAGGAAATTGATCATATAAAAAGTAATATTTACAAAGACAGAAGAGCTAACCCTTCAGCGGTCGAACCCAAAACACGGCCGCGGAACCGAACCCAAAACCAAAACACAAAACCCGAAAAATTTCAGGCGCTCATCTCTACTAAAGGGCCCTACACACTCAGCGATCCGCCGCCGAGCTGCCCAACTGCTGATATGGGGGGAAGTGACAGGGGGAGTGCAGTTTCTTCACTCCCCCCATCACCTGGCTCCATAGCAATGCATGCTAATATGGACGAGATTGTCCATATTGGCCTGCATGTATAAGCGACCCGGCACCAACAATGAACGAGCGCGGGGCCGCACATCGTTCATTGTTGGTGCCTACACACTGAACGATATGAACGAGTTCTCATTCAATAACGAACGAGAACGTTATATAATTTAGTGAAATCTATAATTGTGTAGGGCACTTAAATATTACAATGGTAAAATAACTTGTAATGTTTGTAAATAAAAGAAACACCAAGTTCTGGTCTTGTGCTAAGCCTGATCAGATAATATGTATTTGTGTCTTGTTTACTTATAGGAAAAGAGTAAATGTTTGTGCTATTCTGTAAATGCTATATAATAACTGTAAATGACTATTATATTAATAATTGAATCTGCCTCTTACTTGATTATCTTTAACTAAACCTTTACATTCAGCATTCTGCAATTTAATTCATATAGAAAAGACACCCCCCTGCCAACTAACAATATGCTGCTTCACTGACATGGCCATCTATTACCGTACTGTGTGCGTGTTACAGTATAGGGTTAGCGAAGCAGCTGTCAGTGACATATACTGAGGATTACATGCTTTACAAAAGATTACACAAGTGGTACTGTGCAGCTGTCAGTGACATATACTGAGGATTACATGCTTTACAAAGGATTACACAAGTGGTACTGTGCAGCTGTCAGTGACATATACTGAGACTTACATGCTGTACAAAGGATTACACAAGTGGTGCTGTGCAGCTGTCAGTGACATATACTGAGAATTACATGCTTTACAAAGGATTACACAAGTGGTGCTGTGCAGCTGTCAGTGACATTTACTGAGACTTACATGCTTTACAAAGGATAGCGCAAGTGGTACTGTGCAGCTGCCAGTGACATATACTGAGGATTACATGCTTTACAAAGGATAACAAAAGTGTTACTGTGCAGCTGTCAGTGACATATACTGAGATGTACATGCTTTACAAAGGATTACAGTGGTACTGTGCAGCTGTCAGTGACATATACTGAGATTTACATGCTTTACAAAGGATTACACAAGTGGTATTGTGCAGCTGTCAGGGACATATACTGAGAATTACATCCACTATACAGTAATACATAAGCGGCACAGCTGTCAGTGACATATACTGAGAATTAGTGACATATACTGAGAATTACATTCACTATACAGGAATATAGACATGTTGGGCTGTGTTATGTGTAAGGTGCATACACATGGTGAGATACTGACTATCTCCGATTTCGACTATGCGATTTCCTTTGAATTCCCCCAGAGCAGAGAAGCACCGACTTTGACTGTTTCTTTGATTTTGACTAAGTGCTAATTTTGACTATACTTTGTACCAGATAGTACACACTATATAGTCAAGATTGACTTGCCTGTACAGTCTGTCTTTCCTTGCGATACTGACTCCGCTGGACCACTCATCGGTATCGCATTGGTATTGCAAGCTGCCTAACACAGTGCGATTTGCACTAACTTTCCTTGTGATTTTGACTATATAGACAAAATCGAAAGGATAAATCTCAGTGTGTGTACACACCTGGTCTGTGGGTTACAACTTCCAGCTCTGCAAAAATCAAAGAGCAACAATGTAAGTTGAGTGACAAGCTGCAGAGATTAACCCTTTCTGTGACTGCTGCACAGGGATCTCTCTATTCATAGGGCTGAATTCAGTTAGTTCAATTGCAAGTACAGTTTATACCGCAGTTACCATACCATTGGATTTGCAGATATTTTCTTGCAATACACCATGGGGGTAATTCCAAGTTGATCGCAGCAGGAAATTTTTTAGCAGTTGGGCAAAACCATGTGCACTGCAGGGGGGCAGATGTAACATGTGCAGAGAGAGTTAGATTTGGGTGGGTTATATTGTTTCTATGCAGGGTAAATACTGGCTGCTTTATTTTATTTTTTAACACCCTACCATCGCCTCTGCCTCTGCTTAATGGGAGGGGAGTCGGTGGCGGGGGAAATCAGTTCCACCACCTCTCCAGAACCACTTTAAGCCCTGGTAGGGACAGACAACACACAAAGAGGAGGGGAATGGGGAAGAAACTATATATACGAAACTGGAGACAAGAAGGCTAACAGAAGGTGAAAGACAGGCAGGTGATTGATAGATGAAGGCATACACACATGGGGAACAGACAGCAGAAAGTGGAACAATTGTCAAAGCATGGGGAAGCGAATTGCTCAAAATTGTTCACCCAGTGGAAACGCAGTAAAGGTAGGGTCAGGTGGTACAGCAGTAAGCTGTGCCCCCTATTTAAACAGGGTGGCTGCGTGCTTCCAATTGTGGCTGTCCCATTGGCACAGAAGCCCTGCATCAAGTGACTGGCCGAAGCTTGGCAGGTAAAAGGGGAGAGAGGCAGAAACTGTGCAGAAGGAGAAAGGCAGAAGGTGGTCAGTGAATAGACAGAAACATGCATAAGAGAGAATGATGTAAGTGTGAAAATGAGAAAAGAGAGGCTGGGAGAAACATGCAGGAGATGGACTGAGAGGGAGGAGGAGACGCACGCAGAAGATCGACTAAGAGAGCGAACATATGCAGAAGATGGATTTAGTGGGGGAGATAGACTAAGGGGTTAATTCAATTCAATTGGATTGGATAGCATCGGGAGGGAGCTTCTGGAGCTATTCAATGCAGCGCAATGCTAAGTCTGAGAATACCCGTATTCCCGGACTAAATAAGGTGTTAAGTCGTGAGAACGGGCATTCTCGGCTAAACTGCCTCGCCGTGGTGCTGTTTGCACAGCGTTAGGTCACAAAGCAGCATTGTGGACCTAGTTTTGTTGAATTTCGGCTCGCACCCTTAGAAGGGTGCAAGAAGAAATCCTCTAGTCAGTGACAGCATTGCTCTGAATTGAATAGCACCAGGAGCTCCCTCCCAGCGCTATTCAATCCGTGTTGAACTGAACTGACCCCTTAGAAGCAGAGAAAAATGAAGGGGATGGACTGAGATATGAGTGTGCAGAGGATTAAATGTCACCCCAGTATTAATTTGTTAACTACTCCTGCTACAACACAATACTTTCTAAACTTTTAATGTGTTAGGTCCAGCTAATTTGACATGCTCTGCCTTTTGTTGGCGTAACTCCGCCTACATTACATTTTTAAGTAAGCCCGTCTACTTTGGTATTGGCTCTGCCTACAGTTGGTTTGGTGCCGCCCACATGAGGCCACTTCTAGAAACTTTTCCAGGGCCACTTTTGTTTCCCAATCCGTCCCTGGCAGTGACACATGTGGCGGGTAGAACCACTGACATTGATTTCCAGGGCTCTGTTATATTTCTGCTGAAACTGTTATCTCCAAAAATTCTCGCTTATAGTTTTTCTTACGGTATTATATATTTTCTGTTGTGTTCACATTTTAATGACTACACCATGACGTCTGTTTCCTTATCCAGCATGACACTGTGAGTCCCTCCTTGGTAGCTGCTCCAGCCTCTGTGGACATGCCGTGGGCTGTCAGGTGAGTTACAATATATTGGCCTGGCCCTTATATTGTGATAGGGGACTACTTATGGGAATATGTCATCTAGGAACAAAGATAGATAGATAGATAGATAGATAGATAGATAGATAGATAGATAGATAGATAGATAGATATGTTCCTACACCCAATCACAACCGAATGTTATAATCAACCTTCAGTACTTGTTTTATCTACTGAATATGACCGTCTGTTACTGACAGGAAGGGTAAAGATGGTCACGTACATGATAGTGTAGGAGCTTCCGCAGTATAGTATATATATATATTGATTCACGTTTTTCGCATTTATTAAGATATTTACTGTTAATCACAAAATGAGTTGATATGTCCTTAAGAAAAATGTGCAGAGCTGGTCAGAATACTATATTTGCTGAATAATCTTGTTTTAAGGCATGACTTGTACAAGACAAATGCAACATTAAATGTATTGGAAATGTATCCAAGACGGACAAAGCAACACCAGATATATCCAAGGCTAATTGAGAAGAATAAAGAAAGAAATCTTTTGAGTTTATGTCCGAAAGACTGATAAACGAAATAATAACCATTTTCAAGGCTGTCCTAGTTGCCACTTCTAACATTGTATGACAATCGATGTATTCAAGACATACATGGTGTATTCTGATTGGCTAAAATGTATTGGCAAGCATAAACCCTTTGTGTTCAAGCTATAAATAATAAAGCCATGACGGCCCTCAAGCGGGTCACTTATGATTTGCTTCGGTTACACATGAATTTGTGTCATCTTATCATTCATTGACCTCCAACCGGTTGCTAAGGGGAACAGCATTCTGACTGATGACTGAAGAGAGTTCATAATCAGACCTGAATAGGTTAACATACCTTATCATTTTGGGAGCATCGTCCGGGATATTCCAGCATCTCCTCCACTGGCAATAAATCCTCTGATCTTTCAGGAACCGCTGATAACAAAAAAACCGGTAAGTGAGATTTATTGTGTAGATTTCTACCTGCTCACTTGAACTCAGCGCTTCTTGTGTAAATCAAGGGGAAGTCCAGTCGAGAAGGTCAGAGAATATCTTAAAGAGCCCAGCGTCAGTCAGAAGAAATTTTTTTTAAGGTACCATACATGTATGTTATATTGTTGAATTGTGTTATATTGTTGAATTGTGTTATATTGTTGAATTGTGGGTAAATAATTTCAGATAATTTGTCACAAGTGCACAGGGGGAATTAATCAAGTATGCAGAAAACTTTTAAATTGTGCAAGTACTAATGCATGTTTATTAAGAAAATAGAGCCGTTTTATAAAGGTGGCGCATGGCCAAGATATGTTCTAATGCTGATAACCAGTTTGAATTGATAAATAACCAAAGAGGTGTATGCAAATCTTGTACCTGTGTTGTTGTGTTAAGAAAATACAAAGGGTCTGTAGCACCAAGATTGCTGGCAATTACAAGCACTGAAGTCTCATTTGGTTATGTGGAAAATGATGATGAATTTTATTGTACAAAAGGTTGTAATTTTAAAAAGAGAATTGTTGGAACATTACATTAAGAATGATTGATTTAACATCATAACCTATTGGCCTAGGAACCACATAATCCCAGGTTTAAGACCCATTTGCCCGTGCAGCCTCAAACAGCTGCCGCACACACAGATAACAGACGTAGCAGTGAAAGGGCATTGTTACCCTTTGCTTTGGGATCCTTGCACTGTTGCATGTACTCTGTTGATATGCTTTTGGAAAGGTGGGGGGAGTTGGCTGTCTGCGAAACACTGAAACCAGAGCCAGCAACTAGATTCTCCTACACACACTGATAGGTATTTCTCACATCCAAGCAGTCCCCGGTGTTAGCTGTTGGTCTATATAGGCAGGGGGATAGACCCTTGGAGCAACTTAACAATAATAGTAGGGACGCATCTCAGTGATCCAGAAGAAATAATCTATTATGCAGGTCTCACTTGGGGAGCAGTACTAACAAATTCTCCACCAACACAGGGAGGAAGGGGCAACACTACAACCCCAGTCATTTGTCCACAGACGGATTGAAGAAGCTCTTTAGGTAGAGATTCTTTAAAAGGAGATTTTAATTCCCTCATAAGGAGTTACTAAAATACCACATCAGGATGGGTTCAAACCCGTGGATATTGTTAATAACAAGGAGGAAAGAAAAAGCTTTAAAAGGAGATTTTAATTCCCTCATAAGGAGTTACTAAAATACCACATCAGGATGGGTTCAAACCCGTGGATATTGTTAATAACAAGGAGGGAAGAAAAAGCTTTAAAAGGAGATTTTAAGTCCCTCATAAGGAGTTACTAAAATACCACATCAGGAGGGGTTCCGCGCACGTTCACCCAGGCATGGGAGCGCGGTCTGTAAAGATGTCAGGGCCCGACAAACCCGTGGATATTGTTAGTGACAAGGAGGGCAGAAAATCTCTGAAAGGAATTTCAAAAGAGCAGGCTTCCCGTCAGAAGGGACACTTGACCTAGAGAAATGGGAAAAATGTGCCTCCTGTAACAAAAGTTGGATAATTAAGCATAATAGTAGAGATCAAGCATCCATCTGGATCACTGTAGCAAAAGAATTAGGAGCAGAGAATAGAAGAAGAGATGAGGAAAATTATTTCCCCATTGTACCAGAGTACTCAATAGCACCACAACCAGCGTTAAACTCACTGCCTGTAATTGCAGCAACAGCACCTGCACACTATACCCCACCCCTATACCCAGACATGCATGCACACCAAGGTACCCCTAGTATGAACAGAATGCAATTACCTACAAGCTCACTAACAGTGAAATTAAAAAGATACGAGCAAGGAAAAGAGTGACGAATAATCAGCCCTATCTTAGAAGGATCTGTGGTTGAAAATCCGAATGATTTACCTGAGCTATGTGTACAGAGTATGCCCCAGTGTCCTGATACTTCATCACAAGAAACCCCAACAAGGTTAAAGCAAATAAATTTTCTACCTAATGCTTCCCTCATGTTTAAACGAGTGGTAGACACCTGCAATCAAGCTGAGTCCAGTAAACAATTGTCCACAATCAGGAACTATAGGCGAAAGGGTGCAAATCAGGTGAAGAGGAGAAGCAAGGGGTCAAGACACAGCCTCTACAGCTTTTCATGCCCAGGTGCATAATGTACAGAATAAACTGACATATTTTCCAGAAAGATTGTGTCCGGTATGTCAGTTTTGTGTTCCAGAAGGATATGAACACTGCCCAAATTGTGGAAACTGGGTTTTACCCCATGAGCCACCGTGTCAAAATATTTATGCCACCAGAAACGCTGAAAGACGGACATCATTGCCTATTTCTCTGTATCCAGTACAAGTGCAGAGAATACGCAACCCAGATGATACAACCAGGGCGGATCGACCATATATCATACAGAGCCAACACCACAAACCATGGTATGGCAACGAGCTCGCAAGTATAGTTGCCAAGTCCCCAGATCCTAGAAAAAAAAACCAACAGCAGTTTATGCCTATATGGAAAGAATTCAAACCATATGGACACCGGCATGGGTCGACTACCACCAGTTGTGTGAGGCTATACTAGGACCAGCAACTGCCCAAACAGTAAGCACCATGTTAAAAGCAGATGCAGTAGATGATTGCCCAGCCATAACGGACGTTCCGACAGAGAAAAATAGAACAACGTTTGAAAGTGGAAAGATGTGCATGACAAGACTTAAGAGATGGTGTCATGCACAGACACTCAGGGCACCAGCAGCCCCAGATTTGAAACAGGAAAAGACTGAGTCCATCAGAACTTACTATGATAAAGTCACTATACGACACACAAGATGATAGAATATGAAAGTGTGCAACTCCTGTGTCGGCAACTGTGTACTCAGTCACCACTGGCAGTTTGATAAAAGTGACTTTACCCACAGGAGACACAGGGGTTTCAAGAGCTGTTTTTATGCACAACCAGATTCCTCTACGTTTACTTACAGATCAAGCCATTGCAACGACTGGATTATGAGGTTAAGCCCTACCCCTGCAAGAAAGCAAAGATGTAACCTGAAATACAAGCTGCTATACAAGTCTATCTCTCACAGTCAAAGTAAGACAAAAAGGAACAACAACTCCCAGCATGAACATCATTATGCTAAACACCAGCCTGGGTGGACTTGGACTAAGAAGATGACATGCCGGCAGCAGTGAGAAAGAATATGCAAGTGAAGAAAGGACAAAGTATGAAGAATAATGAATGAATCATAAAGAGAGGTGACTGGAAAAAGAAAAGTTGAGAAACAATATGAAGGTCGCATGAAAGTTTGGAGACTAAAGGAAGTCTGCTTTAAAAAAGGACAAAGAAAGACATCTGACAAGTGGTCAGTACTACATGGCAAGATTACAGAGATAATGCAATGATTTAAAGCAACAGAAGCTCCGGGGTTTAAAAGCAAATAATAAGGAACAAGACAGAAAAAGTTCCAAAAGACAAATAAATGATGCTTCTTCTGCCAATATGAAGTACAAGCTTCTTCAGGTACTCCCCAGTGAACATAATGTCTCCAGAAGAAACAGCAGAAGGTATGATTACAGTCACCTTGCCCACTGGAGAAATACGTTTGTGCCTAATGAATACTGGAGCCAGCACACGCAGAAGACAGCAGAGGGAGATACCACAAGAACTGGTGATATCAGAAATTCTTAAAGGGACAGGAGATGAGAGAAATGCAGTCACCAATACCAGCCCAATTCTTGACCTTGGAGTACATGTCCAGTGACTTTGCTGAAGCACAATGTACTAAAGCTTATCCAAGGAGAATACAGTACACACCAGCAGAAGTTTAACTTTCCAGCAACTTATCAAAGGAAAGAACAAAAAGCCATTTAGAAGCAAGTTAAAACAGAAGTTCAGTATTGGCTCATTCCCGCAGTACCAGTTGTAGAAGAAAGGAAACAATACTACTGGACCAGGATAGCTTTGTGGAGGGGCTATATCACCAAGTGATTTATCCACAAAACACACAGCTAAATACAGGATGTGAATGAACTGTTGATTGCCACCACCACCAAAAGAAGTACCAAGAAGGGGGAGTGTCCTTAGTGAAGTTTCTGGAAGACCAAGACTGCAGAGCCTCAGAAGGAGAAATTGCAGCTAGTCAAGCAAGAGTTAATCTTCCTAGGACACTCAAGGTACCAGACATCTAACAAAAGTGAAAAGGAAAAGATTCAGACTGCAAGCTAAGATGCCAACTAGTGTCAAGCAAGTCAGATGATCATTCCTGGGCCTAGTAGGACACTACAGAACATGGATACCTCTAGCACCAGTCTACATGCAAGCATTGTATGACAACACTGAAAGGGAGGAGGGTCCGCATCCTACATACAGCAACAGATGAATTAAGCTATTGAACACTTGGAAACAGCAGTTGCCTCATCTCAAGCCCTAGAACTACCTGACTATTAAAGAAAGAGGCCATACATAGAAGTCCTTACGCAAAATTATGAACTGAAGGTGAAGACCAGTGGCCTACAACTCAAGCAAAAACCCCAAGAACATTAAAAGAAATCAGAGCTTTCCTGGGCCTTATTGGATACTGCAGAGAATGGATACCCTCAGCCTCATTACTCATGCAACCTCTATATGAATTGACAAAAAAGGAGGTATCATCAGAAAACTGGGACACCATTGAAGAAGCAGTAAGAAAATTAAAAGCAAGCTATAGTAACAGCCCCAGCATTGGGATTGCCTGATTACAAAAAGCCTTTTAACCTATTCTGTCATGAAAACAAAGGACATTCTTTAGGGGTGCTCACCCAGAAATACGGACCAAAACAAAGACCAGTGGCTCCGATTATCAGAGGAGCACCATCCTGTGTCCGAGCAGTTGCAGCAGCAGCAATACTGAAGGAAAAGGTGGCAGACATTGTGCTTGATCATCCACTATATATACAAGTACCTCACGCTGTAACAGAAATATTAAGTCAAGCAAAAACTAAGCATCTTTCTGCAGCCAGACTTACCAAATATGAAGTAGCACTGTTAAGCGCCTCCCATGTCACCATCACAAGATGCACTGTACTAAACCCAGCCACACTCCTTCCCATCAACGATTCAAAAGAGGGGAGGACAGGGGAAGATGGTAATGATGGTGAATCGTCAGATGAAGAGGAAATTGCTGCTACAGACGCAGAGAATACAACACAATCATCTCCACACGATTGCTTAGCCCTCATGGAATTAGAGACTTTACCTCTCCCTAATGTCCAAGATACACCATTGGACAATCCAGACATGAACCTGTTCGTCGATGGATCAAGATATTATGATAATGGATCCCCAAAGACAGGATATGCAGTAACAACTGAAACTGAAGTCATAGACTCTGGAGCATTGCTACCAAGTATGTCAGCACAAGAAGCAGAACTCATAGCAATGACCAAAGCCTGCATACATGCTGAAAACATGACAGCTAACATCTAGTCCCAAGATTACGCTGTTATATGGAAAAGTAGGGACTTCAAAAGTGCAAACGGAAAACCCATCAAACATGCCAGTTTGATTATGGAACTCTTCAGAGCATTGGAACTACCTAAAAGAATTGGAATAATCAAGGTACAAGCACATACTAAGAGCCAAACCATGGAAGCTAAAGGAAATGCATTTGCAGATGCAGAAGCCAAGAGAATTGCCTTAAAATCAAAAGAACTTGAGCAAGTCTTAGTAGCTCAAGACGTGAAGCAAATGCCTAGTGAACAGGAGCTGATCAAAATTCAACAACAAGCATCACAAGGAGAAATGGAGACGATTGGGGGCAGAAGAAGATGAACATGGACTTTGGAAGTCAAGAGAATTGAAGTACTGTCTACCAGCAGCTCTATTTCCACCTATGTTACAAGTAGCTCATGGACAAGTACACCATTCAAAGGAAGCCACGGTGAATAGAGTACAAGAGCATTGGATAGCTCCAGGCTTCAATAAAGCTGCAACAAACTTTGTAGCAGGATGCTGGATCTGTGGAATCAGCAATCCAGGAAAAAGAACCAAGACACCTCTAGGAACTATACCCAAAGCCTCTTACCCATTTGAAAGACTACAAATTGACTATATACAGTGGCGACGAAGCGGTCCATATGAATATGTACTAGTAACAACGGACATGTTTAGTCACTGGGCCGAAGCCTGGCCAGTAAGCAAAGCCACAGCAAAAACCACTGCAAAGAAACTGATAGCAGAAGTAGTATGTAAATTTGGGATACCTGAGGTTATAGAATCAGATAGAGGTACACATTTCACAGGAGAAGTCATGCAGCATATAATGAAAGATTTGGGGGTACAGCAGGCCTTCCACGTGCCTTACCGCCCCCAGGCGAGTGGGAGGGGGGACATCTGAACTTTGACCTTAAGCTAAAACTACAGAAAATGACAGAAACCAAAAGAACTTGGCCAGAATTCCTACCTATAGTCTTGTTCAATATTAGGACCACACCTATGAAACCTAGTAAACTGACTCCATATGAAATATTGTTTGGGTCAGCTCTAAGAACAGGTTGTTATTATCCACAACAATTACAACATAATCATGATGATTTTTACAGGTTATGTACAGGAGGTCTGTAAAACGTTGACTAACCTCCATTGCCGAGTATTTTCTTCCATTCCAGACCTAGAAGGATCAGCTACGCATAAGCTAAATCCAGGAGATTGGGTCTATTTAAAGAGACATGTGAGAAAGACCTTTGAACCAAGATATGATGGTCCATATCAAGTGCTGCTAACCATGTCTACCTTAAGTTAAGATGAAAGGTCGTGATACTTGATTACATGCATCCCACTCAAAGAAGCTGACAGTGACTCTCCAGCCAGAAGAATGAAGTTGCTTATCCTTTGATTGTTGTTAGGGGTAATCCCCAAGGTTTGGACTATAAGTCCAGGGGACTGGTTTACTGAAAGAAAATAGTTCAGGCCTAGATAGTGTAGGTAGAATAGGGAGAAAAAGTGGAATCAAAAAGAGGGGAAATGATAGTGTAGGAGCTTCCGCAGTATAGTATATATATATATTGATTCACGTTTTTCGCATTTATTAAGATATTTACTGTTAATCACAAAATGAGTTGATATGTCCTTAAGAAAAATGTGCAGAGCTGGTCAGAATACTATATTTGCTGAATAATCTTGTTTTAAGGCATGACTTGTACAAGACAAATGCAACATTAAATGTATTGGAAATGTATCCAAGACGGACAAAGCAACACCAGATATATCCAAGGCTAATTGAGAAGAATAAAGAAAGAAATCTTTTGAGTTTATGTCCGAAAGACTGATAAACGAAATAATAACCATTTTCAAGGCTGTCCTAGTTGCCACTTCTAACATTGTATGACAATCGATGTATTCAAGACATACATGGTGTATTCTGATTGGCTAAAATGTATTGGCAAGCATAAACCCTTTGTGTTCAAGCTATAAATAATAAAGCCATGACGGCCCTCAAGCGGGTCACTTATGACTTGCTTCGGTTACACATGAATTTGTGTCATCTTATCATTCATTGACCTCCAACCGGTTGCTAAGGGGAACAGCATTCTGACTGATGACTGAAGAGAGTTCATAATCAGACCTGAATAGGTTAACATACCTTATCATACACATCGATAGTGATAATGGGCAAGTGGCTCACTATGATAGTGTGTAATTCCTTCATTATTGGGCATGTGCCCCGGTAGATCTGTAGCATATACAACTGGTTGTGATGCCTGAAAACAGGCTATATAATGTGAGCTGCCTTCGGGACTGATTTATTGCCCCACTGCTTCAGTTAGCCCATGGTCCAGAACCAATTCAAATTATTTACGGTCAATGTAATAGACAAAACCAGCACTTGTGGCTTCATATCATAAAATATGTGTAAAACATAAGAGAAACCTGTCCCTCTCCACATAACTGACCCTAAGGACAGTGGCGTAACTACCATGGGTGCAGGGGATGCGCATGCTATGGGGCCCGGGTTGTCTTCAAGGCTCGCCGATCCCCCTACAGCCAGTCACGCTGCACTGCACTCTGAACTGCCTCGGACACTGACTACATAACGCAGGAAGACATCTGCTGGGCACTAGGACCCAGTGGTGTAACAGAGAGAGGACCTCAGACAGAAGAGTCTGTGCAGGGATTGGGTGGGGAAGGAAGAGCCCTCAGACAGCAGCACACTCTCTCAGAGAACAGGAACCAGGGAGTGCCGGCTGCCAATGGAGGTGAGATACAGCTCCTGCCCGGATGTCAGAGGTCCTTTAGCCCACTTGATTCTAGCATCTACCACAGAGGGAGCCAGGTGAGGCACACAGACTGCTACTGGGGATGAGGCAAGAAAATAGAGAGAGTCAGGGCAGTCATAGTATAGAGACACTGGGGATGGGATGGGGCACAGACAGTCAGGGAGAGCTGGGGGAAGTAATGTGACAGAGAGAGTTGGGGGAGTCAGGACACAGAGACTGTTGCTGACAGAGACAGTCAGAGAGAGCTCTGCGAGTGATGGGACAGAGAGACAGTCAGGGAGAGCTAGGCGAGTGATGGGACAGAGAGACAGTCAGGGAGAGCTAGGCGAGTGATAGGACAGAGAGATAGTCAGGGAGAGCTAGGCGAGTGATCTGACAGAGAGACAGTCAGGGAGAGCTAGGCGAGTGATGGGACAGAGAGACAGTCAGAGAGAGCTGAGGGCAGGATCGGACAGAGAGACAGTCAGTTAGAGCTGTGGGAGTGATGGGACAGAGAGAGTCAGAGCTGTGGGAGCGATGGGACAGAGAGACAGCCAGAGAGAGCTGAGGGAGTGATAGGACAGATAGGCAGTCAGAGCTGGGGGAGTGATGGGATATAGAGACAGACAGAGAGGGCTGGGGTAGTCACAGGACACAGAGACTGCTACTGGGGATTGGACAGAGAGACAATGAGAGAGCAGCGGGAGCCACAGCACACAGTGACTACATCTGGGGATTGAACAGAGGCAGTCAGAGACAGCCAGGGGATAGGCAGGTGTATGTAATAGGGTGCTGTGCGGTGTGACGGTGCCAGTGGGATCCCCGTTATTGTGTTTTATGTCCTGTTTTTAATTTTTGAAATATAGCAACACTACTCCTCCCATTGAGAGAAGGCTTGGATGTCCAGCATGGTAGGCAGCACGGCAGCAGAGCCAGATTAACAGGGGGCAGGTATGTGCAGGCCCAGACTGGCGAGGCGGGGGAGATGCCTAGTGTACCTCGGGGGAGGGAGGGTTAGGGGGTAGGGGGCTACTGTCTTACCTGTCCCCTGTGGGATTTTAACTATTGGGATGCCAGCGTCTGTAACCACTGGCATCCCATACGCTATAACTGATAACACAGGAGTCCTGACACGAATACTATATGGGGCTCTCTCCCAGTATATATTACATTACCAACAGCATTAGGGGCTAATATACAGCACTAGGCATGCCCACTTCAGCGGAGTGCTGCGGAGAGAAGTGACTCTCTAGAAGCTGGGGGGTGGAAGGGAGGGGGCTTTCAATATTTTACTGCGGGGCCCACAAATTTCTAGTCACGCCCCTGCCTAAGGGTGACCTATAAACACAATTGATAATAAATGTTTTACTGAATTTCTCCATAAGAAACTTTTGGCCTTGGAGTGCTGTGAAAATAATTCTGATGCTCTAGGTCGCCGGGATTCAAAAAAGTTTGGGAACCACTGTTAAAGAAATATCTGCAAATGCCCAGATATCATTAAGTAAAGCACATTGTATTGTTATTATTAGGACTATAATGAAACACAAATTACAGTGATTGTCATTAAGTTTTTATAATGTGTGGTTCATGAACAATCAATTACAGGCTAATTAAATGACATTATATTTTGACGTAAATAAAATACTTGCTGAAGCTGAGAGTGATGATCTCATGTCTGTTATTTATAAGGGTATTTTGTGCTAATTTATTAATAAACGCAATGTATCTGTGCACAGGGTTCCTGCAGGCAGAAGAACTTGGATGTATGCTGACTCCTTTGTTCCTTCCTTGCTTAGATTCCAGTGTCCAGGCCTTTAGAATAATTGGCCATTTAGATATAGAGGAAATAAGATAATTCATATCCGTGTGAGAATAATGCATTCATACATACCTAGAATATAAAATAATAGATCCATTCAAGTGATTGATAGCCAATAAATACGTTCTTTCCTTATCATTATATAACAAATTACTGATAAGAGCAAGTTTATATGTGCTGTTCTACGTTGGATAATGGCCTGTCACTCCAGCCAGCTCCCCATGTGACACTCCTGCTAGCACCCTCCTATGTCACTCCAGCCAGCTCCCCATGTGACACTCCTGCTAGCACCCTCCTATATCACTCCAGCCAGCTCCCCGTGTGACACTCCTGCTAGCACCCTCCTATGTCACTCCAGCCAGCTCCCCATGTGACACTCCTGCTAGCACCCTCCTATGTCACTCCAGCCAGCTCCCCGTGTGACACTCCTGCTAGCACCCTCCTATATCACTCCAGCCAGCTTTCCCATGTGTCACTACTTCCAGCACCCTCCTTCATCACTCCAGTCAGCTCCTCCATGTGACCCTTCTGTGTCACTCTAGCCCACCCTCATGTGTCACTAAAGTTCCCCCACCAAGTCGTGCCACTGCTGCAGCCCTTAATGTGTTCTCTGTTTGCCAGTGGGTGTCTCGCCTCTAGTATCTGGCTCCTTCAATTTTCAGTCCCTGTAGTGCTGCTGCATGTCTGGCTGGAATGTAGCAGTTTCTGTATCTGTTGTGGTCACATGATTTCGAGTGTTGGGAGCCACATTTAAACATACCTCCCAACTTTTCCCTTCTGTAAAGAGGGACACACACGTGGTGAAAAGGGGTGTGGCTTAAGAAAAGGGTGTGGCTTCACGGGAGGACCGCAATCGCGAGCCACGCCCTCGTTTTCGTCACTGAAGGGGCATGCCCAGCGCTCTGTGAGCCGCTGGCATGCCCCCTCTCCCTCCGTCTCCAATGAATAGACGCTGTGCGCTTGCGCACAGCGTCTATTCACCGCTGCTCTGCTAAGCAGGGCAGCGAGAGACAGAGCCTCCCAACTGCCCCCCCACCGCGGGACACTGCGGCCCGCGGGTGGGACAGCGGAACAGTCCCCAAAAAACGGGACTGTCCCGCGAAAATCGGGACAGATGGGAGGTATGATTTAAATAAAGAAAGAGCCTCATGCGGCTCAAGAGCCACTGGTTGGCCACCGCTGCACTATACAGTAATACATAAGCGGCACAGCTGTCAGTGACATATACTGACAATTAGTGACATATACTGAGAATTTTATTTACTATACAGGAATATAGACATGTTGGGCTGTGTTATGTGTAAGGTGCATAAACATGGTGAGATATTGACTATCTCCGATTTCGACTATGCGATTTCCCTTGAACCATACTTGCCGATTTTCTGGCTGCTCTCTGCGGGAGAGAGCAGCCAGGTCGGCTCAGCAGGGGGGCAGGGGCAGGCTGTGACATGGGGAGGAGGCGGACCGGAGGCGGGATGGGGCGGAGCAGGGGCGGGCCGGGGGCGGAGTTACTACGTCACACCCTTTAAGCCACGCCCCCGCTCTGTAATGCCGCGATCCCCGGCATTAAACTGCAGGGGGCGTGGCTATGATGACGCGATTCAGCAAGAATCGCGTCATCAACTGCCCGGACCGCCCACTTTACACAGTAAGTGGGCGGACGGGCAGGGTGACTGCTAGTTCCGGGAGACTTGCCTGCTCTTCCGTGGGGTCGGGAGGGTCACCCGATTTTCGGGAGCCTCCCGGCCATTCCGGGAGAGTAGGCAAGTATGCCTTGAACTCCCCCAGAGCCGAGAAGCACCGATTTTGACTATCTGTTCCTTTGATTTTGACTAAGTGCTCATTTTGACTATACTTTGTACCAGATAGTACACTATATAGTCAAGATTGACTTGCCTGTACAGTCTATCTTTCCTTCCGATACCGACCCCGCGGGACCACGCATCGGTATCGCAAGCTGCCTAACACAGTGCGATTTGCACTAACTTTCCTTGTGATTTTGACTATACTGTACAGACAAAATCGAAAGGATAAATCTCAATGTGTGTACACACCTGGTCTGTGGGTTACAACTCCCGCAAAAATAAAAGAGCAACAATGTAAGTTGAGTGACAAGCTGCAGAGATTAACCCTTTCTGTGACTGCTGTACAGGGATCTCTCTATTCATAGGGCTGAATTCAATTAGTGCAAGTTCAAGTACAGTACATACCGCAGTTACCATACCATTGGATTTGCAGATATTTTCTTGCAATACACCATATACATAGGAACGTAACATTTTACGGCAGATAAGAATGACATGGCCCATCCAGTCTGGTCTTTTGGGTCAAGGCATTAGGGTTAGTTTAGAGGTCTGGGTTAGGGTCAGGGCCGGCAACAGAAATATTGAGACCCGATATCTCTGGGGCCTCCCGCAACCCACCTAGACCACCCCCTTTTAAAGCTGAAGGTATCTTTAAAAAAATAGTAGATGATAGTTCGGGCCTGATTGTGCTGACAGCCACCGTTCCTCTCCCCCAGTCCTGCCACTTTACCTACATGCCCTGGAAGACAGGAATTCCTATGTTTTAGTTTTCTACATCCTGATTCTTTCTTACAGTCTTTTGTTTGCGTTTCTATGCCTAGAAACAGTGCCGTTTCTTGCGGCGGGCGAGCCGTGCAACCGCACGGGGCGCCCGCCGCGGCACTTCTTGAGCACTAAATCCCCTCTCCCCTCTCCTCCCGAGTGCCCAGCTCGGGGGCGGGGTTTCGAGTCATTCCGAGGGAGAAGGGGGAGCCAAGCCGGCCGGCGCCGCGCAGATGAGGGAGAGGCGGCTGAAGAGCGGGAAGAACCGCTTCAAATGTAAGACAGCCCCTCTCCCTCTCTCTCCCTCCCTCCCCCCCCCCCCCCCACCTGCCGTACTGTGTAAAATGAGGACACCTGTCTTTGGAATGTGTAAAATGGGGACACTTGCCTGCCGTAATATGTAAAATGGGGACTCTTGCCTGCCGGAATGTGTAAAATGGGGACGCAGTCTGCTGGAATGTGTAAATTGGGGACTCTTGCCTGCCGTACTGTGTAAAATGGGGACACTTTCCTGCCGCAATGTGTAAAATGGGGACACTTTCCTGCCGCAATGTGTAAAATGGGCATAGGTGTGCGCAGGGGGGGTGCCTGGTGCGCACAGGCACCCCCTAATGTCTGGCACCCGATCTCACATGCCTGAGGCAGTGATCGCTGAGCAGGCTGATTACTGTCCCCTCTGCGCTGCACCCTGTCAGGACTGCATTACTGACCGGATGCCTGGGTTAATCAAAGGTGCCACTGCCACCGGCTTTCAAACTCCCGGCTCCACCTCCATGTACAATAACAGCATGATGTGATGTGATTACATCATGCTGCTCGCACGCCCACCCGCCACAAGCCCACCTCTTTCCTTATATGCTATGTCAACGCCAGCCACTGATGAGGATCAGCATGCAGCCAGCGTTCCTCTTAGGAAGACAAATTCAATACTGGCAGGCGGTCGGCAGCAACATTGACATGTCATTCGTTTTTCCAGCAGCAGCAGTACTAGTCTGTGACTGTCAGTGTCAGTTTAGTTACAGACTTGTAAGTAAGCTGCTGCAGCTTGCAGGGGAAAGAGAGGGGGAGCCAGACCTGGCTGAGGAGGAGCAGTGTAACTGCAGTGAGTGCCATCAGGGGTGTTTGTTTGGTCCACACCACAACATCTGACAATGTATCTGGTTTATTAGGATTGGTACAAGGGTGGATATTTTTATATTGCGTTGACCATCAATAGATGGTGCTAGACACGCCCAAAAGGCGGTGCTAGACACACCCCTCCGACGGTGCACCCCCTAATAAAATGTGCTGCGCACGCCTATGAAAATGGGGACACTTTCCTGCCGCAATGTGTAAAATGGGGACACTTGCCTGCTGTAATGTGTAAAATGGGGGCACGTGCCTGCCGCAATGTGTAAAATGGGGACACGTGCCTGCCGCAATGTGTAAAATGGGGACACTTTCCTTCCGCAATGTGTAAAATGGGGACACTTTCCTTCCGCAATGTGTAAAATGGGGACACTTTCCTTCCGCAATGTGTAAAATGGGGACACTTTCCTGCCGCAATGTGTAAAATGGGGACACTTGCCTGCCGGAATGTGTAAAATGGGGGCACTTTCCTGCCGCAATGTGTAAAATGGGGACACTTTCCTGCCGCAATGTGTAAAATGGGGACACTTTCCTGCCGCAATGTGTAAAATGGGGACACTTGCCTGCTGTAATGTGTAAAATGGGGGCACGTGCCTGCCGCAATGTGTAAAATGGGGGCACGTGCCTGCCGCAATGTGTAAAATGGGGACACGTGCCTGCGTACTGTGTAAAATGGGGGCACGTGCCTGCCGCAATGTGTAAAATGGGGACACTTGCCTGCGTACTGTGTAAAATGGGGGCACGTGCCTGCCGCAATGTGTAAAATGGGGACACGTGCCTGCCGCAATGTGTAAAATGGGGACACTTGCCTGCGTACTGTGTAAAATGGGGGCACGTGCCTTCCACAATGTGTAAAATGGGGACACTTTCCTGCCGCAATGTGTAAAATGGGGACACTTGCCTACCGTGCTGTGTAAAATGGGGACACTTGCCTGCCGTGCTGTGTAAAATGGGGACACTTGCCTGCCGTGCTGTGTAAAATGGGGTCGCGTGCCTGCTGTAATGTGTAAAATGAGGCCTTTTTTTTTTATCCTGTGGTGGCAACGATGAGATCAGACGAGGCCACGCCCATCTTAAAGTCACGCCCATTTTAACGAGGCCACGCCCCTTTGCCGGGAGCGCGCGTGCCTTCGGCGTGCGCATGGTTTTCCTCTTTATATCTATGGGTGGGGGCGCATATTTTCTTATGTGAATGGGGGGGGGGGGGGGGGGCGCATTTGTAAATCTCGCACTGGGAGCCAAATTGGCTAGAAACGGCCCTGCCTGGAAAGTGCCGTGTATGTGACTGTATAACTTCTACATGCTAATGTAGACGTCTCTTTACATATGATGTCTTTCCATGTTAAATATTGTTCTTACCCCTGAAAAGTCTTTTACTAATACTAGTGTGTTTATGTTGCTTTTTGTATTTCCCCAGGAACTTTTTGCAGCTTTGCAGCTAGTGGTCTGTGCACAGAATATGATGGAGATTTCACTCGGCAGCCTCAAGAATGTGGTGCCGCCACCCAAATTTGTAAGAAGCATTTTATTCCAGATATTGACAGCTCTCCTTTTTTCTGACAGTTTGATGTCTGATATATTTGACACACAAAGTCTCGTATATAATTTCAATTCATTTAACCATCATCTAAGGATTCCAAAGTTGGACTGGGCTGTGACTATTTTTCGGGATCCGGTCTGAAGATCGACACTGTCTAGGTCGACAATGTTTAGGTCGACCCCTATAGGTCGACAGTCACTAGGTCGACAGGGTTGGAAGGTTGACAGGGTTTCTAGGTCAACATGTGCTACTGTAGGTCGATAGGTCACTTTTTTTAAAACTTTTTCATACTTAACGATCCACGTGGACTACGATTGGAACAGTAATCTGTGCCGAGCAAAGCGGTAGCGGAGCAAGGCACCTTGCCTGAAGCATGGCGAGCCATGCGAGGGGACACGGTGCACTAATTGGGGTTCCTGGTCACTCTACGAAGAAAACGACACCCCAAAAAAAACTCATATCGACCTTTTGACCTGTCGACCTAGACACCCTGTCGACCTTCCAACCCTGTCGACCTAGTGACTGTTGACCTATAGTGGTTGACCTAAACATTGTCGACCTAGACACTGTCGATCTAATGATCCACACCCCTATTTTTCATGTGGTCTGCCCCAGTGGTGTGCAGCAGCATAAACATCTTAGTGATAATTGGTGGACCCCTTTCTTTGAAAGTAAAGCATTCATAACCATAACCAGAAATAACGACACAGAGACTTGAATTTGGCAGAAAATTGCTAGCTATTTATTTGTCCCTAACCATTAGGAAACCTGTAATAAAAGAGATTAATTTAATATGCCGCTCCAGCTGGCATATGGTGGCGGCCCAAAAGAACGGCTCCTTAATCTAAATTAAACTTAAATAACTCAATCCTATAAATTTACTAAAAGCTTACCATAAACCGGTAATAGGTGACAACTCAACCCCCACAGTGACTACCCACCGCTCCTGGGTGCCCTGCCGCTGCCTTCCCGGACGGGTGGTCAAGCGGCCATAAGTCGATGGAGGTGAGTGCACCTAAACCACAACAAACTGTAAAACACTACAGTTTTCTCTACCATACGAAACTGCCGTTCTTTTCCGCCAATAAATAGCCAACGAAAAACAGCCAACAACTTAGAGCCAAAGCACCACGTGCCACTATTCCCAACTACCAGGGCGGGTGGGTGGGAAACCGAATCACCAAGAGGACTTAAAATGGCTTCACCTTCCCTATATATATCAAGCCCTCCCCTTAAAGAAGGCTGTACTTTCCTTACAGCTAGGTCCACCCCTCCCCAGATGTTTAACCCTTTCCTCTCCTATGCAGTCAATACTCTTTTCTAAACATCTTAGTGATAATTGGTGGACCCCTTTCTTTGAAAGTAAAGCATTCATAACCATAACCAGAAATAACGACACAGAGACTTGAATTTGGCAGAAAATTGCTAGCTATTTATTTGTCCCTAACCATTAGGAAACCTGTAATAAAAGAGATTAATTTAATATGCCGCTCCAGCTGGCATATGGTGGCGGCCCAAAAGAACGGCTCCTTAATCTAAATTAAACTTAAATAACTCAATCCTATAAAT
This sequence comes from Pseudophryne corroboree, assembly GCF_028390025.1. Lineage (NCBI taxonomy): Eukaryota > Metazoa > Chordata > Amphibia > Anura > Myobatrachidae > Pseudophryne > Pseudophryne corroboree. The sequence goes on from NC_086452.1 coordinate 95,633,117, forward strand.
TTACTAAAAGCTTACCATAAACCGGTAATAGGTGACAACTCAACCCCCACAGTGACTACCCACCGCTCCTGGGTGCCCTGCCGCTGCCTTCCCGGACGGGTGGTCAAGCGGCCATAAGTCGATGGAGGTGAGTGCACCTAAACCACAACAAACTGTAAAACACTACAGTTTTCTCTACCATACGAAACTGCCGTTCTTTTCCGCCAACAGCGAAAGACTCATCCCCAAAATCTTTCGCACCGCCACCATAAACCTACCCTAACTCCTGCAAAGCGAAACCTAGATCCTCCAGAAACAACATCATCCCCTCATTGGATAGATGTACTCCATCGCGCCGGAAAAGGTGGCTGTCTCTGAACCGAATCCTCGGGTGGCGAACCACCCTCCCACCGTGGGACAGCACCCACTTTGCCACAGCTCCGTTCACCTTTTTCCGGGCCTCATCAATCCGGCGACCATCCGCCACACCCCTCCAACACAATCTCGGCACCATCATGGAAAAAACCAACACACAATTGGTCCATTGCGCGGTCACACTTGCCAGATCCTGTATCATGGCCCACCGCAGCTCCAAGGATGTCCTCTTCCCCAAGTCGTTGCCACCTAGATGGACAACCAAAACCCTAGGGACTCCATGCTCTCTGGCCTGACTCACTAACCTACTCCTCAGCTCACCCCACATCATTCCTCGCCAGCCGAGCCATCTGACACCCTGAGTTCCAAACAATGCCTGAGACCCTTCCGAGGCCACAAACCTGGCCGCCCAGTAAATGTAAGAGTGGCCAACCACCCAAATGGGCAAACAGTCTTCGAACCATCCTGAAGGGAAAAAGAGGGGTAGAATTGATTACTAAGAGGCTTATTTAATGTTTATACTGAAGGATCTGCCAAAAAGAAAAACTTTAGATCTCGCCATTGCAGCAGTCACGGCCTAGCCGACTGCACCATGTTTCGTTGCCAATTTAAAAACGCAATTAAAGACACAAAGGGGAAAATCAAATAAAACAAACGAAATAAAAAGGGGGGGGGGGGGGGTATAAAACGGGAAACACATGTAATAACTCAGCTGGAGGTGAACGTAAAGACCTGCTGAGGGACTCTGATTAGACCAAATTAGCCGAATTATAGATTAGAATTCAGTCCGTCAAGTCAGGCAAAAAATCGCAAATAACTCCAGACCCCCGCTGCCGACTCATGCCGGCAACGGCGAGTAGCTAATCCCTGAGTAGGATAACAAAACGGGGGAACAAACATTAACAAACGCACAACTTCATGAAACACAGAACTGAAACAGCATAACGAATTGCAATTAACAAATGCCCCCAGCGCCGGGCGTCCTCTCAAGTGACAGGGCGAATATATCGCTTATAACTGGACGACTTCCATCGCCCCACCGCCTGGATCTCAGTTCTGGAGAAACCCGCCGCAGCTGCCGACGTCGCCGCGCCTATCCGAAAGGAATGGGTACCGAAAGCAGCAGGCGAGAGGCCCAAGCCCGTCAGACAGCGACCCAGCATCCACCGGAACTGGTATTTTGTGACTGGCAGCCCGTCATAGTGCAATAGCCATGACCCCTCCTTAGCGGGTCGTACTCCCAGATATTGCATTGCCAGACCCACTGGGCAAACGCTTGCTTCTAGCGCTGGAACCATCGTAACCCAGCGCCCTCTCCCCATTTGATCCGTCTTGGATCGCCGCAATCTGCACAGCAAGGACCCCTCACCCACTACTACGTCCCCGACCAGCATGCGCGATTCCGACCTCTTGGAAGGTGCTACCAACTCAGAAACTCGAAAAGCCCCGTGGTAAGCCATCGAGAAGGCTAAACGGAACAAAAGCGCCTCAAACCTGGACGACGCTACTCGCCCCACCGCCTCGATGACGGCCGGCAACAAAGCCGCATCGATGGGCCGCCTCCTATCCGGCGGCGTCGGCGCAACTCGCGCCCACCCCTTCATAGCCTTCCGTAGAACCTCGCTTTTCGTTACATCCGGGACGCCTCGCAGCTTGCAGAAGAATGAGACGCCAGCCAAGTACCGGGACACCACCGCACGCGACCTACCGGAAACGTAGAGCTGCCACATAAAAGACAGCATCAGCCGATGCTTGCTCTTACCTTGATGCTGACGACTCCGGACAAACGCCTCCCACTCGCTCCACGATTGTCCGTACGCCTTGAGCGTGGCCGGCGCTACTGACCGCAATGCTAGACCTTCCAATCCGGCCCGATCACCTGCCAAACATAATCAGGACAGTGAAAACCCTGCTCTTCGGCCTCGGGTGCCAAAACCCAAAACCTCTCCCACTGTCCCCGCGACAATGCATCTGCGATTTCGTTTTCCAAGCCGGGAACATGCTGCGCCCGGAACCATAGATTCCTACGCAAGCATGTCAAAAGCAAGTGCCCGAGCACCCTCAGAACCACTAGCGATTTCGCCCTTTGGTTATTAATCGCATGCACTACGCCCAGATTGTCGCATCTAAACACTATGCTGCGATTAGCCAACCGGTCGCCCCAAACTTCCAGGGCTACCATAATGGGAAAAAGCTCCAGTAGCAACAGATCCCTTGTAAGACCCTCACTATGCCAGCTTTCCGGCCAGGATGCCACACACCACGATCCCTCCAAAAAACAACCAAATCCATAGGCACCTGCGGCATCGGTAAACAGCTGTAACCGGTCGCTGTCTACGGCTGGCGCTTGCCATATGCTCACACCGTTGAAATCCTCCAGGAACGAAGCCCATACGGCCAGATCCCTTTTTAATTCAGAGGACAATCGAACGAAATGATGAGGCCTGGCACACCCCCGCCGTTGCCCTTTCGAGCTTCCGGCAGAAAACCCTGCCCATTGGAATTACCCGACAAGCAAAGTTAAGCATGCCCAGCAAGGACTGCGCCTGACGCAGCGTGACCTTACGCGAGCCTTTGAACCGGCAAATTGTTTCGCGGAGCTTCGACACTTTGTCCTGAGGCAAGCTACACTCCCCCGCCACTGTGTCGATTTCGATCCCCAAGAACGATAAACAGGAGTCAGGACCCTCCGTTTTGTCCTCGGCTACAGGAACACCGAAGTGGTAAAAGAGAGCCTGGGTGCTAAACAACAAATCGGCGCACCTTGTGTCGTTCGCCGGACCTGCGCATAGGAAATCGTCGAGGTAATGTGCAACCCCGTGGCCGCCTGACGTCGACTCCACACACCAATGAAGAAAAGTGCTAAAGCGCTCAAAAAATGAGCATGAAACGGAACATCCCATCGGCAGACATTTGTCGATGAAATACTCCGCCCCAATCCGGAAGCCCATGAAACGGAATGAGTCAGGATGCAATGGCAATAATCTAAAGGCTGACTCAACATCGATCTTAGCCATGAGGGCCCCGCTCCCGTAGCTGCGGACCATCTCTAGCGCCTCGTCAAATGACTGATACACCACCGAGCAATAAGCCGGTGGTATGGCGTCGTTGACCGAAGCCCCCGGCGGGTAAGACAGATGCTGTATGAGCCGAAAAGCGCCCGGGGTCTTCTTCGGAACCACCCCGACCGGGGAGATGACCAAGTCATCCACCGGGGGTGATCTAAAAGGCCCCCCCATCCTGCCCAACCTGACCTCCTTATCTACTTTCTCCCGCAGGACAGTCGGCAATGTCCGTGCAGACTGGAGGTTTCTCTGCGCCCGCACTGATACCTCGCTTGCAACAGGCAAGCGAAAACCAAACTTAAAACCGTCTAACAAAAACTTCGCATCCGCCCTATTTGGATACATATACAGCCATTTGCCCATTGTTTCCAACTTAACTGGCGTTGGGGCTCTGCTGAGCGGTCCCGCTCGCGGCCTGCTTCGAGTAAGCCTGCTTTCCCTTGGTTCCCTGTCGCCCTCCTTTGAAACAGGAGGAGGCTGGGTGGGCTCCCCCACAATGGTGGCAGGAGTGACGAAACCGACACTGCTTGCCATAGGAACATGTTCCGCTGTTAAATGCGAAGCATTTCCCCCGAGTAGCAGACCGCCCGCCCCCCGCGAGCGGCCAATCCGCCTGTCCTGGCCATTCCTCCGTCCGTGGCCGCCCCCTGGGCTGATGACCCCGCGCGACGCACCTGTGCCTGGGGCTCCGCCTCTTGCTGTGATGCCCGGGTCACTTTGAGCCAGACCTCCACATCTTTGAAACCAAAATCCATGACCCTCAGCCCATCCTGTTTCTCCCGAAACTCTTGGTCGTACTGCCGCCATTCCGAGCCTGCGGACGTGCGCTGCATGTCATGCACTAGATGCAGGTACCGGATAATATTCATGTGCTCTTCCGGCCTATCCTCCAAATAGCATGCCGCAAACACCCAAAAACCGGCCAGCCAATTATCAAAAGACCGGAAAGCTTCTGTACCCATGCCCGTCTTAGCGGCCGCCGCTTTGTAGTCCCTCTTCATGGCCCTAGTCAAGACGAATAAGTCCACGAAGTCACCCCTACATATTTTTTTGCGGCAGCTATCTCGCAGCCCCCTCATAACTGCGGTGTATTCGCAGCGCACGACCCCCGGCAGATCGCGCCGCTTCTTTGCCCTACGCTCCTCTACACTCATTCGCCTGCGTCGCTTGCGCCTCTTCTGCTGCTTTGCCGCCCTTTTGGCAAGCTTCTCGGCCTCCCTCCTTGCCCTAGCAGTACTATCTGCGTCGGACGCCTGCGACGCTAAAGAAGAGGAGGACGAGGAGGACGAAGAGCTTCGCGAACTCGAGCTCGTGGTGGAAACTGATATCGACTGTACCAACTCACCGGATGCCATCGACCTTTCCGACCCGGATCCTTCGTTATCTTCCATCCAATCATCGTCCGCCACGGAATCCGCCCCCTCTCTTTCACTTCGGTCCTCTGTGGAAGACAAAAAAGAAGAGGGCCCGGCCCGCGCTTGCGGCGCACGCCGGGCAGACCGTGCGGAATGCGCAGTGACCGTGCGCCCCCCGCTGCTCCCTTTCTGGTCCCAGCTCCAGCTCCGCCGCGGCGGCCCCCAGCTCTCGGCAGGCTCGTGCTATTCGCTGTGCCGCTGATGCCCTACGATCTACAGACCCCCTGCGTCCCGCAGACTGGCCAACATCCCGCGCGGCGCGACGCGCGGAACCGCCGCCCGATGTGCGGCCGGTCCTTGGTTGGGCGCGAGCCCGCGCCCGCCGACTGCCTGACGCGCCCCGGGGACCCTGCTCGTCGTGCTCCAAACCGAAGGCAAGTGCACCCCGGACAGTTCTACCACTCTCAACTTCAGAGCCTACTTCTTCCCTCTCCGGGGAAGCAGAAAAATCCCCTGACCCCGCGGAGGACCCACTGTCGGGCTCAGCGGCCCGTGCTGCGGCCCTGCGGCTGCTGACCCACTCCCTGTCTTCCTTCCTACCGAAGGACCTGCTGTGCCCCGCGGTATTACCGGGGACCTGCTGCCCCCCCGCGCTTGCTCCCCCTCGTGCCGCCGGGCCCGCGGAGGGCGCACCCGCCCGCTGGCCCCCGGCCATCCCTTGCCGCTGGTGCTGCACCCCTTCCTCCTCTTGTTCCCTTCGTGCGCCCAGCGTTGCCTACTTGAGGCACACGCTGCACCCCCCTCATGTGTTCCCTCTCCCTGCCGTCTACCGGCATACGGGGAGAAGGAACGGGTGATTTATGGGCAGCTGGCTCCCCTGCGCGCGCACGTGCGCGGCCTGTGGAGTCCGGAACGGACCCACGTCCTCCCGTCAAAACTCTCCCGCCTTGATCTGCCTCTTCGGCCGCCGCGCGAGGCTCCTGTATAGGCCCCGCGCGGCGACCGCCTGCTCCCGCACCTGACCTCTCCCCCCGCCCGGCACGAACACTCGGCCGCGGCGAGGAAGGAGAGTTGTTTTCTGTCGCTCCCGGGCGCTCACCGCAGCGCGCATGCGCGCGCCCGCGGGCGCCCGACCTGCTCCCGGGTACGGCGGCCCCCGGAGGGGACGGCCGCCGCCCGCTGATCCTCGGGTGGCCTGGAGGGACCACCGGCCCCCTACGCCGTCCTCGTCCTGCTGAAGTGCTCCCGGCCCCCGGCGGCGAGCCCGCCCGGCCTCCGTCCGCGCTGCCGACGGCCGTGGGTGTAGAGGCCCTAGCGGACGGAGCCCCGTCCCTCAGGCCACCCACCGCCTCCTCAGGGCCCGCTCGGACGTCCGAGCCCATGAAACGAGCCGGGGCCCTTAACACGCGCCGGGGCCTAGCAGACATGTCAGCAGGCACCAGGTGAGAGGGTATAAATAGGGAGGAGAAAAACACCACAGATGCTAATAATAAAATATGTGTGCAGCAAAAGCAAGGTAAACCAAAAGTTTTTTGCTGGCACTGCAGCACTCACCAAACCGAATCACCAAGAGGACTTAAAATGGCTTCACCTTCCCTATATATATCAAGCCCTCCCCTTAAAGAAGGCTGTACTTTCCTTACAGCTAGGTCCACCCCTCCCCAGATGTTTAACCCTTTCCTCTCCTATGCAGTCAATACTCTTTTCGAAACGTTCCAATCCTCTCGAGTTAGGGAAAAGTGGGACAAGCCACCAAAACGGGGAATACCCCACCAATAGCCCAGACAGTTCTGAGGTATGCTTTATTATTAAGGTGATATTACAGTTGTCATCACCAGAGCTCCTGTGATCATACAGCATGATAGCCACATGGCTAAATCAGGCCAAGTATGTACAGGTTCTGTTATTCAGTTGTCGTGATGTGCATCCAGGAGCACTCGATATAAGTGATCGAATAACATGCACACAAGCGGTGCAGTCATCATCCGACTGAAACTGATCACCTCTCCGAATGATCATGATAAAATAGGGCAAATGCAGATGGCAGTGACACATGTGGCGGGTAGAACCACTGACATTGATTTCCAGGGCTCTGTTATATTTCTGCTGAAACTGTTATCTCCAAAAATTCTCACTTATAGTTTTTCTTACGGTATTGTATATTTTCTGTTGTGTTCACATTTTAATGACTAAACCATGATGTCTGTTTCCTTATCCAGCATGACACTGTGAGTGTCTCCTTGGTAGCTGGCCCAGCCACTGTGGACATGCCGTGGGCTGTCGAGGTGAGTTACAGTATATTGGCCCGGACATTATGTTGTGATAGGGGACTACTTATGGGAATATGTCATCTAGGAACAAATATAGATAAATAGATAGATAGATAGATAGATAGATAGATAGATAGATAGATAGATAGATAGATTTGTTCCTACACCCAATCACAACTGAATGTTATAATCAACCTTCAGTACCTGTTTTGTCTACTGAATATGACCGTCTGTTACTGACAGGAAGGGTAAAGATGGTCACGTACACATCGATAGTGATAATGGGCAAGTGGCTCACTATGATAGTGTGTAATTCCTTCATTATTGGGCATGTGCCCCAGTAGATCTGTAGCATATACAACTGGTTGTGATGCCTGAAAACAGGCTATATAATGTGAGCTGCCTTCGGGACCTGATTTATTGCCCCACTGCTTCAGTTAGCCCATGGTCCAGAACCAATTCAAATTATTTACGGTCAATGTAATAGACAAAACCAGCACTTGTGGCTTCATATTAGAGACTAGGTGCTACGCCCCCTTAACCCCTGTACGCCATTCAATATATGTATTATATGAAGTATTACCTGCATTCCTAGTTTTGTGAGTGGTTAAATGTTGCACAACGAAAGGGTGTTGGATGATGAAGGGGGTGTAGCCTCTTGCGACGGTGTGAACAGCGCCTGCAGGGCACACTGTACAGAATGCAGCGGGTGTGGGGGGGAACGCGGATGGGGGAGGGGGTGGTGAGGCGCTGCGGGTGGGGATGTGCGGGGGAGTGGGATCCGGAGGCAGTATGGGTGGGGGAGGGCCGGGGTTGCTGTGGGTATGGGAGAGGCTGGTATGGGAATCTGGCGGATGGGGTTCCGGAGGCGCTGAAGGTGGGGAAGGGGCGAGTGCGTGGGGTAGGAGGTCCGGAAGCGACGCGCGTGGGGGAGGAGCAGGTGGGGCGGAGGGGGTCGGGAGGAGCAGCGGGTGCAGTGGGGCTGTGCGGGTGGGGTAAGGGTCAGGAGGTGCTGCGGGTGGTGAAGGGGCGAGTGCGCTGGGGGTGGGGTAGGGGGTCCAGAAGCGATGCGCGTGGGGGAGGGACAGGTGTGGGGGTGCGGCAGATGGGGGAGGGGGTCTGGAGGCGGTGCGGGTGGTTGAGGGGCGGGTGCAGTGGGGCAGCGGGTGGGGGAGGGGGTCTGTCTACATTCCCCCCCCCCCCAGCCAGGCACATTTCCACCCCACCCCCCAAGCCAGGCACATTTCCCCCCTCCCCCCGCCAGCCAAGCACATCTCCCCCCCCCCCCCCGCCAGGCAAATGCCCCCCCCCCCCACCAGGCACATGTCCCCCCCCGCCAGGCACATGTCCCTCGGCAGCCGGGGAGCACACCAGTCCCCGCTGCCGCATGAGCCGCACATCTCCCCCTGGCCAGGCACATGTCCCCCCCCCCCCCCGCGAGGCACATCTCCCTCGGCAGCCGGGAAGCACAACAGTGTGCGCTGTCCCCGCTGCCGCATGAGCCGCACATCTCCCCCCGGCCAGGCACATGTCACCCCCAGGCCAGGCACATTCCCCCCTCCCCCCCAGCCAGGCACATTTCCCCCTCCCCCCCAGCCAGGCACATTTCCAGTTTCCACCCCCCCCCCCCCCTTTCCCCCCCAGCCAGGCACATTTCCCCCTCCCCCCCAGCCAGGCACATTTCCACCACCCCCTCTTCCCCCCAAGCCAGGCACATTCCCCCCTCCCTCCCAGCCAGGCACACTTCCACCTCACCCCCCCAAGCCAGGCACATTTCCCCCCTCCCCCCGCCAGCCACGCACATCTCCCCCCCAAGCCAGGCACATTTCCCCCCCCCCCCCCCCCCCCAGCCAGGCACATTTCCACCCCACCCCCCCCACCCCAAGCCAGGCACATTTCCCCCCTCCCCCCGTCAGCCACGCACATCCCCCCCCCCCCCCCCGCCAGTCAAATGACCCCCCCTCCAGGCACATCTCCCTCGGCAGCTGTCCCCGCTGCCACATGAGCCGCACATCTGCCCCTGGCCAGGCACATGTCCCCCCCCCCCCCCCCCCCGCCAGGCACATCTCCCTCGGCAGCTGGGGAGCACAACAGTGTGCGCTGTCCCCGCTGCCGCATGAGCCGCACATCTCCCCCCGGCCAGGGGCACATGTCACCCCCCCCCCGCCAGGCACATCTCCCTCGGCAGCCGGGGAGCACACCAGTGTGCGCTGTCCCCGCAGCCGCTGTGCTGCACATCTCCCGCCGGCTTACCTCCCTCGGCAGCCGGGGAGCACACCAGTGTGCGCTGTCCCCGTTGCCGCATGAGCCGCACATGTCCCCCCCGCCAGGCTGTACCGAGAGGACCTGACGGCAGGGCCGGCAAGAGAAATCTTGGGGCCCGGTACACCAATTTCTCCGGGGCCCCCCACCCTGCCTTGACTCCCCCCCCCCCTTATAAAGCACAAAGTCGCTGTAAATTTTTTTTATATATATATATACACACACATATACTGTGTGTATATATATATATATATATATATATATATGGTCCTTGTATGGGCGGCATACAAGGACCATATACACAGATGCAGATCTGAGGGGAGGGCACCGGAGCAAGGTGAACGGAAGTCTGGAGTGCCAGGGACATTTTTTGCATATATATATATATATATATATATATACATACATACATACATACATACACACACACACACACACACACACACACACACACACACACACACACACACACACACACACACACATAGAACTCACCATACACACATTTATATAGAATAATATGGCAGTACCTTGACATAGTATACAGTATGACAGGCTGTGAGGGTGCCATCCAGGCACGTAGGGAGCAGGGTTGGACAGAGGTAGTGCTGCGGGCAGCTGCTATAAGGAGCCCTGACTCACACAGTCAGTGTAGCCTGTGTTTGCTGCTCTGCTGCCCGGCTCTTCAGCGGCAGCAGATCGTCAGACAGGGACGGGGCGGCAGAGAGGCATGCCGCAAGCATAATGAAGGCAACAAAGCGAAGACCAACCAGACCAAACAAGTGATGGGGCCCCCCTGAAGCTCGGGGCCCGGGAGGGTTGTCCCCTTTGACTCCCCCTGTCGCCGGGCCTGCCTGACGGAGGGCTGTGGCGGCAATAGGAGCGCGGTGCATGGTTGCCTCTCTCCTCGCTGGGGCAGGCGGCAGGGGAGAGGCGCCGGGGCTCAGGCGGGGAGCGGGAGTGACTCTGATCAGCCCACATCTGTGACTCCGCCCAGCGTTATGGCCAGGCACAGAGTCACAGACTTGGGCTCATATATAGGAGATGAGCGGGTTCGGTTTTGCTCGGATTTACTTGGGTATTTCGGGTTTTGTTTATTGGCTATCCAAAACGCGTGACATCCGTGATCCAATAAGATGCCGTTTCGAGCCCTGAGTAAATCCGAGTAAAACCGAACCCGCACATCTCTACTGTCACAAGCCAGAGGCGGCGTTCGCCGCGCTTACCCCTGCGTGCTTGCTGGTCTGTGTTGCGGCCTCCGCCTTCGGTGGTCCACGGGCTCCGGCGTCTGGCTGGCGCGGCTCCCGGCGGTTCTCTGGGGCAGGGGCGCCGCCATGACACCCGGCATCACGTGGGCGGGGAGCAGGTGACGTCATCAGACTGTTCTGCCAATCCAGCAGAGGCGGGAGATTCAAAGTCAGACGCCGGGCAGAGCCTCGGTGCCTGAGTATCGTCTCTTTTCTGAAGTGGATGCCAGAGCTCCCGTACGCAGTGTGTTTTCCAGCAGCTATACTCCTGTGCACCTAGCATTCAGGGTGCCTTCCTGCAGCACAGTCTCCAGTGATCCGAGCAACTAGTGTGTTCCTCTGCAGTGCAGTTGCCAGCGTTCCCTGGATTCAGCAAGGACTGTGGGCCGAACCAACCTTAGTGCTTCCAGCGTTCAGTGTCATTTATCATCGCACACAAGTTCTTCATTCATCAGTGTCCTTAAACACAGCTCACCAATTCTTCAGTGTCATTTACCATCGCTCACAAGTTCTTCATTCATCGGTGTCTTTAAACACCGCTCACCAATTCTTCAGTGTCTTTTACCATCGCTCACAAGTTCTTCATTCATCAGTGTCTTTAAACACCGCTCACCAATTCTTCAGTGTCATTTATCATTGCTCACAAGTTCTTCATTCATCAGTGTCCTTAAACACCGCTCACTAATTCTTCAGTGTCATTTATCATCGCTCACAAGTTCTTCATTCATCAGTGTCTTAAACACCACTCACCAATTCTTCAGTGTTATTCACCATCGCTCACAAGTTCTTCATTCATCAGTGTCTTTAAACATTGCTCACAAATTCTTCAATGTCATTTACCATCGCTCACAAGTTCTTCATTCATCAGTGTCTTTAAACATTGCTCACAAATTATTCAGTGTCCTTCATCATTGCTCATGAATTCTTCAGTAACTTTTTGACATTGCCTACAAGTTTACGTTCTTTCATGTGCCGCTGTATTGCTCCCTTCCCTTAATAAAGTTCCTGAGCATTCTTTTACCAAACCTAACTATTTGAGTCATGTATGAGGAAATCCTATATCCGACCATCCCTGCTCCGACCTACCTGTGGTTCCTTTTCCCGACCATCGGAAGAACCCCCGAGTCCACAACATCCCCAACCCAGGTCAGTGACAGTATACTCAGGCCACATGGACCCGGGGGGTCGGAACCCAGAGGCAAGCGCCATCCAGGATCTGGTTTCCCGAGTTCAAAGTCAGGAGACGGCACAAAGCCAAGTGATGCAGTATCTCCAGGAGTTATCTGGTCGGCTGGATCAAATTCAGGCTTCTCTGGCTTCAGTAGTCCCGGCTCCAGCTCCAGTACCCGCTCCAGTAGTTGTCCCTGGTAATGTTCAATCCTTGCCCGGAACCAGGTCACGCCTCCAGCTCCCCACTCCCTCTCGTTATAACGGGAATCCAAAGAATTGCCGTGGTTTTCTCAACCAATGCGAGGTACATTTTGAACTTCTTTCACACAACTTCCCCACAGATCGGTCCAAGGTGACATACATTATTTCCTTGCTTGAAGGTTCAGCGTTGGATTGGGTGTCTCCGTTATGGGAGCATTCTGACCCGTTGGTTTCCAGTTACACCAACTTTATCACGTCATTCCGTAGGATCTTCGATGAACCCGGCAGAACGACCGCTGCTTCTTCGGATTTGCTCCGAGTCCGACAAGGCTCCCGTTCAGTGGGACAGTATGTGATTCATTTCCAAACCATAGCTTCGGAACTGCGCTGGAATAATGATGCTCTCCGGGCCGCTTTCTGGAATGGGCTCTCTTACCGTCTAAAGGACGAACTGATCACTAGGGACTTGCCAGATTCCTTAGAAGAGTTGATCTCACTCTGTGTAAAGGTGGATCTTCGTATGCTGGAACGAGGTGGTGAACGTAGTCGGACTGAACGATCCGGATTCCGGTCTCTCCCGACTAAGCAAACGATCACTCCAAGTCCAGACGAACCTATGCAAATGAATCGATCTTGGCTGTCCCCGGAAGAACGATAGCGCCGTCGTGAGTGTAGACTCTGCCTCTACTGTGGAGCTGCGGATCACTTTCTCAAGTTTTGTAAGTCCCGTCCGGGAAACGGGCAGTCCTAGCTTGTTCCGGAGGAGTCGAGTTAGGGGTTACATCTAAACCTTCTCCGACAGTGGACTGTTTACTCTCCGTGTCTTTGTTTCCTGGGCCTATAGCCAAACCTGTTAAGGCCCTGCTGGACTCCGGGGCTGCAGGGAATTTTGTTTCTCTTTCATGCGTTCAAAAACTGGGTTTACAGTTACAATCCGTCGAACGACCTATTAAGCTGACTGCCATCAATGGTACCCAAATTTCTAATGGTCTTATTTCAAGTCGCACAGTGCCAATCAAACTGCAGGTTGGAGTTCTACATCAAGAACCTCTGGAGTTCCTAGTGATTCGGGAGATGCCTCACGATCTTGTTCTTGGTCTTCCTTGGCTTAAGGTACACAACCCTCACGTCGACTGGAAGTCGTCACAAATAATATCTTGGAGTTCATTCTGTCATTCTAATTGTCTCACTCCTGTCTATCCGCTCCGTGTATCTTCCAAGTCGGATGAGGAGCTCATTCCGGAGGCCTATCGGGAGTTCGCAGACGTGTTTTCGGAACAGGCGGCCAATCAGTTACCACCCCACAGACCCTGGGACTGTCCCATTGAGCTCATCCCAGGGAAGATGCCACCCCGGGGGCGCATTTATCTTTTGTCATTGCCCGAGACCCAAGCCATGTCGGACTATATCAAGTCTAATCTGCAGAAAGGATTCATTCGACCCTCTTCTTCTCCGGCGGGAGCCGGCTTCTTCTTTGTGAAGAAGAAGGACGGAGGGTTGAGGCCATGCATTGACTACCGCGGTTTAAATGAGATCACCATTAAGAACAAATATCCTTTGCCGCTCATTACAGAACTATTTGATAGGGTTCGCGGAGCCCATGTCTTTACGAAGCTCGACTTAAGGGGAGCTTATAATTTGATTCGTATTCGACAGGGGGACGAATGGAAGACGGCCTTCAATACCAGGGACGGGCATTACGAATATCTGGTAATGCCGTTTGGGCTCAGTAATGCCCCTGCCGTCTTCCAAGGTTTTGTGAATGAAATCTTCCGAGATATGTTATACCTAAGTGTAGTGGTATACTTGGATGACATTCTGATATTTTCTAAGAATCTCACGGAGCATAGAATTCAGGTCAAGGAGGTACTTCTTCATCTACGAAGGAATTATCTCTACGGTAAGATCTCCAAATGTACCTTTGAGGTTCCTTCAATTCCATTTCTTGGTTACGTCATCTCAGGTACGGAGCTTCGCATGGATCTGGAAAAACTCATTGCTATTCGGGACTGGACTCGGCCTCTTTTTTTTAAAGCGGTACAAAGATTTCTGGGTTTTGCGAATTACTACCGGAAATTCATAAAGGGATTCTCTACCATTGTGGCACCTATTACTGCTCTAACCAAAAAGGGGTCTGACCCAAGTCACTGGTCTTCTGAAGCTGTAGCAGCGTTCGCCCAGTTGAAAGCAGCCTTTATGTCCGCTCCGGTACTCCAGCAACCGAATTTTTCAAAACCATTCTTCTTGGAGGTCGATGCATCCTCGGTCGGCATTGGTGCCGTACTCTCACAGTACTCCTCTGATGGCAAGTTGCATCCATGTGGTTTCCATTCTCGCAAGTTCTCTCCTGCTGAACGAAACTACACCATCGGAGATCAGGAACTCTTGGCAATAAAATCTGCCCTGGAAGAATGGAGATATCTATTGGAAGGTGCTAAACACCTAATTACGATTTATACCGATCACAAGAACTTGCTGTATCTCAAGACAGCCCAGTGCTTGAATCCCAGATGGGCGCTCTTCTTCACTCGATTCTCATTTATCATTAAGTACCGGTCCGGGACGCTTAACACCAAAGCTGATGCTTTATCTCGCTCCTTGACGGCTTCAGATAAGGAGAACCCCGTTGGAAAGGCTTTGATTCTCAGTCCAGTTTCTATTTCAGCAGCTCCCACCGCTCTGGGTCCTCCTCCTGGGAGAATGTCTGTGCCAGCTAAATTCCGACCAAGGTTGTTGCAGTGGGCTCATATTTCCAAGTTTTCCGGTCATCCTGGAGTTCAAAAGATGTGGGAGTTTCTACGAAGATCTTACTGGTGGGACACTATGAAGAAGGATATTCAAAGTTATGTCAACTCATGTCCTCAGTGTGCTCAGCACAAAATTCTTCATTTGCCGCCTGCGGGGTTGTTGCACCCACTGTCCATTCCTAAGAGGCCTTGGACCCATATCTCTATGGACTTTGTCACTGAATTGCCTCTCTCCAAGGGTCACAATACTGTCTGGGTAATTATTGACCGTTTCTCTAAGATGGCACATTTTGTACCTTTGACCGGGTTACCATCCCAAGTTGGCTTTGTTATTTATCCGGGAACATTTCCGCCTGCACGGGTTACCACAGGAAATCGTTTCTGATCGGGGGGTACAGTTCACTGCAAGATTCTGGAGAGCCCTCTGTACAGCCTTACAAATAAAACTCAAGTTTTGATCCGCTTACCATCCACAAACCAATGGGCAAACTGAACACGTCAATCAAGATTTAGAGACTTTTCTCCGTGTTTACCTCTCTCCCTCGCAAGATGATTGGGTGGAACTGTTGCCATGGGCCGAGTTTGCCCATAATCATCTGTACCACTCTTCGACCGGTGAGTCCCCATTTTTCATTAATTATGGATTTCATCCCCAAGTTCCAGAATTACCCATTTGTCCTCCGGAGGATGTTCCTGCTGCAGCCTCTACTCTCCGGCACTTCAGTCAAATTTGGAGTCGAGTCCATGCTAACCTCAAGAGAGTCTCCAGCCGTTATAAGTTCTTTGCGGATAGGAAGCGACGAGCAGCTCCCCAATATAAGGTTGGTGACAGGGTATGGCTCTTTACCCGCAATCTTCGGTTAAGGGTGCCCACTATGAAGTTCGCTCCGAGGTTCATTGGTCCTTATCCCGTGTTACAAGTCCTGAACCCGGTTGTCTGCAAATTGGGATTGCCTTCCCACCTCCGGATACCAAATTCCTTCCATGTCTCTCTCCTTCGCCCCCTTATTTTAAACCGGTTCCATTCAAAGTCCCAGAGGCCAACCTCTGCAGAGACTGAAGCAGGAACGGACTTTGAAATCAAAGCTATTCTTGACTCTGGTTATCTTCACAAGAATCGACAGTATTTGGTGGAGTGGAAAGGTTTTGGCCCCGAGGAGAGGAGCTGGGTCAAGGCTACGGAAGTTATGGCTCCCCGACTGGTGCGGATCTTACATTCCAGACATCCAACAAAACCTGGGAAGTGCCCGGGGGCCACTCCTGGAGGAGGGGGTACTGTCACACGCCAGAGGCGGCGTTCGCTGCGCTTACCCCTGCGTGTTTGCTGGTATGTGTTGCGGCCTCCGCCTTCGGTGGTCCACGGGCTCCGGCGTCTGGCTGGCGCGGCTCCCGGCGGTTCTCCGGGGCAGGGGCACCGCCATGACACCCGGCATCACGTGGGCGGGGAGCAGGTGACGTCATCAGACTGTTCCGCCAATCCAGCGGAGGCGGGAGATTCAAAGTCAGACGCCGGGCAGAGCCTCGGTGCCTGAGTATCGTCTCTTTTCTGAAGTGGATGCCAGAGCTCCCGTACGCAGTGTGTTTTCCAGCAGCTATACTCCTGTGCACCTAGCATTCAGGGTGCCTTCCTGCAGCACAGTCTCCAGTGATCCGAGCAACTATTGTGTTCCTCTGCAGTGCAGTTGCCAGCGTTCCCTGGATTCAGCAAGGCCTGTGGGCCGAACCAACCTTAGTGCTTTCAGCGTTCAGTGTCATTTATCATCGCACACAAGTTCTTCATTCATCAGTGTCCTTAAACACTGCATACCAATTCTTCAGTGTCATTTACCATCGCTCACAAGTTCTTCATTCATCAGTGTCTTTAAACACCGCTCACCAATTCTTCAGTGTCATTTACCATCGCTCACAAGTTCTTCATTCATGAGTGTCTTTAAACACCGCTCACCAATTCTTCAGTGTCATTTATCATCACTCACAAGTTCTTCATTCATCAGTATCCTTAAACACCGCTCACAAATTCTTCAGTGTCATTTATCATCGCTCACAAGTTCTTCATTCATCAGTGTCTTAAACACCGCTCACCAATTCTTCAGTGTTATTCACCATCGCTCACAAGTTATTCATTCATCAGTGTCTTTAAACATTGCTCACAAATTCTTCAATGTCATTTACCATCGCTCACAAGTTCTTCATTCATCAGTGTCTTTAAACATTGCTCACAAATTCTTCAGTGTCCTTCATCATTGCTCATGAATTCTTCAGTAACTTTTTGACATTGCCTACAAGTTTACGTTCTTTCATGTGCCGCTGTATTGCTCCCTTCCCTTAATAAAGTTCCTGAGCATTCTTTTACCAAATTTAACTATTTGAGTCTTGTATGAGGAAATCCTATATCCGACCATCCCTGCTCCGACCTACCTGTGGTTCCTTTTCCCGACCATCGGAAGAACCCCCGAGTCCACAACATCCCCAACCCAGGTCAGTGACATCTACTTCACATCATAAAATATGTGTACAAACATAAGAGAAACCTGTCCCTCTCCACATAACTGACCCTAAGGACAGTGGCGTAGCTACCATGGGTGCAGGGGATGCGCATGCTATGGGGCCCGGGCTGTCTTCAGGGCCCGCCGATCCCCCTACAGCCAGTCACGCTGCACTGCACTCTGAACTGCCTCGGACGCTGACTACATAACGCAGGAAGACATCTGCTGGGTACTAGGACCCAGTGGTGTAACAGAGAGATGACCTCAGACAGAAGAGCCTGTGCAGGGATTGGGTGGGGCAGGAAGAGCCCTCAGACAGCAGCACACTCTCTCAGAGAACAGGAACCAGGTAATGCCGGCTGCCAATGGTGGTGAGATACAGCTTCTGCCCAGATGTCAGAGGTCCTTTAGCCCACTTGATTCTAGCATCTGCCACAGAGAGAGCCTGGTGAGGTACACAGACTGCTACTGGGGATGGGGCAAGAAAATAGAGAGAGTCAGGGCAGTCATAGTATAGAGACACTGGGGATGGGATGGGGCACAGAGAGTCAGAGAGAGTTGGGGGAAGTAATGTGACAGAGAGAGTTGGAGGAGTCAGGACACAGAGACTGTTGCTGACAGAGACAGTCAGAGAGAGCTCTGCGAGTGATGGGACAGAGAGACAGTCAGGGAGAGCTAGGCGAGTGATGGGACAGAGACAGTCAGAGAGAGCTCTGCGAGTGATGGGACAGAGAGACAGTCAGGGAGAGCTAGGCGAGTGATGGGACAGAGAGACAGTCAGGGAGAGCTAGGCGAGTGATGGGACAGAGAGACAGTCAGGGAGAGCTAGGCGAGTGATGGGACAGAGAGACAGTCAGGGAGAGCTAGGCGAGTGATGGGACAGAGAGACAGTCAGTCAGTCAGTCAGAGAGCTGTGGGAGTGATGGGACAGAGAGACAGTCAGAGCTGTGGGAGTGATGGGACAGGGAGACAGTCAGAGAGAGCTGGGGGAGTGATATGACAGATAGGCAGTCAGAGCTGGGGGAGTGATGGGATAGAGAGACAGTCAGAGAGGGCTGGGGTAGTCACAGGACACAGAGACTGCTACTGGGGATTGGACAGAGAGACAGTGAGAGAGCTGCGGGAGCCACAGCACACAGTGACTACATCTGGGGATTGTCTAAAATAGAAAGATAAATCCAAAGTGCGCAATTAATGTTACACTGGGCAGCCGTCACACAAAAAAAGGGAACACCACGTCCCTAAATAGACAACAGAAAAAAAGATTTTGAATGTGTGCGTAGGCGCCCTTGTAACAAAGATGAAAGATTAGCATAGAGAAAAAATATAATAGAGAAAATCACAATTTTTATTGACACAGTATTGGCATAAAAACACACACAAAATAACCAATAAATAGAGATATTGCACTAGTCCCAAAAAGATTTCTCACCCTCTATATAGATTTGCGATGGGCAGATGGCTTTCTCAGCAAAAAGCAATCAGTTCCCAGTGTGGTTTAGATGGCACCACCGCAAAAGGCTTTTATCTGTAGAAGGCTGAGTAGGGAATCCAGCAGTGCATTCACAAAAAGGGTATCCATATCGTCCAAACGATGCGTTTCGGAGCTTAAATCTCCTTTTTCAAGCTTGAGAGAAGGCTTGGATGTCCAGCATGGTAGGCAGCAGAGCCAGATTAACAGGGGGCAGGTATGTGCAGGCCCAGACTGGCGAGGCGGGGGAGATGCCTAGTGAACCTCGGGGGAGGGAGGGTTAGGGGGTAGGGGCCTACTGTCTTACCTGTCCCCTGTGGGATTTTAACTATCGAGATGCCAGCGTCTGTATTCTGACCACCAGCATCCCATACGCTATAATGCACACTGATAATACTGGAGGACTGACACGAATATTATAGGGGGCTCTCTCCCAGTATATATTACATTACCAACAGCATTAGGGGCTAATATACAGGTGAACCAGCAGCACTAGGCATGCCCACTTCAGCGGAGTGCTGCGGAGAGAAGTGACTCTCTAGAAGCTGGGGGGGGGGCTTTCAATATTTTGCTGCGGGGCCCACAAATTTCTAGTCACGCCCCTGCCTAAGGGTGACCTATAAACACAATTGACTTAATATTTTTTACTGAATTTCTCCATAAGAAACTTTTGGCCTCGGAGTGCTGTGAAAATAATCCTGATGCTCTAGGTCGCCGGGATTCAAAAAAGTTTGGGAACCACTGTTAAAGAAATATCTCCAAATGCCCAGATATCATTAAGTAAAGCACATTGTATTGTTATTATTAGGACTATAATGAAACACAAATTACAGTGATTGTCATTAAGTTTTTATAATGTGTGGTTCATGAACAATCAATTACAAGCTAATTAAATGACATTATATTTTGACGTAAATAAAATACTTGCTGAAGCTGAGAGTGATGATCTCATGTCTGTTATTTATAAGGGTATTTTGTGCTAATTTATTAATAAACACAACGTATCTGTGCACAGGGTTCCTGCAGGCAGAAGAACTTGGATGTATGCTGACTCCTTTGTTCCTTCCTTGCTTAGATTCCAGTGTCCAGGCCTTTAGAATAATTGGCCATTTAGATATAGAGGAAATAAGATAATTCATATCCGTGTGAGAATGACTAAGAATAATGCATTCATACATACCTAGAATATAAAATAATAGACCCATTCAAGTGATTAATAGCCAATAAATACGTTCTTTCCTTATCATTATATAACAAATTACTAAACTGATAAGAACAAGTTTATATGTTGCGCACTCCCGAGTTGATCGCTCGCTGCCGATTTTCGCAGCGCAGCGATCAGGTGAAAAAGCGGCATTTATGTGCATACGTATGGGCCGCAATGCGCACGCGCGTCATACGGGTACAAAGCCCGTTGTGGTTGTGCACAGGTTCTAGCGAAGATTTTCTTCGCACTGACGGGCGCGAGAAGATTGACAGGAAGGGGGCTTTTCTGGGTGTCAACTGACCGTTTTCAGGGAGGAGTTTGCAAAAACGCAGGCATGTCTGAAAAAACGCAGGCGTGGCTGTGCGTTCGCTGGGCGGGTGTATGACGTCAAATCCGGACACGAATAGGCATAAGTGATCGCAAGCGCTGAGTAGGTTCAGAGCTACTCTGCAACTGCACAAACTGATTTTGCAGAGCTCGGCTGCACATGCGTTCGCACTTCTGCTAACCATACACTCCCCAGTGGGCGGCGGCATAGCGTTTGCACGGCTGCTAAAACTAGCTAGCGAGCGATCAACTCGGAATGACCCCCACTGTGGGAGATATGTGCTGTCCTACGTTGGATAATGGCCTATAAAACCAATCGCTCTCTGTTTTTCTGTAGTGGGTTGTCTCGTATGTAGAGAAAACTAAATACAATGAGATTTTCCTGAAACCTGACAAAGACCTAGATAACCTGGTGTCTGGGCTGGAATTCCGAGAGATATTCCTTAAGACTGGATTGCCTTCAGGACTCCTTGCCCATATTTGGATATTTGGTGAGTGCCACTGACTAATGAGCCCAACACCCTATCCGTTTAGTAGATAGACAGTGTCTAGTTAGACAGTCAATAGATAGACACCATATATTAGACAGACATTAGGTCGACAGGGTCAAAAGGTCGACAGGGTCAAAAGGTCGACATGGAAAAGGTCGAAAGGTCGACATGGTCAAAAGGTCGCCATGATAATGGTCGACATAAAAAAGATAGACAAAAGTGTTTTTTTTTTTATTTAACATGTTTTTGGATTATTTCATACTTTCTTTATCCATGTCGGCATAGAGTTGGTTATAAACCTTGTGGCGAGCGCAGCGAGCCACTGTGCCCGAAGCGTGGCGAGCGAAGCGAGCCCCGCGAGGGTATGCCTTTCTACAATTGGGGGTCCCAGATGACAAAACTATCCACACAAACCACAAAAATGCAAAAAACATGGTGTCTACCTTTTTCATGTCGACCATTTTCATGTCGACCTTTTGACCCTGTCGACCTTTTAACCTGTCGACCTTTTGACCTGTCGACCTTTTCCATGTCGACCTTTTGACCCTGTCGACCGTTTAACCTTGTCGACCTAATGTCTGTCTAACATATGGTGTCTATCTATTGACTGTCTAACTAGACACTATCTATCTTTCATACCGGAACCGCCCAACACACCTAGCGCTTCGCCGCCGAGGTGCCTGACGGACCATACGGCCGGTGTGTGGGGGGGGGGGGGGTGAGGTGACAGGGGAGTGAAGTTTCTTCACTCCCCCGTCACCCGGCTCCATAGCACTGCATGCTAATATGGACGAGATTGTATATATTGGCTTGCATGTTTAAACGAACCAGCACAAACGATGACCTAGCACGGGGTCGCGCATCGTTCATCGTTGGTGCATACACACTGAAAGATATGAACGCTATCTCATTCATTAACTAACGAGATCGTTCATATCTTTCAGTGTAATCGCTAGCTTCCAGTAGGTGCTGATTTAAATGTCAGATAAAAACAAATGAGTTTATTTAACTTATTACTGGTTTTATGTTCTGGATGTTTCTCTAAAGCAGCGGTGGCCAACCTGTGGCTCTTGAGCCTCATGCGGCTCTTTCTTTATTCAAATGTGGCTCCTGACACTCAAAGTCACATGACCACAACAGATCCGGAAACTGCTGCACTCCAGCCAGACAGTCAACAGCAGCACTACGGGGACTGAGAACCGAGAGAGCCAGATACTTGAGGTGAGACACCCACTGTCAAACAGAGGACACATAAGGGGCTGCTACAATGGAATGAGGTGTTTTTTTTTTTTTTGGGGGGGGGGGGGGAGGTTGTAGTGACATATGAGGGTCCTGGCAGGAGTGACACAGAAGAGTGCTGGCAGGAGTGACTCATGGGGGAGCTGGCTGGAGTGACATACTGTAGGAGTGTGCTAGCAGGAGTGACACATGAGGTAGCTGGCTGCAGTGACACAGCAGGGTACTGGCTGGAGTGACACATGAGGTAAGCTGGCTGCAGTGAAACAACAGGGTACTGGCTGGAGTGACACATGAGGTAGCTGGCTGAAGTGACACAGCAGGGTACTGGCTGGAGAGACACATGAGGTAGCTGGCTGAAGTGACACAGCAGGGTACTGGCTGGAGTGACACTTGGGGAGCTGAAGTGTATTATGTGAATCTGGCTTTTTCAATATATTTTATGTGGATCTTTCTTTCTCAATTGTTTTATGTGGAAGTGGCTTTTTAAATGTATGTTATGTTGGATCTGGCTTTAAAAATGTATTATATGTGGATCTGGTTTTTGAAATGTAATTTATATCAGAGGCGTGGCCTAGCAGGCACAAGGCCACACCCCATTTTTGCATGTGCACCTGCGGCTCGATGCCGGCTCTTTGACGTGCCTATCAAAATTTTTGGCTCTTTGTTTCCGACTGGTTGGCCACCCCTGCTCTAAAGCATGTTTCATTGTTTTTTTTCTATACATTACATTGTAATATTGCTGGTAATATCTGCATACTCTCCAAACTGTTCTGAAATAAGGGATGATGCCCGCAGAAGTCAGAAGCAGTAGCGGAGAGTGTAATTAGGAGTTGCAGTACCCCCCATGGGCAGCGACTGCCCTCTGCCTGTATGGTGAGTGTGCGTCACTCGGCTGTTTGTGATTTTGTCATGTGTGGTCAAGTTGGAAGCGATTTTGGCATTTAGCACTGGCCTGTAGCTTCTAGACATTTTTTCAGTAAGTCCTATTTATGTAGAAGCATACTTGCCTACTTTTGAAAAAGCATTTCAGGGAGATTGTGAAAGTAACACGTATGTGTACAAGCGCGTATGTGTACGGCTACATCTGAGAGGCGTGTCATAAAAATGTCTTATATTCAAATTTAAATGAGCCCCAAAGTTTGTAAGTTCTACTTGTTAAAGAAAAGACTCTGATATTTTTCAGGAATTGTTCATATATTGTGTTTTAGAAGAGCTTCTATATACTGTAAGTGGCCAAGAGAAACCTTATATAAAATGCATGTAGCCATAGGGATCAATGGGGGTCATTCCGAGTTGTTCACTCGCTAGCAGATTTTAGCAGCATTGCACACGCTAGGCCGCCGCCCTCTGGGAGTGAATCTTAGCTTAGCAGAATTGC
Source organism: Pseudophryne corroboree (assembly GCF_028390025.1). Classification (NCBI taxonomy): domain Eukaryota; kingdom Metazoa; phylum Chordata; class Amphibia; order Anura; family Myobatrachidae; genus Pseudophryne; species Pseudophryne corroboree. Next base: position 95,656,387 of record NC_086452.1, read on the forward strand.
GAACGAAAGATTAGCAGAATTGCGAATAGAAAATTCTTAGCAGTTTCTGAGTAGCTCGAGACTTACTCCTACACTGCGATCAGCTCTGCCCATTTCGTTCCTGGTTTGACGTCACAAACACGCCCTGCGTTCGGCCAGCCACTCCGCAGTTTCTCCAGACACTCCCGCGTTTTATCCTGGCACGCCTGCGTTTTTCCGCACACTCCCAGAAAACGGCCAGTTTCCGCCCAGAAACACCCACTTCCTGTCAATCACACTCCGATCACTTCAACAATGGAAATTCTTCATTCGGACGTGAGTAAATCTACTAAGTTTTGAGCTAAAATACTTAGCGCATGCGTACTGCGTACCATGCGCATGCGCATTTTCGCCTTAATCGCTCCGTTGCGAAAATCGGCAACGAGCGAACAACTTGGAATGACCCCCATTGTGCCATAGAACAATACAGGGAAATGGCCCTGATGAACTAATTTGAATGTATTTATCTCTGATTTATTTTTTTACCCCAAGAATATAAAGTAAAATCAGGGAGATTGCTGGTCTATTCAGGGAGTGAGGGAGATTGCTACTACTTCAGGGAGTCTCCTGCAGAATGAGGGAGGGTAGGTAACTCTGTAGAAGACGTGAACAGATTTTCTTTGTTTGTAAAACTGTGATTATTGGTTCTCACTGATCATAGATTATTTATTGTAAAGCAACAATGAAATGCCGACCTCCATATAAAATAACAGACGATAGGAGGGAATGTCTGCCCTGTAGTCTTATATCCATTGGGTGGGTTAGAAATTGTGGAATACACATTACATAAAACCAGAGCTTTGAAAACAACTGGCCGGTTGGTTACAATGGACTGTCCTGTTGTTGTAGCATTGACTGCAGATCTGTAGTTCTCAGCTTGAGAGATGGAACCAGCCTGAAAATGATGGAAGATTCTGCTGTTAATAATACTGCTCACATGTGTCAGTCTAAGGGGGCAATTCACTTAGCAGCGATGGGCACAGTGTGCCAGCGCTCTCTCAGGTTCTGTGGCACCTGGCGAACACTGACATCGCACGTTTTACCCCATAGGGGTGCGCAGAAAATGTGATGTTGCGAAACAATAATTATTAGGGGTTTGTGCGGGGTTCAGTATGATTTACTGACGAACACAATACCGACGGTCAACAGCCATTGGCCGACAGTCACAATACCGACACAGTCAAAATGCCGACATTCATTATGCTGACATGTTCAAAATGCTGACATAGTCAGAATACCGACACTTGAAATGCCGACATGTCAAAATACCGACATGAGTTTTTCTGGGGGGGTTTGTGTCAATGTTGACATAGGTTGACAAGGACACCGTCTAAGTGTTCCACGTCCCTTAGCATGGCGAGCGCCTTTGGGCACGGTGCCTCGCTGGGCTCGGCACACTATTATAGTCCCCCTCTAGGTCCACTGGGATGGTAAAGTATATTTTGGGGCAAAAATTCCTTAAAAACGCATGTCGGCATTTTGACATGTCAACATTTCAAATATTGATATTCCGACTATGTCGCCATTTTGAACATGTCGGCATAATGAATGTCGGTATTTTGACTGTGTCAGTATTTTGACTGCCGGGATTATGATCGTCGGTATTGTGTCCATCGGTAAATCAACTGCTACCCTTTGTGCGTTGTTACAGGTCCACAATAATTGAATAACCCCATTAACAGTCAATTTGTCATCATCGGAGGACAAGTTTCACTTCTGTGTTTGCGCAGGTGCCTACATTACCTGGCTGAGCGATGGAGCGTCATCATTCAGGTTGGTTTTCTACCATGTGTTAACCATTTATTAGGATTCAGATTTACCGACCATAATTAAATAAATGTCTAAGACCCAGTTGTGATATTCTGTGATATGTGGGCAGCGGTGAGATTCCGGCTGTACAGACAATTGATTTAAAGCAGTAATTTATTTAAAGGCAAAACCAAATGTTCTCCTTAAACAAATGAACGCTTTATGGGGGTCATTCCGAATTGATCGCTAGCTGCATTCGTTCGCTGTGCAGCGATGAGGGAAAAAAACAGCACTTCTGCTCATGCGTATCGTACAACTGCAACGAGCGATGTAGTTTCACACAAGGTCTAGCGAAGCTTTTCAGTCGCACTGCTGGCCGCAGAGTGATTGACAGGAAGAGGGCAATTCTGGGTGTCAACTGACCGTTTTCAGGGAGTGTTCGGAAAAACGCACGCGTGCCAGGAAAAACGCAGGCGTGGCTGGACGGACGCAGGGCATGTTCGTGATGTCAAAACAGTAACTGAACATTGAGCTACTCTAAAACTGCACAAAAAAAGTTTGCCGACACTCTGCGATCCTTTCGTTCGCGCTTCTGCTAAGCTAAAATACACTCCCAGTGGGCTGCGGCATAGCGTTTGTACGGCTGCTAAAAACTGCTAGCGAGCAATCAACTCTGAATGACCCCCTATATCTAGTGGTTTTAATGTGAACTTGCTGTTCTACCCGTTCTTCGCACGGGAGTTTCTGATTTTCACAATTGTAAATATAAATGAGTGGTAAAAATGTGGTAAATCTATAGATATGTAAATATGAGACCTCTTAATGTAAGTAAATATTAATCCATGGTTCTTGGCGTTACCCGAGGAGCACCCATAGCATAGACGGTAAAAAGTAACAGATTTATTTTTGTAGTTTATTAAATTCTGCACACTGGAGGGGCAATCCAAATTTTGATCCAATTGTCCGTTTGGGTGTTATCGTTCACGCAACAGAAGACACGCATCAGTAATGACGTCATTATGTCACCCCCTTTTCATCCCCTTGCGGGAGTTTTATTAAAATTCTAATTACATAGTTTTCCAATTTTCCACCTGAAGAATGCCCATGTTGTATTTCAGCTTTCCAACATATCGGGAAGTAAGAGAATTAGTGATGAGTTAGCCAGGGAGGGAGGGCTTTCACACTTACAGTATATATATATATATATATATATATATGCACACACACATATATATATATATATAGGCAGGCGACGGCGTGGCACTCAAGGCTTGAGGAAGAAAACAACAGGCGACAACCACGTCTGCAACAACGTTTCAGGTTACCTGATGAAAATCTATTAAGATTGAAACGTTGTTGCAGACGTGATTGTCGCCTGTTGTTTTCTTCCTCAAGCCTTGAGTGCCGCGCCGTCGCCTGCCTGCATCCTGTCATTTGCGAGGGCACCGGGTGAAGGTAACCATCATCACAGGAGTGCCGGACATATTGTTCTTTTATTTATATATATATATATATATATTTATATATATATTGTCTCAGATGCCCACATCTTGCAGGGTAATACATGGGGGCTGACTGCACACTGGGGACTTCTTTTAGCCGTTTCCTGGCAGTGTACACGACTGACTTACCAAAGCAGTGGACAGCGCAGTGACAGGAGAAAGTAAAGGCTATACTATTTTATCTCAGTGTCCCTGTCTCCCCTCTGTTGACATTTTTGATGAAAACCACAAAATAATGCTTGTGTGCACATTACCTAAAGTATGTAATAAAAGGTATATATGTGTATGTGCTGCATGAATTGTTTACAAATGTTCCGGTTATACCTGTTTTAATGGTGGTTATTATACAGGTCGCTGTGTGACACCCAGGATTGTGGGAAACTGTATAAAGAGCAGTTTCCTCTGGTTTTCCACCTCATCATTCAGAAGCTAATAAAGGGCATTGATCACCCGTAAACACTCACTACTGAAATTATCCCTCCATCGGAAAGATCCGCCACACCTAAGGTAGGGATTGGAGGACACTCAGATGTACAGTGTTATCATTTATGACAATGTATCCATATTACTCACTTCTGGAACCTTTAATAGAGTATTTAATTCCATAATTTAATTCTGACTTTTCACCATATGTCATTAGCTGTGTAGTGTAACGTATGATAATGTATGCGATTCCTGTTCACTGGTATAGGCAGGGGCGGAACTCCCGGAGGCAACGGAGTCGGTTGCCGCCGGGCTCCAGCCCTGAAGGGGGCACATGGCTCCTTCATTGTACCCCGACTCAGTCAGAAGTGTGCACAGCTAGTTTAAAGAGCAGCAGATCCAGCGGTTTAAGTACTGCCCGCCACACACTGTGCAAGGGGGGAGGGGCAAGCAGGGCAGTCACTCTGCTGATGCCAGCGCCCGCCCAATCTTGCTGCACGCTAACATTACAAACTGCACAGTGGCAGGACTGCTGGTGTTCCCTCCCACTTTTCCATGGCATCTGTGAGCAGCTGCGGCCCGCGGGAGAGAGACGAGCAGAGGTAGCGCATTTCAGCGTTAGGCAGGGTGTGCGTTGTACTACACGCGCCTGCCCCGCCGGCTGGCCTCAAACACCGTCCATGCACAGCAGCCTGCAGTCTACCTGTCTGAGCCACTGACCCGGACTCTAGGCAGAAGGCACTGTCTGACAGTCCCTGACCCTGGCACCCGCAGCAGCAGGCAGCGCGTCTTGGCTTTCGGCGAGGCACGTGCGGTAATACACCTGAAGCCTCTGAGCTCTGCGCTGGGGACAGTGAAGACTGGAGAACTGACTGAAAACTCTGCTGTGATTGTGAGTACAGTCAGACTGTCTGACAGTGACTGTGACAGTAAATCATATGTTTAAGTTTAACTTTAATGTTTTGGTAATAAAAATGATGCAAGAGGGTATTGCTTTTTACCCCTCGGCTCTTTGTGTTTCTATAGCAACTATTTTTTGTGAGTTTCATTAATCTATATGGATCATATGTGCAGTGTGTTTTAAAATGAATAAACCTCTTTGATCCCTTGGTCAGTTGGAAAATCACAAAGAAATGGTTATCAATTAAAATCAATAAATGAATAAAATGAGTAGGCAACATGGTTAGTTTGTATTTGTATGTGATGTCTGTTGTGGGTTGCATCATATGTGTTTGTATTAGGGAGGCATTTATTTAAAATCACATTCACAGTGTGCTTGGGGTGCAATGTTATGGCAGGATGCGCTTTTACTGGTGGCATGTAATAACTGTCACCTGAAGGAGCCTGTATTTGCATTTGACTCTGAACGCTGCCAGGGCTACTGCGCATGTGTGGCTTGTCAAAGTCGAAAAATATTGCAGTACACACATCACGTACAAACAACACACAGATGGCCTCCGCGCGTGTACTTGTTCTGCTGTGCGTGCACATATTCGCAATTTGCGTATGGTCGCTCCCGCGGTCGTGCGCATCAGCGTGTGGTATGGGTATTTACGGTAGAGTTTGTGAACGCATGGAGAGCTATCAAAACACATTACATATTTAATCCAAATAGTGCACAATGTACACATAGTCCCCCTGCACCACACCAGAAAATAACAACAGTTTAAATGGTTTCAGAACAAAGGGATTCACCTTTACAGGATAAGAGGGGACAGACTAAGGTTATAAGGTGGTGTTTGGTATCCAGCTGTAGGGTATTTTAAGGGTAATATTCCGGTGTTGGTTTGAGGAAGATCGCATGTTCCTGCGGATAGTTATGTGCAGAAGCAGAATATAGATATAAACTGTATTTACTGTATATTATGTATGCGGCGGGAATCCAGAGGAGACCACCCACAAGAGCAGTTGGGAAAGACATCGCCTACCTTTTCAAATCGACCTATGACCTCTCCTGTACTGTAAAAGTGCATTCCTGTGTCCAATGGACAAAGGGATTACAGTATCCATTGTATTGCTTTTGGAAGAATTGTATAAATAAAGCCTGCTGCAGCTTGGCCTGGCACAAGACTCACAAAGTTATCTATCAGATGACCGGGGACCGGCCGGGTTGCGCAAGCGATTCCAATCACGTATGTACATTGACTGTAGCCATTATTCTGTTATATTGTCTTGTATTGTAGTGTATGATTTGCATTGTAAACCCCCTTTCAGCAAATATTACGCTGTGGTGTCGGAACCCAGTGGTTTAACTACAAATCGGTGTTGTGTCTTCCTTTTCCTGCTAAGGTTTAAGAGTGTATTATTAACGCATCGCATTGCTGTATAATGTTTAAAGTGTATCTCTGGGTGTGTGCGTGCTGTGTGTACTTTGTACCCCCAGCGCGGTGTTTGTACGCTAAGTCCGTACAGTGATACGGGACTCCGTACGCAAATAGTGTATAAAGTACGTAGCGTGTGTATTAAGTATAGCGGCCGCAGCGGCTAAAGGTTTAAAGTGTAATTAAGGTGTGTTTAAGGTATAGCTTTCTTTCCTGTAAGATAATCGACATTATCAGGCTCCACTGACCACATATTGCTGCTGCCATTGCCAGGGAGGGTCCCGGGGGACCCCTCCGCCAGCTACATCAGCGGTGTAACCCAGAGGCTACAGAGGGCTACTATCATCTTCACCTCCGGGGCACCAGTCTCCAGAATGCATCACATTCCGGAAGTTGGTAAATATGGCAGTATCACATCCCCCATAGAAACCTATGAGGGTTGCAGCTGCCGACGCAAATGGAGGGATCACTGTAGGTATCTGAGATATCTGCTGTGGTTCCTCTGTCACACGTTTGGGGGATACTAAATATTTATGTGGGGGATGGTTTGGGCCGCAAAGGAAACTTTCGCCCTGAGCTCTGCATAGTCTAGATCCGGCCTTGATCCTGTGATACGCCTTTATCACCGCTTCCCCGAGTCAAACTATGCCAGGGCTGCTGGTAGGCGGGAGCGTGGCACCGGCATTACATCACGGCCACAGGCGCTCCCTGCCCTGTCTGATCCTGCAGTGAAGAAACGGCACCTGCCATCACTATCTGTTCACCGGCTCACTGTATTACAGGTGAGGGCAGCTATCAGTTAATGGGGAGGCGAAGGCCAAACAGCCACGTAGATGGCGCAACCGCCTGAGGCTTAGATACTCATTGAGATTGTAAGTTTTGATTTTTCGGTGCTGATGTGTTTTTTTCTTCTTCCTATCAGCGCCAATGTGTTGGTTATTTTTCACGTGAAGCCAATGGTTTTTATTATTTTCATTGTGGTGGCCTATGTGTTGTATTATTTTTCTGTGGCGGCCAATGACCTTCATTCCGAGTTGATCACTCGCTAGCTGTTTTTAGCAGCCGTGCAAACGCATAGTCGCCGCCCACGGAGGAGTGTATTTTAGCATAGCAGGAGTGCGAACGCCTGTGCAGCAGAGCGCCTGCAAACACATTTTGTGCAGAACTAGAACAGCCCTGTAGTTACTTATTCGGTGCGATGATTGCTGCGACGAGTGACATGGTAATGACGTCAGATACCCGCCCAGCAAACACTCCCAGAAAACGGTCAGTTGCCACCCAGAAACTCCCACTTCATGTCAATCTCCTTGCGACCGCCAGTGCGACTGAAAGCATCACTAGAACCTGTGCAAAACCACAATGCGGTACCCGTACGATGCACGTGCGCATTGCGGTGCCTACGCGTGCGCAGATTAGCCCCGTTCTGCCATAATCGCTGCACTGCGAAAATCCGTAGCAAGCTATCAACTCGGAATGAGGGCCAATCTATCAGTACCGCTGTTTTATTATTTTCCTGTTGGGGCCTATGTGATTTTTGTGGTGGCCTATGTGCATTATTATTTTTCTATCCGTGCCAATGTGTGTGTTTTTTTTTCTATCTGCACCAGTGTGTGTGTGTGTGTGTGTGTGTGTGTGTGTGTGTGTGTGTGTGTGTGTGTGTGTGTTTCCTATCTGTGCCAATGTGTGTGTGCTTTTACCTACAATGTGGTCAGTAATGCAATGTAGGGTATGGAGGGGTCTGTAGTTTAGTGTAGGGTATAGAGCTGTCAGTGGTTTTTTTTATTTTTTTTTGTAGGGTATAGAGGGGTCAGTGATGTAGTGGCGGGTATTAAGGAGTCAGTTAAAATACTAATAATTTTTTTAAGATGGGGGGGGCACAAAATTTATCTTGCCTCCGGGCAACTGGGATGAAGTTACGCCACTGGGTATAGGGGCTAATTTCATCTCCAAAGTCTTCAACTCAAACAGCAATTTCTGCAATCATTGAACTACTCCCATTGAGACCAGTATCTTTTATACAAAGAAAGATAATTTTAATTAATTGTATTCACTTAAAAAAAATTCTTGAAGTTATATAGTATTTTAGGGTGGTGTTCTGACTAAACCACCTATTCCACAGCAGTAGTAGTGCCCAAGGATATAGCTACAATAGGTGCGTGCAGTGCAGCTGCTATGGGGCCCAGAGCTGAGAGGGGCCCAACTTCCCTGTCAAAGTTACATGTGACCTATACATTTTCCACCATTGGAGGTACATAGTGGCACTTACAAATGTTTGCTTTGGGGCCTACACATATCTACTTTTGGCCCCTGGACCTTCTCTTTGTAATATGGTTTAAAATGAAATGGAGGGCACTACATTGTGGCATAATATGAACTGGGGACACTATATGTCATAATGTGAATTGGGAGTTCTGTGTGGCATAATGTGTACTGGCAGCCCTACAATGTGACATAATGTAAATTAGGGAACTACTATAGCTCATAAAATAAACTTGGGCACTACTATGGTTCAGAATATGAATTAGGTCATTACTATGGGGCATAAAATTAATACCTGCTGTGGAGAGGTCTCTCTAGAAGCATTTGGACAGGGGCCCCTTCATAATGTTGCTATGGGGCCCATAAAGTTCTGGCTATGCCCCTGGTAGTGCTGTACTATGAAAACGCTTTGCCCATGCAATTCTCAAGCTCTAAAGGCTCTTTCCTTTGGTGGCTGCATGGTCTGACTCAGGAAACTGCAGGTCTCCCAGGGGATAAAACACCAAACTGAGGGGCTGATTCAGACCCTGTCGCAGATGTGCTAAAATCGCTATGAAGCGATTTCTTCACACCTGTGCATGCGCCGGTACGTGTATGTGCAAGGTCCTAAACAGCGTTCTCTTCAGAGTGCAGTTTAAGACCTGGAGGGGGGCGGGAACGGGGAGTCGACATTGCGTTTTGTGGGCATCGGTACTCCATTTTAGGGGAGGGGTCTGGAAAACGGATGTGTCCGGACCGTTGGAGGGACAGTCACATGCAGCCGCTGCGACTCTTAACATGGCGGGTAACCGTCTGCCTTCGCAGCTAGGCTGTGCAGGCAGAGGGCTACTCGAAACATGCAAAATGATCGCCACCGTGCAATGCTTTCTCGTGTGTGGGAGGGGGGGCAGGATCCGGGATGCGGGGCAGATTTGCCCTGTACTGGGCGTCCCCCCGCATGTCAAAGAAATTGATCTTAGATGTGCGTTTTCTGGCACATCTACGATCAGGTCTGAATTAGGCCCAGACACGGCAGAGACACTACATAGAGTAGGCAACCTCTGTAAGCAGACTTGGTATAAGCACCGGGAGTAACCACCGCTATGAAATAGGCAGACTAGACTGCCTACTGGTGTCTTATTTGCCATCTGCTTGCTGTGTATGTGGTTTTTCACCTCATACACTGTGTTCTTGGTATGGGATAATGGTAGGTTAGATAACACGTTTAGTGGAAATGCCATTATGGAGCTTATACAGAGTACTTAGCACACCTTTTGTGAAATCGCACTGCGCATGACCATGGCAGTGTGATGCTCCCATGATGTTTTTCAGCGCTCCGCCACTTACTCTTCTATCACGTAGCTTGTGCCTTGATGGGTAGAACCAGGCCCAGATTAAGGGCAACATGGGCCTGGGGCCAAAAAGGATCAGTAGCATACTGTGAGAAACAGAAGAGCTGCCAGCAATTCTGTGTGGGTGTGGCCAGTGCCATGTGGGTGTGGCCAGTGCCATGTGGGCGTGTACACCCCTACACTGTCAGCCCCAATGTCTCCTTAAACACAAAAAAAGTAGAAAATTACATTATTTTTGTAAGGGAAACAGAAATACATTTCTCTAACGTCCTAGTGGATGCTGGGGACTCCGTCAGGACCATGGGGAATAGCGGGCTCCGCAGGAGACAGGGCACATCTAAAAAGCTTTTTAGGTCACATGGTGTGTACTGGCTCCTCCCCCCATGACCCTCCTCCAAGCCTCAGTTAGGTTTTTGTGCCCGTCCGAGAAGGGTGCAAACTGGATGGCTCTCTTAAGGAGCTGTTTAGTAAAGTTTTTTTTTAGGTTTCTAATCAGTGATTCCTGCTGGCGACAGGATCACTGCAACGAGGGACTTAGGGGAGAGACTTGCAACTCACCTGCGTGCAGGAGGATTGAAGTTTTAGGCTACTGGACACTGAGCTCCAGAGGGAGTCGGAACACAGGTCAGCCTGGGGTTCGTCCCGGAGCCGCGCCGCCGATCCCCCTTACAGACGCTGAAGAAAGACGGCGGAACGGAGGTCCGGAAACAGGCGGCAGAAGACTTCACAGTCTTCAGAGAGGTAGCGCACAGCACTGCAGCTGTGCGCCATTGTTGCTACACGGCTCACTGACACGGTCACGGAGGGTGCAGGGCGCTGCTGGGGGCGCCCTGGGCAGCAATATAAATACCTATTTGGCAAATAAATACATCACATATAGCCATTAAGGCTATATGTATGTATTTAACCCAGGCCAGTTTTCCTAATAACTGGGAGAAAAGCCCGCCGTAAAAGGGGCGGAGCTTATTCTCCTCAGCACTCAGCGCCATTTTCCTGACCAGCTCCGCTGGTGAGGAAGGCTCCCACTCTCCCCTGCACTACAGAAACAGGGTTAAAGAGAAGGGGGGCATAAATTGGCGATATAATTATATATTAAGAGCCCATATATAGAAACAACACCTTCTAGGGTTGTTATATACATTATGGCGCTTTTGGTGTGTGCTGGCAAACTCTCCCTCTGTCTCCCCAAAGGGCTAGTGGGTCCTGTCCTCTATCAGAGCATTCCCTGTATGTGTGTGCTGTAGGTCGGTACGTGTGTGTCGACATGTATGAGGAAAATGTTGGTGAGGAGACGGAGAAAATTGCCTGTAATGGTGATGTCACTCTCTAGGGAGTCGACACCAGAATGGATGGCTTACTTATGGAATTACGTGATAATGTCAACACGCTGCAAGCCGGTTGACGACATGAGACAGCCGGCGGACAAATTAGTATCGGTCCAGGCGTCTCAGACACCGTCAGGGGCTTGTAAAAACGCCCATTTACCTCAGTCGGTCGACAGACACAGACATGGACACTGACCCCAGTGTCGACGGTGAAGAAACAAACGTATTTTTCCTTTAGGGCCACAAGTTACATGTTAAGGGCAATGAAGGAGGTGTTACGTATTTCTGATACCACAAGTACCACAAATAAGGGTATTTTGTAGGGTGGGAATAAACTACTTGTAGTTTTGCCTGAATCAGATAAATTAAATGAAGTGTGTGATGATACGTGGGGTTCCTCCGACAGAAAGTTATGGGCGGTATACCCTTTTTCCCGCCAGTAGTAAGGGCGAGTTGGAAAACACACCTTAGGGTGGACAAGGCGCTCACACGCTTATAAAAAACATGGCGTTACCGTTTCCAGATACGGCCGCCCTCAAGGAGCCAGCTGATAGGAAGCTGGAAAATATCATAACAGTATATACACACATACTGGTGTTATACTACGACCAGCAATCGCCTCAGCCTGGATGTGCAGCGCTGAGGGGGCTTGGTCGGATTTCCTGACTGAAAATTTTGATACCCTTGACAGGGACAGGATTTTATTGTCTATAGAGCATTTTAAGGATGCATTTCTATATATGTGTGATGCGCAGAGGCATATTTGCATTCTGGCATCAAGAGTAAATGTGATGTACATATCTGCCAGACGAAGACACGACAGTGGTCAGGTGAGGCAGATTCCAGACGGCATATGGAAGTATTGCCGTATAAAGGGGCGGTCCATTGGACCTGGTGGCCATGGCAACAGCTGAAAAATCCACCTTTTGTTACCCCGAGTCACATATTGGCAGAAAAGGACACAGTCTTTTCAGTCTCAGTCCTTTCGTCCCCATACGGGCAGGCGGGCGAAGGCCAGTCATATCTGCCCAGGGGGAGAGGAAAGGGAAGAAGACTGCAGCAAGCAGCTCATTCCCAGGAACAGAAGCTCCTCATGGCTTCTGCCAAGTCCGCAGCATAACGCTGGGGCCGTACAAGCGGACTCAGGTGCGGTAGGGGGTCATCTCAAGAGTTTCAGCAACACTCGCAAGGGAACTCCGGGATCCTACATGTAATATCCCAGGTGTACATTGGAAATTCGAGACGTCTCCCCCTCACACAATTCACAGGCTGTATTCCCAGCAGGTGATAATCAAAGTACCCTTCTTACAACAAGGAAGGGGGTAGTATTCCACACTATATTGTGGTACTGAAGCCAACCGGCTCGGTGAGATCTGAAATATTTGAACACTTACATACAAGCGTTCAAATCAAGATGGAGTCACTCGGAGCAGTGATAGCGAACCAGGAAGAAGGGGACGATATGATGTCACTGGATATCAGGGACGTTTACCTACAGGTCCAAATTTGCCCTTCTCACCAAGGGTACTTCAGGTTCCTGGTACAGAACTGTCACTATCAGTTCAGACGCTGCCGTTTGGATTGTCCACGGCGCCCCGGGTCTTTACCAAGGTAATGGCCGGAATGAGGATTTTTCTTAAAAGAAACATGGACGCTTTCCTGATAAGGGCAAGGTCCAGAGAACAGTTGGAGGTCGGAGTAGCACTATCTTAAGTAGTTCTACGACAGCACGAGTGGATTCTAAATATTCCAAAATCGCAGCTTTTTCCGACGACACGTCTACTGTTCCTAGGGAAGATTCTGGACACAGTCCAGAAAAACGTGTTTCTCCCAGTGGAGAAAACCAGGGAGTTATCCGAGCTAATCGGGATCCTCCTAAAACCAGGAAAAGTGTCAGTGCATCATTGCACAAGAGTCCTGGTAAAAATGGTGGCTTATTACGAAGCAATTCCATTCGGCAGATTTCCCGCAAGAACTCTTCAGTGGGATCTGCTGGACAAATGGTCCGGATCGCATCCTCAGATGCATCAGCGGATAACCCTATATCCAAGGAAAAGGGTGTCTCTCCTGTGGTGATTACAGAGTGCTCATCTTCTAGAGGGCCGCAGATTCGGCATTCAGGATTGGATGCCGGTGACCACGGAGGCCAGCCTGAGAGGCTGGGGAACAGTCACACAGGGAAAAAATTTCCAGGGAAGTGTGATTAAGTCTGGAGAATTCTCTCCGCATAAATAAGCTTAGAGCAAATTTATAATGCTCTAAACTTAGCTAGACCTCTGCTTCAAGGTCAGCCGGTATTGATCCAGTGGGATAACATCACGGCAGTCGCCCACGTAAACAGAAGGGCGGCACAAGAAGCAGGAGGGCAGTGAAAACTGCAAGGATTTTTCGCTAGGCGGAAAATCATGTGATAGCACTGTCAGCAGTGTTCTTTCCGGGAGTGGACGACTGGGAAGCAGACTTCCTCAGCAGGCATGACCTCCACCCGGGAGAGTGGAAACTTCATAGGGAAGTTTTTTCAACATGATTGAGGACCGTTGGCAAAGACCAAAGGTGGACATGATGGCGTCCCGCCCGAACAAAAAACGGGACAGGTATTCCGCCAGGTCATGAGACCTTCAGGCGATAGCTGTGGATGTTCTGGTAACACCGTGGGTGTACCAGTCTGTGTATGTGTTCCCTCCTCTGTTTCTCATAACCAGGGTATTGAGAATTATAAGACATAGAGGAGTATGAACTATACTAGTGGCTCCGGATTGGCCAAGAGGGACTTGGTACCCGGAACTTCAAGAAATGCTCACAGAGGACTAAGGGCCTGGGAGCTAAGAAGGGACTTGATTCAGCAAGTACCATGTCTATTCCAAGACTTACCGCGGCTGCGTTTGACGGCATGGCGGTTGAATGCCGGATCCTGAGGGGAAAAGGCATTCCATAAGAGGTCATACCTACCTCGGTCAAAGCCAGGAAGGAGGTGACCGCACAACGTCATCACCACATGTGGTAAAAATATGTTGCGTGGGTGAGGCCAGGAAGGCTCCACGACGGAAATTCAACTAGGTCGATTTCTACACTTCCTGAAAACAGGAGTGTTTTGGACCTCAAATTGGGGTTCATTAACATTTAAATTTCGGCCCTGTAGATTTTCTTCCAGAAAGAATTGACTTCAGTTCCTGAAGTCCAGATTGTAAAGGATGTATTGCATATACAGCTTTTTTGTGCCCCTAGGGGCACCGTGAGATCTCAACATAGTGTTGGGATTTCTTAAAATCATATTGGTTTGAACCGCTCAAATCTGTGGATTTGAAATATCTCACATGGAAAGTGACCATGCTGTTGACAAATATCTCACATGGGAAGTGACCATGTTGTTAGCCCTGGCCTCGGCCAGGCGATTGTCAGAATGGGCGGCTTTGTCTTACAAAAGCCCATATTAAAATTTTCCATTTGAACAGGACAGAACTGGGACTCGTCTCCAGTTTTCTTCATAAAGGGGTGTCAGCGTTTTCACCTGAAACAACCTCTTGTGGTGCCTGCGGCTACTAGGGACTTGGAGGACTCCAAGTTACTAGACGTGGTCAGGGCCCTAAAAATATATATATATATATATATATATATAGTTAGGACGGCTGGAGTCAGAAAGTCTGACTTGCTGTTTATACTGTATACACCCAACAAGCTGGGTGCTCATGCTTCTAAGCAGTCTATTGCACGCTGGATTTGTAGTACAATTCAGCTTGCACATTCTGTGGCAGGCCTGCCACAGACGAAATATGTAGATGCCCATTCCACAAGGAAGGTGGGCTCATCCTGGGCGGCTGCCCGAGGAGTCTCGGCATTACAACTTTGCCGAGCAGCTACGTGGTCAGGGGAGAACACGTTTGTAAAATTTTACAAATTTTGATACTCTGGCTAAGGAGGACCTGGAGTTCTCTCATTCGGTGCTGCAGAGTCATCCGCACTCTCCCGCCCGTTTGGGAGCTTTGGTATAATCCCCATGGTCCTGACGGAGTCCCCAGCATCCACTAGGACGTTAGAGAAAATAAGAATTTACTTACCGATAATTCTATTTCTCGTAGTCCGTAGTGGATGCTGGGCGCCCATCCCAAGTGCGGATTGTCTGCAATGCTTGTACATAGTTATTGTTACAAAAATCGGGTTATTACTATTGTTGTGAGCCATCTTTTCGGAGGCTACTTCGTTTTGTTATCATACTGTTAACTGGGTTCAGATCACAAGTTGTACGGTGTGATTGGTGTGGCTGGTATGAGTCTTACCCGGGATTCAAGATCCTTCCTTATTGTGTACGCTCGTCCGGGCACAGTACCTAACTGAGGCTTGGAGGAGGGTCATGGGGGGAGGAGCCAGTACACACCATGTGACCTAAAAAGCTTTTTAGATGTGCCCTGTCTCCTGCGGAGCCCGCTATTCCCCATGGTCCTGACGGAGTCCCCAGCATCCACTACGGACTACGAGAAATAGAATTATCGGTAAGTAAATTCTTATTTTTTCTTACTGATGATTTATGGCCGACCGTGTGGCCAGCTGGGCGGCTGATCATCCTCATGCTGCCATGATGATGATAGGCCTATTTTTATCTAAAGGCCTGAAGATGGAGCTCCATACGCTGCATTGTTCACCTGGCCCTGACATTATCAGAGTACATTACGGGTGCAATTGCAGACCAGGAAAGAGATGCATATACTGTATCCCTGGCACAGCTGTGTCATTGTGGGTAGTGAAGGGCAGGTGCAGTTACCTGACAGGGACGTGCAGTCAGGGGAGGCAGTGCCTCCCCTGTCATTAATGATTAAAATAATACAAGGAAGATACTTATGACACATCTTCTGTGCCATAAGTATCTTCGTTTTATTATTATATTCATTTTAATACAGGTAAATAGTTTCGGAGGCACTGATAACAGTGCCTCCCGTTGCCAATAGGAATGGGAATAAAGTGGGGGGCGGGGCTAAGCACTGGGCTGTAGAAGCCCATTAAAAAAAGTTGACAAAGCGGCACTAGTCTAAGTGCAGCGTTGACGGGCAGATGGGATTGGAGAGCGAATCCAGGGCTGGATCCGCTGGTCAAATCACCCAACGCAACGTCAGCAGTTCTCACCTCCCTGTCCTCATTTTGCTTGAGTGACTCCAGCAGCAGCTGCACGCAGTGGCATAACCAGCATAGGTGCAGGCGATGCAGCTGCTTTGGGGCCCCAGATGTCTGCAGGGCCCACTGCTCCCCTGCACCCAATCTAGCTGCAGTGCAGTGCATGATGTAGGTAAGTATGTGTGAGTGTGTAAGTGTGTGTTAATAAATTTTTACTTTCAAGATGTGTGTGTGTTGTGTTTTTATTTGGGTATTTTTTGTTGTTGTGAACTACAGGTACCAGCGGGCCCATTATTTCCCCGCATGCTGGTACTTGAGGTTCTCCAAGTACCAGCAAGCAGAGGAGGCTTGCTGGGCCTTGTAGTTCCACAACAACAAAAAAATATTTTTTTTACACACCTATGGCTATCAGCCCGGCACCCACTGCCCAGGGGTGCTGGGGACAGCCTCGGGCTTCACCTCTGGCCCTTGGGTGCCTGGAGGGGGGGGGGACCCCATGATTTAAGGGGTCCCCACTCCTCCAGGGAACCCCGGCCAGGGGTGACTAGTTGAGGGGGTAATGCCACGGCCGCAGGGACCTACATAAATGTGTCCCCCGGCTGTGGCATTATCTCTCTGGCTAGTGGAGCCCGGTGCTGGTTTTAAAAATACGGGGGACACCTACGTCTTTTGTCCCCCATATTTTTGGAACTAGGACCGGACTAAGAGCCCGGTGCTGGTTGTCTAAATACGGGGAACCCCTCTCCAATTTTTCCCCCAGTATTTAAACAACCAGGACCGGCTCAAAGAGCCTGAGGCTGGTTATACTTAGGAAAGGGGAACTTTCACATTTTTTTTTTTAACCCATTCAGACCCTTCTCCATTAAGTTAATGCAGGCATGTCCAAACTGCGGCCCTCCAGCTGTTGTGAAACTACATATCCCAGCATGTCCCAACACAGTTTTGCTGTCAGAGAATGCTAAAGCTGTGTCAGGGCATGCTGGGATGTGCAGTTTCTCAACAGCTGGAGGGCCGCAGTTTGGACATGCCTGAGTTAATGGAAGCCCTGGACAACAAAATTGCATTCATGTCCTCCTCCCACTCCCTTCCCAGTCCCAAACACTATTTTTTTTTTTTTTTTTCTATAGAAATGTACAATATATCACAAGTATGATGATCAGGCAGGCAGCGGGCATTGGCGGCATCGGACTGAGATGCAAATTAGTGACAGAGGGCTGGGTCAGTTGATTGTGGGTGAGTTTGTAAGCCATTGGCGATGGCAGCGGGCATGGGCTCAGAGGCAGTAGCAGGCATCGGCTCGGCGGCGGTAGGGGTCATCGGCAGGATTTGGCGGACATTATGGCTGTAGTGCCTCACCAGCCACTGACCTCACCGCACGCCACTGTTTCCTGACACTAGCAAACTACCGATTGGCTGTTTGAGAACACTCCCCTAACACTCGTTCCATCACTCCGCCGTAGAATACAATATGTATTTCAGAGCGTTTAATAATTTTTATTTTCTGTTGATTTTTGTGCGTGTGAGACGGTTGTTTGTTACTGGTGCCTTAGATGACTTTTCGCAGTTATTTGGTGTCTTATAGTAAATGTTTTTGCTGCACATAAAATAAATGGTTTATTATACAGGTGCATTGCAAATGGGACGCAAGAGTCTGTGATTTATACATAACAGTCACCGTTTTTTAAGGCGTTATTTACTCCCTTTTTGTGACATCCCTGATGTGTTTATGATGTTAAGTCACCAAAAAAGTAATTTTCTTCTTTCTGTTTTTACTGTAAGTTGCAATAGTGGCCTGGTGCTTTCCCGCTGTGGAACATACCATTCTCCTGTGGTTCAGGTCCAGTTTGTGTAAGTGAATTAGGGGGTTTGCAGTTAATAACAAACTGACTGCACAGGTTTGTACACCTATTTTACGATTTAACAGAATGTGTGTAACATTTAGGGGCAGATTAAGTTAAGCGCAAAGTTGCGAGGTGCGGCTGCGCACATTCCAGGTAATTACGGGAGGAAAACCTCTGTTGTCACAAGCGGGGGAGAAAAAGGTGCAGTTTCCCTGCCCAGGTAAGCCAGGTAGTATTGGCACTTCAGAACTTTGCAGCTATTTGACACTGCCCCTTACATGGAATGTTCTGGACCCCCTCTGCTACTATATAACAAAGTAATCTATATTAACCACCTGTAACAAGTCCCTGATTGATCATTAAAGTGAACCTTTCCCCTTACAGAAATTACTTTCTCTTACGTCCTAGAGGATGCTGGGGTCCATATTAGTACCATGGGGTATAGGTTTCAGCAGGGAGTGGCAAAATGCCCAACTTTACAATGCTAAAAAGCACCCTGCCCTTATGGAGGCACCCCGCTGAAACAGCCTACTGGGTGCTGTCCCCATGCACAGGCTGCAGTGTCCTACAGGGTAAAAGTTGCGGTTGAACCCTCACCGTCAGGTGACTTGAGTGTATGGGCAGCCCAGTATCACCGTAAGTGCTGGGCACGCCCCCCTAGAGTGCTGAACAGGGTGTGTTTCATGAGACCTTGCCCACTCCCGAAGCGGTCACGCCCCATTTTCAGGTGGCTCGCAGAAATGCCTTCTCGCCTGATTGGAACAATGCCCGTCATTCACCCTACAGTGAACACTAACAGAAAAAATACCTTAGCTCATTTTAAAAACAGGATTTTAATTACCTACAGGTAAATCCTTTTCTCGTAGTCCATAGAGGATGCTGGGGTCCATATCAGTACCATGGGGTATAGATGGGTCCACCAGGAGCCATGGGCACTTTAAGACTTTAATAGTGTGGGCTGGCTCCTCCCTCTATGCCCCTCCTACCAGACTCAGTTTAGAAAATGTGCCCGAGGAGCTGGTCACAGCTAGGGGAACTTCTAGAGCTTTTTTGGTTTTATTTTTATTTTTTAAGAGTAATTAGGCACAGGGAGGCTGCAGGCAACAGCCTCCCTGCTTCGTGGGACTTAGGGAGAAAGTAGCGTCCAACTCTCTGAGGTTAATGGCCACTATCTCCGCTGACAGGACACTGAGCTCCTGAGGGTGATGATCGTTAGCCCCCGAGTCGACCGCTCACTCCCGCAGCATCCCGCCACCCCCTATCAGAGCCAGAAGATCGAGGTGGTGAGTGTGTCACCGGTGACCCGACAAGCGGGGAGCCAATGTGCATGGCGGCTACAGGGTTGGAGCGCAGTATTAACACTGCGCTCCGGAAGGCTCAGCGGTACAGGTGCGGCGCTGTGAGGGGCGCCCTGGGCCATCCCAATACCCTTACAACTGGTCACTCACGCTATCAGGCGCTTCGGTAACGCTGCTAGCGCCATTACCCCACGCCAGTATAAATATTCAAAGTGCGGGAAGACACACCCTGTTTGGGGGCGGAACTTCTCCTCAGAGCGGACCGAGCAGCTCACCAGCGCCATTTTCTCCCTGCAGATCCACACTCTGAGACGCTGACAGGGAGCGCTGACCCTCCACGACTCCAGCTATCCTGTGCGGTACCAAGGGGGTTGTAGAAGGGGGGAGGACTGTATATTAACTGTGTAGTTCTATTAAGGGAACACAGTCAGCGCCAGGCAATTATTCTATAACTGCCTACTGAGGCGCTGTGTGTGCTGGCTCCAAGCTCTGTGTTTCTCTGAAGGTACTTGGGGGAAACTGTGTCTGACACTTTCGCGCGCGTGTGTGTGTGTGTGTGTGTGTGTGTGTGTGTGTGTGTGTGTGTGACTTTCAGGGACTCTGTGTCTTGTGCGGCAGAATATGTATCTTCTCCAGAGGAATCCATTCCATGTACACAGGAATGTAGTATTTTGTCTCAGCCTTCCGAATCCGAGCCCCAGTGGGTAGCTTCTATTAAGGGAATGATATCGCAGATTTCTACTAGGATTGCGCATTATATGAGATGGAATCACAGATTTTAAAACAATCTGTGGAGGTTTTGTCTGGTTCTGTCCCCACTACCTCAAAATCCCCTGTCGTATCCAAGAAACGCGTGCTTGCTCAGATTATGCAAGTCGACACGGACACCGACTCTGACACGGCAGAGGGTGATGTGGATATGCGGGGGGGGGGGGGGGAGAGGCTTCCCTGGCAAGAGGGGTGCAACTCATGATTGAGGCTATTAGGGATATGTTACACATTACTGACAATCCACCTGAACAGATAGAGGAGGCTTACTTTACGATCAATAAGAAAGCCTCCCTGACCTTCCCTGCGTCTAAAGAATTAAACGCATTATTTGAAATATCCTGGGAAAATCCAGAGAAAAAATTCCAGATCCCAAAGAGGGTTCTTGTGGCTTTTCCTTTCCCTGAGTATGATAGGAAAAAGTGGGAAAACCCACCTATAGTAGATTCTTCTGTATCTAGACTGTCTAAAAAGGTGGTTTTACTTGTCCCTGGGTCTACCGCTTTGAAAGAACCGGCAGACCGCAAGATTGAAACTACGCTCAAATCCATATACACTGCTTCAGGAATGCCGTTAAGGCCCACTATTGCCTGTGCATGGATTTCTAAAGCCATAGTAAAGTGGTCAGGCACATTACTAGAGGACTTAGATTCTATGGATGGACGTGACATTGAATTGTTTTTACATAACATACAGGATTCGGCGGGTTTCATGGTGGAGGCCACGAAGGACCTGGCTAATCTGACTGCAAGGACATCGTCCATGGCTGTCTCAGCACGCAGGGGACTCTGTCTACGCCAATGGTCTGCAGACGCGGAATCCAGGAGAAGTGTGGAGAACCTACCCTTCACAGGTCAGCCTCTTTTTGGGGAAGCATTGGATGCGTGGATTTCCACGGCAACCGCTGGTAAGTCAACCTTTCTTCCCTCAGCTTCTCAGACGACGAAGAAACCTTTTTCTACGTCCTCTATGCAGTCCTTTCGGTCTGCAAAAGCTAAAAAGTCCAAGACTCCTACCACTTTCTTCAGAGGTGGGTGAGCAAAATCAAAATAACCGACACCTGCAGGTTCCCAAGACCAGAAACCTGCCTCTGTGTCCTCAAAATCCTCAGCATGACGGTGGACCTCTCTGCCTGTCGTCCGTTCTGGATCCCTGGGTACAGGATATTGTGTCCCAGGGGTACAAACTGGAGTTTCAAGAGCTCCCACCCCACAGGTTCTTCAAATCAGGCTTGCCAGCTTTGCTGACAGAAAGGGCTATCCTTCAGGAAGCCATTCAAAAATTGGAAAGGTCAGATGTAATTGTTCCAGTTCCACCTGATCGGGTAAACCAGGGTTACTATTCAAACCTATTTGTGGTACCGAAACCGGATGGTTCGGTCAGGCCAATTTTGAACCTGAAGTCGCTAAACCCTTATCTGAGGGAATTCAAATTCAAAATGGAGTCTCTGAGAGCGGTGATCTCAGGACTGGAGGAGGGAGCGTTACCTCCACATTCCGATTTGGCTGCCACACCAGGCTTATCTCAGATTTGCGCTGTTTGACTGTCACTATCAGTTCCAGGCACTACCGTTCGGCCTCTCCACAGCACCGAGGGTATTCACCAAGGTAATGGCAGAGATGATGATTCTCCTCCGCAGGCAGGTGGTGAATATAATTCCTTATCTGGACGATCTGCTGATAATGGCATCTTCCAGGGAGAGGTTGTTGCAGGCCATTGCTCTCACGACTTATTTGCTCAGGGAACATGGATGGATCCTGAATCTTCCCAAGTCACATTTGGAGCCGACAAGGAGATTGTCTTTCCTGGGGATGAGCCTCGACACGGAAGTGCAGAGGGTATTTCTACCGGTGGAGAAATTGTTGGTGATCCAAACTATGATCCAGCACGTCTTGAAGCCTTCCCGGGTATCGGTTCATCAGTGCATTCGCCTTCTGGGGAAGATCTGTTGCCAAAAGCCAGGATTTCACTCGTGTGGTGGCTACAATTGCGTCACCTTCTAGAGGGCCGCAGGTTGGGGATTCAGAACTGGATCCTTCTAACCACGGATGCAAGTCTCAGAGGTTGGGGCACAGTCACCCAAGGGGAAAGCTTCCAAGGAAGGTGGTCAAGTCTGGAATCCATTCTTCAAATCAACATTCTGGAATTACGGGCCGTGTACAATGATCTTCTACAAGCGGCACATCTTCTACAAGATCGGGCCATTCAGGTGCAGTCGGACAATGTAACGACGGTGGCCTACATAAACCGACAGGACGGAACGAAGAGCAGAGCTGCAATGTCAGAGGTAAAAAGAATCCTCCTCTGGGCAGAAAGGCATGTGTTGGTGCTGTCAGCAATCTTCATTCCGGGAGTGGACAACTGGGAAGCGGACTTCCTCAGCAGACATGATCTTCATCCAGGAGAGTGGGGCCTCCATCCGGAGGTGTTCACGTAGGTGACAAATCATTGGGGTGTACCTCAAATAGATATGATGGCCTCCCATCTCAACAAGAACCTTCGGAGGTACTGTTCCTCAAGAGACCCACAAGCAGTGGTGGTGGACGCCCTGGTAACTCCGTGGGTGTTCCAGTCAGTGTACATGTTTCCTCCACTTCCACTCATTCCAAGGATTCTAAAACTCGTAAAGAGAACAAGAGTTCGGGCAATCCTCATTGCTCTGGACTGGCCAAGAAGGGCTTGGTACACAGATCTTCTGGATCTATTGCTGGAAGACCCGAGGCCTCTTCCTCTTCGGAAGGACCTTCTGCAACAGGGTCCATTCGCTTATCAAGACTTACCATGGCTACGTTTGACAGCATGGAGGTTGAACGCCAGATATTAGCTCGGAAGGGTATTCCGAACAAGGTTATTCCTACCCTGATACAGGCTGGGAAAGGATTAACGTCTAAACATTACCATCGCATTTGGAAAAAGTATGTATCTTGGTGTGAAGCCAAGAAGTTTCCTACGGTGGAGTTTCAACTTGGACGGTTTCTCCTCTTCCTGCAAGCAGGTGTGGATATAGGCCTGAGTTTGGGATCCATAAAGGTCCAGATTTCAGCCTTATCCATTTTCTTCCAGAAACAACTAGCTTCCCTCCCTGAGGTTCAGACTTTCTTGAAAAGAGCTCTGGAATCTTAATATGGTGTTACAGTTCCTCAAATCAGATTGGTTTGAGTCTCTACAGGAGGTTGAGGTCAAGTTTCTTACGTGGAAGGCTGTCACTTGGTTGGCCTTAGCTTCTGCTAGACGTGTGTCGGAGTTGGGGGCTTTTTCTTGTAAAAGCCCATACTTAATTTTCCATGAAGACAGAGCCGAGCTCCGGACACGTCAGCAGTTCCTTCCAAAGGTTGTGTCGGCTTTTCATATCAACCTATTGTGGTGCCAGTTGCTACTGACTTCTCAATTTTGTCAAGGTCCTTGGATGTTGTAAGGGCTCTGAAAATCTATGTGAAGAGGACTGCTCGTCACAGAAAATTGGACTCTCTGTTTGTCCTGTATGATCCCAAGAAAATTGGGTGTCCTGCGTCTAAGCAGACTATCTCTCGCTGGATTAGGGTCACTATCCAGCATGCGTATTCTATGGCAGGATTGCCGTGTCCCAAATCTTTTCAGGCCTACTCTACTCGTAAGGTGGGATCTTCCTGGGCGGCTGCCCGGGTTGTCTCGGCTTTACAGCTTTGCCGAGCAGCTACTTGGTCTGGGTCGAACACGTTTGCAAAGTTCTACAAGTTCGATACTTTGGCCACTGAGGACCTAAGGTTTGGTCAATTGGTTCTGCAGGAGCCTCCACGCTCTCCCTCCCGTTCTGGGAGCTTTGGTACATCCCCATGGTACTAATATGGACCCCAGCATCCTCTAGGACAGGGGTGGCTAACCAGTCAGAGTCAAAGAGCCAAAACATCTTGTTAGGTACGTCAAAGAGCCGAAGGCGAGCATGCAAAAATGGGGTGTGGCCTTGTGCCTGCTAGGCACCGCCCCTGGTGTAAAATACATTGAAAAAGCCAGATCCACATAAAATACGTTTTTCTCTGACGTCCTAGTGGATGCTGGAAACTCCGTAAGGACCATGGGGAATAGCGGCTCCGCAGGAGACTGGGCACATCTAAAGAAAGCTTTAGGACTATCTGGTGTGCACTGGCTCCTCCCCCTATGACCCTCCTCCAAGCCTCAGTTAGATTTTTGTGCCCGACCGAGCAGGGTGCAATCTAGGGGGCTCTCCTGAGCTTCTTAGATAAAAGTTAGTTTTAGGTTTTTTTATTTTCAGTGAGACCTGCTGGCAACAGGCTCACTGCATCGAGGGACTAAGGGGAGAAGAAGCGAACCTGCCTGCTTGCAGCTAGCTTGGGCTTCTTAGGCTACTGGACACCATTAGCTCCAGAGGGATCGAACACAGGCCCAGCCTCGGAGTCCGGTCCCAGAGCCGCGCCGCCGGCCCCCTTACAGAGCCAGAAGCAAGAAGAGGTCCGGAAAATCGGCGGCAGAAGACATCAGTCTTCATCAAGGTAGCGCACAGCACTGCAGCTGTGCGCCATTGCTCCTCATGCACACCTCACACTGCGGTCACTGATGGGTGCAGGGCGCTGGGGGGGGGGCGCCCTGAGCAGCAATATTAACACCTTGGCTGGCAAAAATACATCACATATAACCCCCAGGGCTATATGGATGTACATTAACCCCTGCCAGAATCCATAAAAATGCGGGAGAAAAGTCAGCGAAAAAGGGGTGGAGCCTATCTCCTCAGCACACTGGCGCCATTTTTCCCTCACAGCTCCGTTGGAGGAAAGCTCCCTGGCTCTCCCCTGCAGTTAATACACTACAGTAAGGGTTAAAAAGAGAGGGGGGGGGGGCACAATTTAGGCGCAGTATACAATATATATGCAGCTATAAGGGAAAACACTTTTTTATAGGTGCTATCCCTGTGATATATAGCGCCCTGGTGTGTGCTGGCATACTCTCCCTCTGTCTCCCCAAAGGGCTTTGTGGGGTCCTGTCCTCTATCAGAGCATTCCCTGTGTGTGTGCTGTGTGTCGGTACGGCTGTGTCGACAGGTATGTGGAGGATAATGAGGTGGAGGTGTGGCATACTGGAATGTTAGGAGACAAGAGATATTGGAAAGTTCCAAAAGCCATTTAATTCTTATCAGTGAGTGGGGGAGTTTTATGGCCCCAACCCAGTTCTGGCAGACCCTGCCACATGTAGGGGGTTAGGACAGGAAGTGCAGGGGGATTTTAGCAAAAGGAACAAAGCACAGGACAGAGCAGTGTGAGCTGAGGACTGAGGATGGAAGGCACAGGCTAAGTGTCCAGGAGAAACGCAGGCTGGGGACTGTGGAACAAGAATGGCACTCCACAGTCCCTGGCATGATGGAAAGAAGAGCAGCGTGTGGGTGTTGCTATGAAGAGAGGGAGAGCCAGCAGCTTCAGTGAGAGATGGAGAGTGCAGTGTGAGAGCCACAGTATGCAGAGTACAGTGGAAGGAACCAGGAACAAAGGACCTTCAGGGGTACCCAAGAAGCAGGACGGGAGGTGTGAGTCTGCGGGATAGGACGACCTGGGTGAGTGGTAGGAACCACGTTTGGCGGAAGGCCCCCAGTAACGTGTACATGAGATCCCGTTTAGATAGAGCCCCTAGCGAATGGGGGAGAGCACACTAAAATGAATTTCAGTTTGCGAAAGCCGCACTACTGATTCCCAGAGACTGCGCTGGTATGTACTGTACTGTAATGATGTCACATCACTGTAAATGCTGTTATTGCCCGTGAAGCAAATGAAAGGAGATGTAACTTGATGTAACCCATATGAATATTGCGCTGGAGAGGAGAACAAGGAGTTAAATGTTACTGTCGTGATAACCCTGTCTGAACTGTGAATAAACTGCTTGCTTATGTGATGACATGGCCTGGTGTGCAATGCTTTTTTTTAAAAATGACTGATTGATCGGCCGCTGCCCAGCTATCACAGAGGCGGAGCGAATGCCTGTAAATATGTTGTCACCCCCTGCGGGGTCGACATCGGTGTGGTTGAACTTATGGAAGGATTACGTGAAAGTGTCAACTCCTTACATAAAAGGTCGACGACACGGAACAGCCGGCTACTCAGCTTGTGCCTGTTCCAGCGTCTCAAATGTCATGGGGGGCTCTAAAATCGCCTGCTACTTCAGACACAGATGTTGACACGGATACTGACTCCAGTGTCGACATCGATGAGACTGGTGTACCCTCCAAATAGGTCCACCCGTTACACATTATATTGCGACCAGCCGTTGCTTCGGCATGGATGTGCAGTGCTCCCGCTGCGTGGTCAGATTCACTGTCGGAAAATAACTATGGATAGGGACAATATTTTGCTGAAAATAGAGCATATAAAAGACGTGGTCTTATACATGCGTGATGCACAGAGGGATATTTGCCGGCTGGCATCAAAAATAAGCGCTAGGTCCATTGCCGCCAGACGGGGGTTATGGACTTGGCAATGGTCAGGCGATGCCGACTCGAATCGGCACATGGAAGTTGCCCTATAAGGGGGTAAAACTGTTTGGGGATAGTTTTTCAGACCTCGTTTCCACAGCTACTGCTGGGAAATTGATTTTTTTGCCACAGGCTACCCCACAACAAAAGAAAGCACCGTATCATCAAGTACAGTCCTTTCGGCCCCAGAAAAGCAAGAGGGCTAGAGACTCATCCTTTCTGCCGAGAGGCAAAGGTAGAGGAAAAAGCTGCAACACACAGCTAGTTCCCAAGAGCAGAAGTCCTCCCTGCGTCCGGTAGGTCCACAGCATGGTGCTGGGGCTGCTCAGGCGGACCCGGGTACGGTGGGGGCCCGTCTCAGATATTTCAGCGGACAGTGGGCTCTCTCACATGGATCCCTGGGTCCTTCAAGTAGTATCTCAGGGGTACAGGCTGGAGTTCGAGACGTTCTTCCCCCCGCCGTTTCCTAAAATCTGCCTTACCGGCACCTCCCTCTGCCAGGGAGACGGTGTTGGTGGATATTCAACACTATAATCACAACAAGTGATTGTCAAGGTGCCCCACCTTCAGCAAGGAAGGGGTTACTATTCCACAGTGGTTGTGGTACCGCAACGGTTCGGTGAGACCCATCTTGAAATTAAAATACTTGAACTTTTATATCAGAAGATTCAAGTTCAAGATGGAATCGCTCAGGGCGGTTATTACGAGCCTGGACGAGGGGGATTACAGGGTCTCCCTGGACATCAAGGATGTGTACCTGCATGTCCCCATTTACCCCCCTCACCAGGAGTACCTCAGATATGTGGTACAGGACTGTCACTATCAGTTCCAGACGCGGCCGTTGGAGTTGTCCACGGCACCGAAGGTCTTTACCTAGGTAATGGCCGAAGTGATGATACTCCTTCGCAAGAAGGAAGTTTTTATTATCCCGTACTTGGACGATCTCCTGATAAAGGCGAGGTCCAAAGAACAGTTGGTAGTGGGGGTAGCACTCTCTCGGGAAGTGCTACAACAGCACGACTGGATTCTCAATATTCCAAAGTCACAGCTGGTCCCGACGACACGTCTTCTGTTCCTGGGAATGTTTCTGAACGCAGACCAGAAAAGAGTGTTTCTTCCAGTGGAAAAAGCCGAGGAGTTGTCATCTCTAGTCAGAGACATCCTAAAACCAGGACAGGTGTCGGTACATCAATGCACACGAGTCCTGGGGAAAATGGTAGCTTCGTACGAAGCATAATTCCATTCGGAAGACTCCACGCAAGGACGTTCCAGTGGGACCTGTGGGACTAATGGTCCGGGTCCCATCTACAGATACAACAGCGGATAACCCTGTCAGCAAGAAACAGGGTGTCGCTGCTGTGGTGGCTGCAGAGGGCTCATCTACTAGAGGGCCGCAGATTCGGAATACAGGACTGGGTCCTGGTGACCACGGATGCCAGCCTTCGGGGCTGGGGTGCAGTCACACAGGGAAGAAATTTCCAAGGAGATTTCGCTACACATAAATATTCTGCAGCTAAGGGCCATTTACAATGCCCTAAGCCAAGCAAGGCCCCTGCTTCAGAACCAGCCGGTACTGATCCAATCAGACGACATCACGGCGGTCGCCCATGTAAACAGACAGTGCGGCACAAGAAGCAGGATGGCGATGGCAGAAACCACAAGGATTCTCCGATGGGCGACCTACACCCAGGAGAATGGGGACTTCATCCAGAAGTTTTCCATATGCGGGTAAACCGTTGGGAATGACCACGGGTGGACATGATGGCGTCCCGCCTCAACAAGAAGTTGAAAAGATATTGCGCCAGGTCAAGGGACCCTCAGGCGATCGCTGGGGACGCTCTAGTGACACCGTGGGTGTACCAGTCGGTTTATGTGTCTCCTCCTCTACCTCTCATACCCAAGATACTGAGAATAATAAGAAGGCGAGGAGTGACAACCATACTCGGGGTTCCGGATTGGCCATGAAGAGCTTGGTACCCGGAACTTCAAGAGATGCTGGCAGAGGACCCTTGGCCTCTGCCGCTCAGACAAGACCTGCTGCAGCAGGGACCCTGTCTGTTCCAAGACTTACCGCGGCTGCGTTTGACGGCATGGCGGTAGAACACCGGATCCTAAAGGAAAAGGGTATTCCGAAGGAAGTCATCCCTACCCTGATCATAGCCAGGAAGGATGTCACCGCAAGACATTATCGCCGCGTTTGGCGAAAATTTGTTGCTTGGTGGGAGGCCATGAAGGCCCCGACGGAGGAATTTCAACTATGTCGATTCCTGCACTTCCTGCAAGCAGGGGTGACGTTTGGGCCTCAAATTGGGGTCCATCAAGGTCCAGATTTCGGCTCTGTCGATTTTCTTCCAGAAAGAACTGGCTTCACTGCCTGAAGTTCAGACTTTGGTTAAAGGAGTACTACATATTCAGCCTCCTTTTGTGCCTCCTGTGGCACTTTTTGGATCTCAACGTGGTGTTGGATTTCCTAAAGTCGCATTGGTTGAGCCACTTAAAACCATGGAGCTAAAGTATCTCGCGTGGAGGGTGGTCATGCTGTTGGCCTTGGCCAGGAGTGTGTCAGAATTGGCGGCTTTGTCATGTAAAAGGCCTTATCTGATTTTCTATATGGATAGGGCAGAGTTGAGGACTCGTCCTCAGTTTCTCCCGAAGGTGGTCTCAGGTTTTCACTTGAACCAACCTATTGTGGTGCCTGCGGCTACTGGGGACTTGGAGGATTCCAAGTTGCTGGACGTAGTCAGGGCCCTGAAAATTTTATTTTTCCAGGACGGCTGGAGTCAGGAAAACTGACTCGCTGTTTATCCTGATGGCACCCAACAAGCTGGGTGCTCCTGCTTCTAAGCAGTCTATTGCGCGCTGGATTTGTAGCACTATTCAGCTGGCGCATTCTGCGGTAGGATTACCGCAGCCTAAATCAATAAAAGCCCATTCCACAAGGACGGTGGGCTCATCTTGGGCGGCTGCCCGAGGGGTCTCGGCTTTACAACTTTGCCGAGCAGCTACTTGGTCAGGGGCAAACACGTTTGCAAAATTCTACGAATTTGATACCCTGGCTGAGGAGGACCTGGAGTTCTCTCATTCGGTGCTGCAGAGTCATCCGCACTCTCCCGCCCGTTTGGGAGCTTTGGTATAATCCCCATGGTCCTTACGGAGTTCCCAGCATCCACTAGGACGTCAGAGAAAATAAGAATTTACTTACCGATAATTCTATTTCTCGTAGTCCGTAGTGGATGCTGGGCGCCCATCCCAAGTGCGGATTGTCTGCAATACTTGTACATAGTTATTGTTAATTAATCGGGTTCTTGTTGTGAGCCATCTATTCAGAGGCTCCTCTGTTATCATGCTGTTAACTGGGTTTCATATCACAAGTTGTACGGTGTGATTGGTGTGGCTGGTATGAGTCTTACCCGGGATTCAAAATCCTTCCTTATTGTGTATGCTCGTCCGGGCACAGTATCCTAACTGAGGCTTGGAGGAGGGTCATAGGGGGAGGAGCCAGTGCACACCAGATAGTCCTAAAGCTTTCTTTAGATGTGCCCAGTCTCCTGCGGAGCCACTATTCCCCATGGTCCTTACGGAGTTCCCAGCATCCACTACGGACTACGAGAAATAGAATTATCGGTAAGTAAATTCTTATTTTAAAGCAGATCCAACATAAAATATGTTGAAGAAGTCACTTCCACATATATTAATTGAAAAAGCCAGAACCACATAAAATATAATGAGACGATTCACATAGTACACTTCAGCTCTCCCATGTGTCACTTCAGCCAGCACCCTGCTGTGTCACTTCAGTCAGCTCCCCCACATGTCACTCCTGTTAGAACCCTCATGTGTCACTTCAGAGCCCCCCCCCCCCCCCCCCCACTTCATGCTATTGTAGCAGCTCCTTATTATCCCTTTCATGCCGCACAAATATCCTGGTATCGACCCAGCATATTGCCAGGTGGACACGGGTTGGTGTGCGGTGTGAATGGGCCATGGTCGAATTCCTGGGTCGCCTGACCCGGTAATTCAACCCAGGTTATAAGCAGTGTTATTCCTGGGTTGAATACCGGGTCAGTGGCAGCGTAAACGGGTTCCAGGACAATGCGACCCAGGACCCGTTTACTACATAGGGAGAGGCGGCGCGGAGATGAACTCATCTCCCAGCGCCTCCTCCACCCCCGTTGCCGCCCCCCACCACCTGCAGCTATGGTAACCGACCCAGCAAATTGCCGGGTTGAGAAGCCACCTGTTAGGGTCCAATGAGGGATCCCACCCGGGAAGGACTGTTTCTAATTCCCGGGTGGGATCCTGCATTGGCAATGTGAAAGGGGGTAAAGGATGCTCTGTTTGACGGTGGGTGGTTTATCTCTAGTATATGGCTCCCTCAGTCCACAGCCCTCGTAGTGCTTCCGCGTGTCTTTCTGGAGTGCAGTGGTTACCGGATCTGTTGTGGTAATGCGACTTCAAGTGTCAGGAGCCACATTTAAAGAAAGAAAGAGCCACAGGTTGGCCACCGCTGCTCTAGGACGTAAGAGAAAATAGGATTTTAATTACGTACCGGTAAATCCTTTTCTCGCAGTCCGTAGAGGATGCTGGGCGCTTCGTGACCCTGCAGTGGTTACTTGGTTCAGTACTGCTTTGTTCTTGGCTAGGTACTGTTTTGTTACTTGGTTAAGTATTCTTGTTTAGCAGTTGCTGAGTTTTCAAGCTGGTTAGCTTGGTTTGCCTTGTATGTGTGAGCTGGGGTGAATCTCGCCACTATCTGTGTAAAGTCCTTCTCTCGAAGTTGTCCATCTCCTCGGGCACAGTTTCTAGACTGAGTCTGGTAGGAGGGGCATAGAGGGAGGAGCCAGCCCACACTATTAAAGTCTTAAAGTGCCCATGGCTCCTGGTGGACCCATCTATACCCCATGGTACTAATATGGACCCCAGCATCCTCTATGGACTACGAAAAAAGGATTTACCGGTAGGTAATTAAAATCCTATTTTTAAAATGAGCTAAGGTATTTTTTCTGTTAGTGTTCACTGTAGGGTGAATGCCGGGCATTGTTCCAGTCAGGCGAGAGGGCACTTCTGCGAGCCACCTGAAAATGAGGCGTGACCGCTTCGGGAGTGGGTGTGGTCTCATGAAACACACCCTGTTCAGCACTTACGGTGATTCTGGACTGCCCATACACTCAAGTCACCTGACGGTGAGGGTTCAACCGCAACTTTTACCTCGTAGGACACTGCAGCCTGTGCATGGGGACAGCACCCAGTAGGCTGTTTCAGAGGGGTGCCTCCATAAGGGCAGGGTGCTTTTTAGCATTGTAAAATTGGCCATTTGCCGCTCCCTGCTGAAACAGCCTAGCGGGAACACAATGTTAAACTCACAAAATTCTATGAAACCTTACATCATTAGCTTGTCGACGTATGCAGTGCAGAGATTATTTTGCAACTGCGCATGCATGTAGGTCGCACTGGAAATGTGCCGCGATGGTCTTGCTAAGGTGGTCGCAGCGAGGATTTATTTGCAAAGTGGTTGGTAATCAGGGAGCGTTTGTTGGTGGTAACGGGGGAGTGGTGACTCAAACGTGACCAATTCAAGGGAGTGTCACAACTTGAGATTGCGATCCCTTAAGCAGTTAAAAGTGCTCTGGTGGCTTACTTCTGAAAACCATGCTGCGCGACTGTGGGTTACTTAGAAAGTTGATTATCAACTGATGTGCGTCCGATGTCTTCGTACACAAGCCGCAGATGCCAGATCTTAGTACAGATCCCAATGGCTGTGACATATTTTCACAAGGCCATATTAAATCACAGCTGTGAAGGCATGTGCGTATATCTATGAATTAGGCCCATAGTCACCTAATATGGTTGCATGCCGTCAGTGATTTCTGGATGCTGGTGGAAGGAACACTTTAAGTATCATTGATTGTCTTAAGCCCCAGATGGGAATATTGGGGGTCATTCCGAGTTGATCGCTTGCTAGCTAGTTTTAGCAGCCATGCAAACGATATGCCGCCGCCCACTGGGGAGTGTATTTTAGCTTAGCAGAAGTGCAGTTTCAGAGTAGCTCTGAACCTACTCAGCGCTTGCGATCACTTCAGCCTATTCGTGTCCGGATTTGACGTCATACACCCACCCAGTGAACACCCAGCCACGCCTGCGTTTTTTCAGACACGCCTGCATTTTTGCAAACACTCCCTGAAAACGGTCAGTTGACACCCAGAAACGCCCCTTTCCTGTCAATCTTATTGCAGCTGTCAGTGCGCAGAAAAACTTCGCTAGAACCGGAGCACAACCACATAGGGCTTTGTACCCGTACGTGGTGCATGCGCATTGCTGGGTATATGCATGCGCATAAATGCTGTTTTTTTACCTGATCGCTTCGCTGTAAAAATCAGCACCGAGCGATCAACTCGGAATGACCTCCATATTCTGCACTACTGATAAAGACATACAGAATACCTGTGTGACGTCACCTGATACCTCACACTGGCTTTCCATTGGCTGCTGAATGCTGACCAGCTACTATGCACATGTTAGTAAAATGGATGCATCCAGCAGGTTTTCCCTTTTAATAGTGGTGGTTGACAAGATGCCATCAGGATTGTATTAAAGGACATCTGGTAAAAGTAAGCTGAAGAGTAAAAGATGGGAGTGGTGAGTGAAAGGGTCTTGGCTGGACAGTTTAGACAATATACTGTAAGACAGGAACATCCACCTCTCTCTTTATGGTTATCGCCAACTAAAGTGCCCCTATCCTGAGTTGAGGTTTTATTTTTAGGAGAGAGAATTGACTGCATAGGAAAGGAAAGAGTTAAACATCTGGTGAGGGGTGGACCTAGCTGTGAGGAAAGTACAGCCTTTTTGAAGGGGAGGGTTTAATATATATAGGGAAGGTGAGGCCATTTTAGTTCTCTCTTGTGGTGATTTGCCTTGTGGGTGAGTGCTGCAGTGCAGGTATTTTTTCCCACATAATTTGTGAGAGGGTTTTTTATACATCCACTTTGTCCCCTCTACCTGTTATATCTCCCCTGCATTTAATCTCCCCTGCATTTAATCATGGCTGCCCGCCCTCAACGTTCCGCCGGGCCTCCAGCTCGGTACCCGCGTTTCTGGCGGTGGAGCTGGGCCAGGGGAAGGAGTGGTTGGCCTGGGGGACGGGGCTCCGTCCCCCGGGGCCTCAATGAGCGTGGGCAGGAGCACAGTGCGGCGGACCAGGTCGGCCTCGCCGGCCAGGCGCGGGCGGCGGGGGGGGGGGGCGGAGGTGTCAGGCCGCCCGGAGGTTGACGGGCATCGGCCCTCGCCTCCTGGAGCGGCGGATTCAGCGGCGGCGGCGGGTGCCCGCGGGCGCGCGCATGCGCGCCGCGGAGGGCACCAGGCGGTGCGTCCGGACCCGGCCTCTATCGTCCCCCCCTTGCCGCGGCCGGTTGGAAGTGCCGGGCGGGGGGGGAGGGCCGGGCGGGGGTCGTGTGGTCGCCGCGCGGGGCCTGTCTCGGAGCCTCGCGCGGCGGCGGTGACTGGTGCGGCGGCCGGGAACTCCGTGGTAGGAACCACGTTTGGCGGAAGGCCCCCAGTAACGTGTACATGAGATCCCGTTTAGATAGAGCCCCTAGCGAATGGGGGAGAGCACACTAAAATGAATTTCAGTTTGCGAAAGCCGCACTACTGATTCCCAGAGACTGCACTGGTATGTACTGTACTGTAATGATGTCACATCACTGTAAATGCTGTTATTGCCCGTGAAGCAAATGAAAGGAGATGTAACTTGATGTAACCCATATGAATATTGCGCTGGAGAGGAGAACAAGGAGTTAAATGTTACTGTCGTGATAACCCTGTCTGAACTGTGAATAAACTGCTTGCTTATGTGATGACTAGAGATGAGCGCCGGAAATTTTTCGGGTTTTGTGTTTTGGTTTTGGGTTCGGTTCCGCGGCCGTGTTTTGGGTTCGACCGCGTTTTGGCAAAACCTCACCGAATTTTTTTTGTCGGATTCGGGTGTGTTTTGGATTCGGGTGTTTTTTTCAAAAAACCCTAAAAAACAGCTTAAATCATAGAATTTGGGGGTAATTTTGATCCCAAAGTATTATTAACCTCAAAAAACATAATTTACACTCATTTTCAGCCTATTCTGAACACATCACACCTCACAATATTATTTTTAGTCCTAAAATTTGCACCGAGGTCGCTGTGTGAGTAAGATAAGCGACCCTAGTGGCCGACACAAACACCGGGCCCATCTAGGAGTGGCACTGCAGTGTCACGCAGGATGGCCCTTCCAAAAAACCCTCCCCAAACAGCACATGACGCAAAGAAAAAAAGAGGCGCAATGAGGTAGCTGACTGTGTGAGTAAGATTAGCGACCCTAGTGGCCGACACAAACACCGGGCACATCTAGGAGTGGCACTGCAGTGTCACGCAGGATGTCCCTTCCAAAAAACCCTCCCCAAACAGCACATGACGCAAAGAAAAAAAGAGGCGCAATGAGGTAGCTGACTGTGTGAGTAAGATTAGCGACCCTAGTGGCCGACACAAACACCGGGCCCATCTAGGAGTGGCACTGCAGTGTCACGCAGGATGTCCCTTCCAAAAAACCCTCCCCAATCAGCACATGATGCAAAGAAAAAGAAAAGAAAAAAGAGGTGCAAGATGGAATTATCCTTGGGCCCTCCCACCCACCCTTATGTTGTATAAACAAAACAGGACATGCACACTTTAACCAACCCATCATTTCAGTGACAGGGTCTGCCACACGACTGTGACTGATATGACGGGTTGGTTTGGACCCCCCCCAAAAAAGAAGCAATTAATCTCTCCTTGCACAAACTGGCTCTACAGAGGCAAGATGTCCACCTCATCTTCACCCTCCGATATATCACCGTGTACATCCCCCTCCTCACAGATTATCAATTCGTCCCCACTGGAATCCACCATCTCAGCTCCCTGTGTACTTTGTGGAGGCAATTGCTGCTGGTCAATGTCTCCGCGGAGGAATTGATTATAATTCATTTTAATGAACATCATCTTCTCCACATTTTCTGGATGTAACCTCGTACGCCGATTGCTGACAAGGTGAGCGGCGGCACTAAACACTCTTTCGGAGTACACACTTGTGGGAGGGCAACTTAGGTAGAATAAAGCCAGTTTGTGCAAGGGCCTCCAAATTGCCTCTTTTTCCTGCCAGTATAAGTACGGACTGTGTGACGTGCCTACTTGGATGCGGTCACTCATATAATCCTCCACCATTCTATCAATGTTGAGAGAATCATATGCAGTGACAGTAGACGACATGTCCGTAATCGTTGTCAGGTCCTTCAGTCCGGACCAGATGTCAGCATCAGCAGTCGCTCCAGACTGCCCTGCATCACCGCCAGCGGGTGGGCTCGGAATTCTGAGCCTTTTCCTCGCACCCCCAGTTGCGGGAGAATGTGAAGGAGGAGATGTTGACAGGTCGCGTTCCGCTTGACTTGACAATTTTGTCACCAGCAGGTCTTTCAACCCCAGCAGACCTGTGTCTGCCGGAAAGAGAGATCCAAGGTAGGCTTTAAATCTAGGATCGAGCACGGTGGCCAAAATGTAGTGCTCTGATTTCAACAGATTGACCACCCGTGAATCCTTGTTAAGCGAATTAAGGGCTGCATCCACAAGTCCCACATGCCTAGCGGAATCGCTCCGTGTTAGCTCCTTCTTCAATGCCTCCAGCTTCTTCTGCAAAAGCCTGATGAGGGGAATGACCTGACTCAGGCTGGCAGTGTCTGAACTGACTTCACGTGTGGCAAGTTCAAAGGGCATCAGAACCTTGCACAACGTTGAAATCATTCTCCACTGCACTTGAGACAGGTGCATTCCATCTCCTATATCGTGCTCAATTGTATAGGCTTGAATGGCCTTTTGCTGCTCCTCCAACCTCTGAAGCATATAGAGGGTTGAATTCCACCTCGTTACCACTTCTTGCTTCAGATGATGGCAGGGCAGGTTCAGTAGTTTTTGGTGGTGCTCCAGTCTTCTGTACGTGGTGCCTGTACGCCGAAAGTGTCCCGCAATTTTTCTGGCCACCGACAGCATCTCTTGCACGCCCCTGTCGTTTTTTAAAAAATTCTGCACCACCAAATTCAAGGTATGTGCAAAACATGGGACGAGCTGGAATTTGCCCATATTTAATGCACACACAATATTGCTGGCGTTGTCCGATGCCACAAATCCACAGGAGAGTCCAATTGGGGTAAGCCATTCCGCGATGATCTTCCTCAGTTGCCGTAAGAGGTTTTCAGCTGTGTGCGTATTCTGGAAAGCGGTGATACAAAGCGTAGCCTGCCTAGGAAAGAGTTGGCGTTTGCGAGATGCTGCTACTGGTGCCGCCGCTGCTGTTCTTGCGGCGGGAGTCCATACATCTACCCAGTGGGCTGTCACAGTCATATAGTCCTGACCCTGCCCTGCTCCACTTGTCCACATGTCCGTGGTTAAGTGGACATTGGGTACAACTGCATTTTTTAGGACACTGGTGAGTCTTTTTCTGACGTCCGTGTACATTCTCGGTATCGCCTGCCTAGAGAAGTGGAACCTAGATGGTATTTGGTAACGGGGGCACACTGCCTCAATAAATTGTCTAGTTCCCTGTGAACTAACGGCGGATACCGGACGCACGTCTAACACCAACATAGTTGTCAAGGACTCAGTTATCCGCTTTGCAGTAGGATGACTGCTGTGATATTTCATCTTCCTCGCAAAGGACTGTTGAACAGTCAATTGCTTACTGGAAGTAGTACAAGTGGGCTTACGACTTCCCCTCTGGGATGACCATCGACTCCCAGCGGCAACAACAGCAGCGCCAGCAGCAGTAGGCGTTACACGCAAGGATGCATCGGAGGAATCCCAGGCAGGAAAGGACTCGTCAGACTTGCCAGTGACATGGCCTGCAGGACTATTGGCATTCCTGGGGAAGGAGGAAATTGACACTGAGGGAGTTGGTGGGGTGGTTTGCGTGAGCTTGGTTACAAGAGGAAGGGATTTACTGGTCAGTGGACTGCTTCCGCTGTCACCCAAAGTTTTTGAACTTGTCACTGACTTATTATGAATGCGCTGCAGGTGACGTATAAGGGAGGATGTTCCGAGGTGGTTAACGTCCTTACCCCTACTTATTACAGCTTGACAAAGGGAACACACGGCTTGACACCTGTTGTCCGCATTTCTGGTGAAATACCTCCACACCGAAGAGCTGATTTTTTTGGTATTTTCACCTGGCATGTCAACGGCCATATTCCTCCCACGGACAACAGGTGTCTCCCCGGGTGCCTGACTTAAACAAACCACCTCACCATCAGAATCCTCCTGGTCAATTTCCTCCCCAGCGCCAGCAACACCCATATCCTCCTCATCCTGGTGTACTTCAACACTGACATCTTCAATCTGACTATCAGGAACTGGACTGCGGGTGCTCCTTCCAGCACTTGCAGGGGGCATGCAAATAGTGGAAGGCGCATGCTCTTCACGTCCAGTGTTGGGAAGGTCAGGCATCGCAAACGACACAATTGGACTCTCCTTGTGGATTTGGGATTTCAAAGAACGCACAGTTCTTTGCGGTGCTTTTGCCAGCTTGAGTCTTTTCAGTTTTCTAGCGAGAGGCTGAGTGCTTCCATCCTCATGTGAAGCTGAACCACTAGCCATGAACATAGGCCAGGGCCTCAGCCGTTCCTTGCCACTCCGTGTGGTAAATGGCATATTGGCAAGTTTACGCTTCTCCTCCGACAATTTTATTTTAGGTTTTGGAGTCCTTTTTTTTCTGATATTTGGTGTTTTGGATTTGACATGCTCTGTACTATGACATTGGGCATCGGCCTTGGCAGACGACGTTGCTGGCATTTCATCGTCTCGGCCATGACTAGTGGCAGCAGCTTCAGCACGAGGTGGAAGTGGATCTTGATCTTTCCCTAATTTTGGAACCTCAACTTTTTTGTTCTCCATATTTTATAGGCAGAACTAAAAGGCACCTCAGGTAAACAATGGAGATGGATGGATTGGATACTAGTA
Organism: Pseudophryne corroboree; assembly: GCF_028390025.1. Lineage (NCBI taxonomy): Eukaryota > Metazoa > Chordata > Amphibia > Anura > Myobatrachidae > Pseudophryne > Pseudophryne corroboree. The sequence goes on from NC_086452.1 coordinate 95,694,782, forward strand.
TACAATTATGGACGGACTGCCACGGTTAGGTGGTATAAAAAAACCACGGTTAGGTGGTATATATTATAATAATAATACAATTATGGATGGACGGACTGCCTGCCGACTGCCGACACAGAGGTAGCCACAGCCGTGAACTACCGCACTGTACACTGGTTGATAAAGAGATAGTATTATACTCGTAACAACTAGTATGACACTATGACGACGGTATAAAGAATGGAAAAAAAACCACGGTTAGGTGGTATATATTATAATAATAATACAATTATGGATGGACGGACTGCCTGCCGACTGCCGACACAGAGGTAGCCACAGCCGTGAACTACCGCACTGTACACTGGTTGATAAAGAGATAGTAGTATACTCGTAACAACTAGTATGACACTATGACGACGGTATAAAGAATGAAAAAAAAACCACGGTTAGGTGGTATATATTATAATAATAATACAATTATGGATGGACGGACTGCCTGCCGACTGCCGACACAGAGGTAGCCACAGCCGTGAACTACCGCACTGTACACTGGTTGATAAAGAGATAGTAGTATACTCGTAACAATTAGGATGACACTATGACGGTATAAAGAATGAAAAAAAAACCACGGTTAGGTGGTAGGTATATAATAATAAATAATACAATTCTGGTCGGACGGACTGCCTGCCGTGTGCCGACACAGAGGTAGCCACAGCCGTGAACTACCGCACTGTACACTGGTTGATAAAGAGATAGTAGTATACTCGTAACAATTAGGATGACACTATGACGGTATAAAGAATGAAAAAAAAAACCACGGTTAGGTGGTAGGTATATAATAATAAATAATACAATTCTGGTCGGACGGACTGCCTGCCGTGTGCCGACACAGAGGTAGCCACAGCCGTGAACTACCGCACTGTACACTGGTTGATAAAGAGATAGTAGTATACTCGTAACAATTAGGATGACACTATGACGGTATAAAGAATGAAAAAAAAAACCACGGTTAGGTGGTAGGTATATAATAATAAATAATACAATTCTGGTCGGACGGACTGCCTGCCGTGTGCCGACACAGAGGTAGCCACAGCCGTGAACTACCGCACTGTACACTGGTTGATAAAGAGATAGTAGTATACTCGTAACAATTAGGATGACACTATGACGGTATAAAGAATGAAAAAAAAAACCACGGTTAGGTGGTAGGTATATAATAATAAATAATACAATTCTGGTCGGACGGACTGCCTGCCGTGTGCCGACACAGAGGTAGCCACAGCCGTGAACTACCGCACTGTACACTGGTTGATAAAGAGATAGTAGTATACTCGTAACAATTAGGATGACACTATGACGGTATAAAGAATGAAAAAAAAAACCACGGTTAGGTGGTAGGTATATAATAATAAATAATACAATTCTGGTCGGACGGACTGCCTGCCGTGTGCCGACACAGAGGTAGCCACAGCCGTGAACTACCGCACTGTACACTGGTTGATAAAGAGATAGTAGTATACTCGTAACAATTAGGATGACACTATGACGGTATAAAGAATGAAAAAAAAACCACGGTTAGGTGGTAGGTATATAATAATAAATAATACAATTCTGGTCGGACGGACTGCCTGCCGTGTGCCGACACAGAGGTAGCCACAGCCGTGAACTACCGCACTGTACTGTGTCTGCTGCTAATATAGACTGGTTGATATTTAAAGAGATATTAGTAGTATACAACAATACTATACTGGTGGTCAGGCACTGGTCACCACTCCTGCAGCAAAAGTGTGCACTGTTAATTAATATAATTGTACTCCTGGCTCCTGCTAACAACCTGCAGTGCTCCCCAGTCTCCCCCACAATTAATTATAAGCTTTTAATTTATACATTGATGACTGTGCAGCACACTGGGCTGAGCTGAGTGCACACAGACTGAGTCACACTGTGTGACTGACTGTGCTGTGTATCGTTTTTTTTTTCAGGCAGAGAACGGATATAGCAGAGAGAAGTGAACGGATATATTATATTAAATAAAAGTTAACTAGCAACTGCACTGGTCACTGACTGTGGTAAACTAACTCTGTCTGCGACTCTGCACAATCTCTCTCTCTCTATCTAATCTATCTCTATTCTAATGGAGAGGACGCCAGACACGTCCTCTCCCTATCAATCTCAATGCACGAGTGAAAATGGCGGCGACGCGCGGCTCCTTATATAGAATCCGAGTCTCGCGATAGAATCCGAGCCTCGCGAGAATCCGACAGCGTCATGATGACGTTCGGGCGCGCTCGGGTTAACCGAGCAAGGCGGGAAGATCCGAGTCGCTCGGACCCGTGAAAAAAAACATGAAGTTCGGGCGGGTTCGGATTCCGAGGAACCGAACCCGCTCATCTCTAGTGATGACATGGCCTGGTGTGCAATGCTTTTTAATAGGACTGACGGATAGGCCGCAGCCCGGCTATCACAATTTGGCGTCCGCGAACAGGATCGGTACCGAAGATTTATTTGACAAATTTGGGGAAAACTTTATTGGGAGGGGCCCATGAAAGCCACCTACCTCTTTTGACCCAGCGAACTGGGGGAGATAAGGGCCGGCACGGGCAGGTTCTAAGTGTTTGCCACAAATGCCAGAAGATGTTGGAACATTCATGATCATCTGTGACCCAGGACTGTAATTCACAGGAAATAGACAGCAGTATATGTGATTTGTATTTCATGTGATGCCATGTTTTTCTGCTCATGTGATTGTTATATTGTGTGTTTGCATGCCATGTTTTTCTGCTCATGTGATTGTTATATTGTGTGTTTGCATGCCATGTTTTTCTGCTCATGTGATTGTTATACTGTGTGTGATGTATACTGCAATTATGCTTGTTTATTGTGTGTTATGTTTTGGCCTTGCTGTAGAGTATACAGTAAGAGACTGTTCCTTGCTAGACTTTTTGCAAGCTCATAGTTATATTGCGTGGGGACACGCAAGATTTTAGCAGGGGTGTATGTGGCATACTGGAATGTTAGGAGACAAGAGATATTGGAAAGTTCCAAAAGCCATTTAATTCTTATCAGTGAGTGGGGGAGTTTTATGGCCCCAACCCAGTTCTGGCAGACCCTGCCACATGTAGGGGGTTAGGACAGGAAGTGCAGGGGGATTTTAGCAAAAGGAACAAAGCACAGGACAGAGCAGTGTGAGCTGAGGACTGAGGATGGAAGGCACAGGCTAAGTGTCCAGGAGAAACGCAGGCTGGGGACTGTGGAACAAGAATGGCACTCCACAGTCCCTGGCATGATGGAAAGAAGAGCAGCGTGTGGGTGTTGCTATGAAGAGAGGGAGAGCCAGCAGCTTCAGTGAGAGATGGAGAGTGCAGTGTGAGAGCCACAGTATGCAGAGTACAGTGGAAGGAACCAGGAACAAAGGACCTTCAGGGGTACCCAAGAAGCAGGACGGGAGGTGTGAGTCTGCGGGATAGGACGACCTGGGTGAGTGGTAGGAACCACGTTTGGCGGAAGGCCCCCAGTAACGTGTACATGAGATCCCGTTTAGATAGAGCCCCTAGCGAATGGGGGAGAGCACACTAAAATGAATTTCAGTTTGCGAAAGCCGCACTACTGATTCCCAGAGACTGCGCTGGTATGTACTGTACTGTAATGATGTCACATCACTGTAAATGCTGTTATTGCCCGTGAAGCAAATGAAAGGAGATGTAACTTGATGTAACCCATATGAATATTGCGCTGGAGAGGAGAACAAGGAGTTAAATGTTACTGTCGTGATAACCCTGTCTGAACTGTGAATAAACTGCTTGCTTATGTGATGACATGGCCTGGTGTGCAATGCTTTTTTTAAAAATGACTGATTGATCGGCCGCTGCCCGGCTATCACAGAGGCGGAGCGAATGCCTGTAAATATGTTGTCACCCCCTGCGGGGTCGACACCGGTGTGGTTGAACTTATGGAAGGATTACGTGAAAGTGTCAACTCCTTACATAAAAGGTCGACGACACGGAACAGCCGGCTACTCAGCTTGTGCCTGTTCCAGCATCTCAAATGTCATGGGGGGCTCTAAAATCGCCCGCTACTTCAGACACAGATGTCGACACGGATACTGACTCCAGTGTCGACATCGATGAGACTGGTGTACCCTCCAAATAGGTCCACCCGTTACACATTATATTGCGACCAGCCGTTGCTTCGGCATGGATGTGCAGTGCTCCCGCTGCGTGGTCAGATTCCCTGTCGGAAAATAACTATGGATAGGGACAATATTTTGCTGAAAATAGAGCATATAAAAGACGTGGTCTTATACATGCGTGATGCACAGAGGGATATTTGCCGGCTGGCATCAAAAATAAGCGATAGGTCCATTGCCGCCAGACGGGGGTTATGGACTTGGCAATGGTCAGGCGATGCCGACTCGAATCGGCACATGGAAGTTGCCCTATAAGGGGGTAAAACTGTTTGGGGATAGTTTTTCAGACCTCGTTTCCACAGCTACTGCTGGGAAATTGATTTTTTTGCCACAGGCTACCCCACAACAAAAGAAAGCACCGTATCATCAAGTACAGTCCTTTCGGCCCCAGAAAAGCAAGAGGGCTAGAGGCTCATCCTTTCTGCCGAGAGGCAAAGGTAGAGGAAAAAGCTGCAACACACAGCTAGTTCCCAAGAGCAGAAGTCCTCCCTGCGTCCGGTAGGTCCACAGCATGGTGCTGGGGCTGCTCAGGCGGACCCGGGTACGGTGGGGGCCCGTCTCAGATATTTCAGCGGACAGTGGGCTCTCTCACATGGATCCCTGGGTCCTTCAAGTAGTATCTCAGGGGTACAGGCTGGAGTTCGAGACGTTCTTCCCCCCGCCGTTTCCTAAAATCTGCCTTACCGGCACCTCCCTCTGCCAGGGAGACGGTGTTGGTGGATATTCAACACTATAATCACAACAAGTGATTGTCAAGGTGCCCCACCTTCAGCAAGGAAGGGGTTACTATTCCACAGTGGTTGTGGTACCGCAACGGTTCGGTGAGACCCATCTTGAAATTAAAATACTTGAACTTTTATATCAGAAGATTCAAGTTCAAGATGGAATCGCTCAGGGCGGTTATTACGAGCCTGGACGAGGGGGATTACAGGGTCTCCCTGGACATCAAGGATGCGTACCTGCATGTCCCCATTTACCCCCCTCACCAGGAGTACCTCAGATATGTGGTACAGGACTGTCACTATCAGTTCCAGACGCGGCCGTTGGAGTTGTCCACGGCACCGAAGGTCTTTACCTAGGTAATGGCCGAAGTGATGATACTCCTTCGCAAGAAGGAAGTTTTTATTATCCCGTACTTGGACGATCTCCTGATAAAGGCGAGGTCCAAAGAACAGTTGGTAGTGGGGGTAGCACTCTCTCGGGAAGTGCTACAACAGCACGACTGGATTCTCAATATTCCAAAGTCACAGCTGGTCCCGACGACACGTCTTCTGTTCCTGGGAATGTTTCTGAACGCAGACCAGAAAAGAGTGTTTCTTCCAGTGGAAAAAGCCGAGGAGTTGTCATCTCTAGTCAGATTCATCCTAAAACCAGGACAGGTGTCGGTACATCAATGCACACAAGTCCTGGGGAAAATGGTAGCTTCGTACGAAGCATAATTCCATTCGGAAGACTCCACGCAAGGACGTTCCAGTGGGACCTGTGGGACTAATGGTCCGGGTCCCATCTACAGATACAACAGCGGATAACCCTGTCAGCAAGAAACAGGGTGTCGCTGCTGTGGTGGCTGCAGAGGGCTCATCTACTAGAGGGCCGCAGATTCGGAATACAGGACTGGGTCCTGGTGACCACGGATGCCAGCCTTCGGGGCTGGGGTGCAGTCACACAGGGAAGAAATTTCCAAGGAGATTTCGCTTCACATAAATATTCTGCAGCTAAGGGCCATTTACAATGCCCTAAGCCAAGCAAGGCCCCTGCTTCAGAACCAGCCGGTACTGATCCAATCAGACGACATCACGGCGGTCGCCCATGTAAACAGACAGTGCGGCACAAGAAGCAGGATGGCGATGGCAGAAACCACAAGGATTCTCCGATGGGCGACCTACACCCAGGAGAATGGGGACTTCATCCAGAAGTTTTCCATATGCGGGTAAACCGTTGGGAATGACCACGGGTGGACATGATGGCGTCCCGCCTCAACAAGAAGTTGAAAAGATATTGCGCCAGGTCAAGGGACCCTCAGGCGATCGCTGGGGACGCTCTAGTGACACCGTGGGTGTACCAGTCGGTTTATGTGTCTCCTCCTCTACCTCTCATACCCAAGATACTGAGAATAATAAGAAGGCGAGGAGTGACAACCATACTCGGGGTTCCGGATTGGCCATGAAGTGCTTGGTACCCGGAACTTCAAGAGATGCTGGCAGAGGACCCTTGGCCTCTGCCGCTCAGACAAGACCTGCTGCAGCAGGGACCCTGTCTGTTCCAAGACTTACCGCGGCTGCGTTTGACGGCATGGCGGTAGAACACCGGATCCTAAAGGAAAAGGGTATTCCGAAGGAAGTCATCCCTACCCTGATCATAGCCAGGAAGGATGTCACCGCAAGACATTATCGCCGCGTTTGGCGAAAATTTGTTGCTTGGTGGGAGGCCATGAAGGCCCCGACGGAGGAATTTCAACTATGTCGATTCCTGCACTTCCTGCAAGCAGGGGTGACGTTTGGGCCTCAAATTGGGGTCCATCAAGGTCCAGATTTCGGCTCTGTCGATTTTCTTCCAGAAAGAACTGGCTTCACTGCCTGAAGTTCAGACTTTGGTTAAAGGAGTACTACATATTCAGCCTCCTTTTGTGCCTCCTGTGGCACTTTTTGGATCTCAACGTGGTGTTGGATTTCCTAAAGTCGCATTGGTTGAGCCACTTAAAACCATGGAGCTAAAGTATCTCGCGTGGAGGGTGGTCATGCTGTTGGCCTTGGCCAGGAGTGTGTCAGAATTGGCGGCTTTGTCATGTAAAAGGCCTTATCTGATTTTCTATATGGATAGGGCAGAGTTGAGGACTCGTCCTCAGTTTCTCCCGAAGGTGGTCTCAGGTTTTCACTTGAACCAACCTATTGTGGTGCCTGCGGCTACTGGGGACTTGGAGGATTCCAAGTTGCTGGACGTAGTCAGGGCCCTGAAAATTTTATTTTTCCAGGACGGCTGGAGTCAGGAAAACTGACTCGCTGTTTATCCTGATGGCACCCAACAAGCTGGGTGCTCCTGCTTCTAAGCAGTCTATTGCGCGCTGGATTTGTAGCACTATTCAGCTGGCGCATTCTGCGGTAGGATTACCGCAGCCTAAATCAATAAAAGCCCATTCCACAAGGACGGTGGGCTCATCTTGGGCGGCTGCCCGAGGGGTCTCGGCTTTACAACTTTGCCGAGCAGCTACTTGGTCAGGACAAACACGTTTGCAAAATTCTACGAATTTGATACCCTGGCTGAGGAGGACCTGGAGTTCTCTCATTCGGTGCTGCAGAGTCATCCGCACTCTCCCGCCCGTTTGGGAGCTTTGGTATAATCCCCATGGTCCTTACGGAGTTCCCAGCATCCACTAGGACGTCAGAGAAAATAAGAATTTACTTACCGATAATTCTATTTCTCGTAGTCCGTAGTGGATGCTGGGCGCCCATCCCAAGTGCGGATTGTCTGCAATACTTGTACATAGTTATTGTTAATTAATCGGGTTCTTGTTGTGAGCCATCTATTCAGAGGCTCCTCTGTTATCATGCTGTTAACTGGGTTTCATATCACAAGTTGTACGGTGTGATTGGTGTGGCTGGTATGAGTCTTACCCGGGATTCAAAATCCTTCCTTATTGTGTACGCTCGTCCGGGCACAGTATCCTAACTGAGGCTTGGAGGAGGGTCATAGGGGGAGGAGCCAGTGCACACCAGATAGTCCTAAAGCTTTCTTTAGATGTGCCCAGTCTCCTGCGGAGCCGCTATTCCCCATGGTCCTTACGGAGTTCCCAGCATCCACTACGGACTACGAGAAATAGAATTATCGGTAAGTAAATTCTTATTTTAAAGCAGATCCAACATAAAATATGTTGAAGAAGTCACTTCCACATATATTAATTGAAAAAGCCAGAACCACATAAAATATAATGAGACGATTCACATAGTACACTTCAGCTCTCCCATGTGTCACTTCAGCCAGCACCCTGCTGTGTCACTTCAGTCAGCTCCCCCACATGTCACTCCTGCTAGAACCCTCATGTGTCACTTCAGAGCCCCCCCCCCCCCCCACCTCATGCTATTGTAGCAGCTCCTTATTATCCCTTTCATGCCGCACAAATATCCTGGTATCGACCCAGCATATTGCCAGGTGGACACGGGTTGGTGTGCGGTGTGAATGGGCCATGGTCGAATTCCTGGGTCGCCTGACCCGGTAATTCAACCCAGGTTATAAGCAGTGTTATTCCTGGGTTGAATACCGGGTCAGTGGCAGCGTAAACGGGTTCCGGGACAATGCGACCCAGGACCCGTTTACTACATAGGGAGAGGCGGCGCGGAGATGAACTCATCTCCCAGCGCCTCCTCCACCCCCGTTGCCGCCCCCCACCACCTGCAGCTATGGTAACCGACCCAGCAAATTGCCGGGTTGAGAAGCCACCTGTTAGGGTCCAATGATGGATCCCACCCGGGAAGGACTGTTTCTAATTCCCGGGTGGGATCCTGCATTGGCAATGTGAAAGGGGGTAAAGGATGCTCTGTTTGACGGTGGGTGGTTTATCTCTAGTATATGGCTCCCTCAGTCCACAGCCCTCGTAGTGCTTCCGCGTGTCTTTCTGGAGTGCAGTGGTTACCGGATCTGTTGTGGTAATGCGACTTCAAGTGTCAGGAGCCACATTTAAAGAAAGAAAGAGCCACAGGTTGGCCACCGCTGCTCTAGGACGTAAGAGAAAATAGGATTTTAATTACGTACCGGTAAATCCTTTTCTCGCAGTCCGTAGAGGATGCTGGGCGCTTCGTGACCCTGCAGTGGTTACTTGGTTCAGTACTGCTTTGTTCTTGGCTAGGTACTGTTTTGTTACTTGGTTAAGTATTCTTGTTTAGCAGTTGCTGAGTTTTCAAGCTGGTTAGCTTGGTTTGCCTTGTATGTGTGAGCTGGGGTGAATCTCGCCACTATCTGTGTAAAGTCCTTCTCTCGAAGTTGTCCATCTCCTCGGGCACAGTTTCTAGACTGAGTCTGGTAGGAGGGGCATAGAGGGAGGAGCCAGCCCACACTATTAAAGTCTTAAAGTGCCCATGGCTCCTGGTGGACCCATCTATACCCCATGGTACTAATATGGACCCCAGCATCCTCTATGGACTACGAAAAAAGGATTTACCGGTAGGTAATTAAAATCCTATTTTTAAAATGAGCTAAGGTATTTTTTCTGTTAGTGTTCACTGTAGGGTGAATGCCGGGCATTGTTCCAGTCAGGCGAGAGGGCACTTCTGCGAGCCACCTGAAAATGAGGCGTGACCGCTTCGGGAGTGGGTGTGGTCTCATGAAACACACCCTGTTCAGCACTTACGGTGATTCTGGACTGCCCATACACTCAAGTCACCTGACGGTGAGGGTTCAACCGCAACTTTTACCTCGTAGGACACTGCAGCCTGTGCATGGGGACAGCACCCAGTAGGCTGTTTCAGAGGGGTGCCTCCATAAGGGCAGGGTGCTTTTTAGCATTGTAAAATTGGCCATTTGCCGCTCCCTGCTGAAACAGCCTAGCGGGAACACAATGTTAAACTCACAAAATTCTATGAAACCTTACATCATTAGCTTGTCGACGTATGCAGTGCAGAGATTATTTTGCAACTGCGCATGCATGTAGGTCGCACTGGAAATGTGCCGCGATGGTCTTGCTAAGGTGGTCGCAGCGAGGATTTATTTGCAAAGTGGTTGGTAATCAGGGAGCGTTTGTTGGTGGTAACGGGGGAGTGGTGACTCAAACGTGACCAATTCAAGGGAGTGTCACAACTTGAGATTGCGATCCCTTAAGCAGTTAAAAGTGCTCTGGTGGCTTACTTCTGAAAACCATGCTGCGCGACTGTGGGTTACTTAGAAAGTTGATTATCAACTGATGTGCGTCCGATGTCTTCGTACACAAGCCGCAGATGCCAGATCTTAGTACAGATCCCAATGGCTGTGACATATTTTCACAAGGCCATATTAAATCACAGCTGTGAAGGCATGTGCGTATATCTATGAATTAGGCCCATAGTCACCTAATATGGTTGCATGCCGTCAGTGATTTCTGGATGCTGGTGGAAGGAACACTTTAAGTATCATTGATTGTCTTAAGCCCCAGATGGGAATATTGGGGGTCATTCCGAGTTGATCGCTTGCTAGCTAGTTTTAGCAGCCATGCAAACGATATGCCGCCGCCCACTGGGGAGTGTATTTTAGCTTAGCAGAAGTGCAGTTTCAGAGTAGCTCTGAACCTACTCAGCGCTTGCGATCACTTCAGCCTATTCGTGTCCGGATTTGACGTCATACACCCACCCAGTGAACACCCAGCCACGCCTGCGTTTTTTCAGACACGCCTGCATTTTTGCAAACACTCCCTGAAAACGGTCAGTTGACACCCAGAAACGCCCCTTTCCTGTCAATCTTATTGCAGCTGTCAGTGCGCAGAAAAACTTCGCTAGAACCGGAGCACAACCACATAGGGCTTTGTACCCGTACGTGGTGCATGCGCATTGCGGGGTATATGTATGCGCATAAATGCTGTTTTTTTACCTGATCGCTTCGCTGTAAAAATCGGCACCGAGCGATCAACTCGGAATGACCTCCATATTCTGCACTACTGATAAAGACATACAGAATGCCTGTGTGACGTCACCTGATACCTCTCACTGGCTTTCCATTGGCTGCTGAATGCTGACCAGCTACTATGCACATGTTAGTAAAATGGATGCATCCAGCAGGTTTTCCCTTTTAATAGTGGTGGTTGACAAGATGCCATCAGGATTGTATTAAAGGACATCTGGTAAAAGTAAGCTGAAGAGTAAAAGATGGGAGTGGTGAGTGAAAGGGTCTTGGCTGGACAGTTTAGACAATATACTGTAAGACAGGAACATCCACCTCTCTCTTTATGGTTATCGCCAACTAAAGTGCCCCTATCCTGAGTTGAGGTTTTATTTTTATGTAATGCACCATGTTTTATTTCTGCCACCCTTCTCGATGTATAGCCTGCTAACGCTGCATGACTCCTCCTTGCTAAAGCCACATGATCCCTCATTGCAGCACAGTCACCGACACAGTCCAGTGTTGTAGGTGGGTCAGCTACAAAGAAGGGCCCCACCAAGAGCTACGACAAAATGGCTGCTTGCACATGCGATAAAGAGATGGTTAATGTTCTGATACTTATTTCCTCTAGAATTAATGTGGCTTTTTCAAAACCATATATTGTTGGGGTCTTACAGGTGTGAAACAGTGCTTCACTATCAGCCTAGATCAAAATGCTCATACACCAAAGACATAATCTGGGTAACCCTTATTTGTCTGATACCACTTGCAGCTATAGCTCGCATCTGTAGATAACTATATTGCAGATCTTAGCCATTGTGCCTGCAATGCACTGCACCTGGTATGCTTCTGGTAGGAAGAACCCGAGTTACTAACCTAATGGCAGGGAATAGGTGTATTGTTTTCTCGCTGCACTAACTCTCCTGGTTTGCTGTCTTTGCGCCTCTCTAGCTTGCTGGATGTTTATTTCCATCGGCCTCAGTCTGCTTTTAGCCTCGCTCTATTGCTCCTAACTCGCGTCTCTCCTCTCCTGACTGCGCAAGGTTAGACAATTTACTACTACTTCTTCTGTGTTACTTAATCCCCAGAAATCTTACTTACAGCCAGGGCTGCCATCAGTGATAAATGATAAATGACAAAATAGGCAGGGCCCCCCTTTAGGAGGTGTGTGACACAGTGTATGGCTAGCACCATGGGGAGTCTGTATATGCAATTTTATCTGTATGAATTCTGGTGGTCATTCCGAGTTGTTCGCTCGGTAATTTTCTTCGCATCGCAGCGATTTTCCGCTTAATGCGCATGCGCAATGTTCGCACTGCGACTGCGCCAAGTAAATTTGCTATGCAGTTAGGAATATTACTCACGGTTTTTTCATCGTTCTGTTGTTCGTAATGTGATTGACAGGAAGTGGGTGTTTCTGGGCGGAAACAGGCTGTTTTAGGGGCGTGTGGGAAAAAACGCTACCGTTTCTGGGAAAAACGCGGGAGTGGCTGGAGAAACGAAGGAGTGTCTGGTCGAACGCTGGGTGTGTTTGTGACGTCAAACCAGGAACGACAAGCACTGAACTGATCGCACTGGCAGAGTAAGTCTCGAGCTACTCAGAAACTGCACAGAGATGTCTTATCGCAATATTGCGAATCTTTCGTTCGCAATTTTAAGATGCCAAGATTCACTCCCAGTAGGCGGCGGCTTAGCGTGAGTAAATCTGCTAAAAACAGCTTGCGAGCGAACAACTCGGAATGAGGGCCTCTATTGGTATCACCCCTCCCCCCCCCCCCATATCTGCATGTGTAGTACTATGCCTCCTCCCCTATATGTTTTGTATTGTGCTACCCCCACATCTGTATATTCTGTACTGTGCCCTTTGTCCCCTTCATCTGTATTCCTGCATTTTGCAGTCTATTCCTCTCACCATCAGTATGTCATGCTTTCTGTTGTCCTATCCATCTGTTTGTCCTGTGTTGTGCAGTCTGTCTGTCCTCATATGTCCTGCATTGTGCTGCCTACCACCCGTCTGTATAACCTGTATTGTGCAGTCTGCCTGTCCTCATATACATAAATAGTAACATAGTATCTAAGGTTGAAAAAAGACAATTTGTCCATCGAGTTCAACCTATTGGTGGAATCCTATGCAGTTTTCTTTTTGGACTAATTTTGCCTCATGCTGATGTCAGCCGTTTTGTTTTAATGACCGCCGTTGTGTTTTAATTACTATAGTGCGTGACTAAGCACCAAAACCCTGAATATCCTTATCCATTAGGAATTTCTCTAACCCATTCTTAAAGATGTTTACTGAGTCCGCCGTTACTACTTCCTCAGACAGGGAATTCCAAACACATATTGTCCTTACTGTGAAAAAACCTTTTCGCCGCATTGTGCTGAATCTCCTCTCCTCTAACCTAAGCGAGTGCCCACGTGTCCTCTGAGCTGATCTTATCAAAAACAGGTCCCGGGGGTGTGGCCTGGCCAGCAATGGAGGAGGCAGCAATCTTATAGAGCTCCCAAGGGAGTGTGCCCAAAAGTGCCCTATTATTACCCCAGCCGCCTCTATTACATCACCTCACCCTGGCTGTCGACTAACTGTATGCCCAGGGATGTGGATTTTTGATCGGGGAAGCGGGGCTGAAACTGCGGTCTACGAACACACCTGGAGCTGTGACCTCGATTTGCGGCTCAGACCGGGACCCACGTAGGGCCGTCGCCGCCTGTGGTGGAGTGTGCACCGGAGTGCACTATACAGCCGGATCTGTGCCTGGGGACCCGGATTGCCCGCTCAGACCCCTACCAGCGCGGAAGACACACTGCGGAGTTCAGTTAAGCCGGCCAGAGACCGCCGGGCGGCCTGTGGGACTCGGAGAAGTGTGCCCGCAGTGCAGCCTCTACCCAGTCCTCCCATCAGCCTGTTGCTCTCCCGCTCTCACCCGGCCTGGAGCGGAGGCCCGTCTACAAGGTAAAAGGGCGGCATCTGGTGTGACCTGGGACGGGGACGTAGTTCCCTGAGGCTCCTACATAAGCCTTGAAGTGCCTTTCCCCATCTCACCCTCCCTGCTCCTGTCTACTGTTTCTCCAAACAGGCCTGACGTTCTGTAAAACCTGCGGGGTGGGCTCCAGGACTCTCTGCTGATTAGGATCTGTTCTCCCGGTAAAGCCGCAGCCTCAATTCTACCCGGGGGTCTGGGACGGGGCACCATAGATGGTGGCGAGGGGCCTCCGTGTCACACACGGGAATATTACTACTGCCACGACCTTCCACCTCTCCGGAGACCGCCGCTAGCACCGTGGCACTGACAACAGACATTTTAGATCTGGGTTACCTATCCCTATTGTGGCCCAATGCCAGCTCTGCACTCAGCTACGTGCGGCCACGAACTCTCCATCAGCTTCTAGTACAGGGCTCGCATCTTGAGCCTCGTTTTCAGCTACGCTCTTGGGCGGCCATTTCTATTTGTACACCCCAGGTTCCCCGGAGACCCCTTCTGCTAGAAGTGTCTATCTCTTTACCTATGCGTATCTCACCCTTAAGGGCTCTGGTTGTTGGCAGGTCCAGACTAGAAAACCCTTTCCTGGGGTGCCTTCCGTAGCTGTTTTGCGGAGTTGCTACCCATTCTTTCAGTGACTATTATTATGGACAAATACATGTCTAAAACGCCACGGAATCCAAGGGGGGCCCAGACGGGTAAAGGCAAAAATCGTGACAATTCTGTTAGTAGCGCTCCTGTCTCCCCGATACATAGTCAGGGCTCCAGTACTCGGGGACAGCCACAAACTACACCAATTATGGAATCTTCCCAATCCTTCTCCACGAGTGAAATTACAAATATTCTCTCGTCTCTATTGGATCAAAAATTGGTGCCCCTAAAAGATTCTTTGGATTTGGGCCTCACGTAACTCACTGCTCATGATCAACGTATCTCTAAGGCGAACAAAGAATTTCTGATCTAGAAGACAATTTATCTGCGGCTAAGTCAACCCGGATGGAGCATGATGTTGGTGTCCCTACAAGACAAACTTGAAGATTTGGAAAATCGGAATAGAAGAAATATTGTACATGTTGTGGGTTTGCCAGAATCTGTGAAACCATTAGACCTCATGCATCTGGTCTCCCAATGGTTGCCAAGAGAACTTGGTTGTGTTTCGGAATCGGGTTCCATCTTGGTCAAGCGTGTGCATCGTATTGGTCCTGATCGCCAGTCCAATAGAGATAGACCCAGACCCGTCATCATGAGAATTCTTAACTACGCCGATAAAGTCCGCCTGATGGAAGCCTATCAGAAAAACACTGATCTTCGGTATCAGGACTCCAAGATCCTACTATTCCAGGACTTTTCTTATCTAGTGGCTGTGAAACGGCCTCACCAATTTGTAAACGTCTGTTTGAGCTAGGCCACCGATTTGGAAACGGCTCTGCTTTCTGGCGTAGATGATGCTGACTCTCTGTATCCTTTTCCAGTTGGTTAATTACCATTTTTGGTTTATCCATTCAAGATACTGATGGATAATATTTTCTTGTTTGATATATTGTTCCTGATATATTTCTGCACTGTGATATTTGTTTACTGTTATAGCTGGGATTCTATACCATTTGATGTACAACAATTTCGTACTTATCACATTCTTATGTTCTTTCCCCTAAACTCTCTTTTTCTCCTGCAGCTGCCTCTTCTAATTTTTTTTTCTGGCTATTTTATCTCCCTTTCTCCCCCTTATCTCATCTTTTGTTATGTCACTCTATTTTATGGTGCTCTCTAATCCTATGTTTGAGGATATCCTCCTCACATGTGTTAATATTTTCCTTTTGGTTATTGACGCAGCTCCACAGGGCACTCGCTTGGGTTCTTAAAATGTTAAAAATGTTTTGTAACCTGCTCTATAGTTTTATCAATATACACACACACACATACTTCACAAATTTTGGTAGGAATGTACTTAATTCTTTTTCTTTGCTATTTTTCTTCATTGATCCGCTACGACCCGCTCGCTGGGACGGGTTGGGATCAACTATCTAGGCATTTGTAGTCGGATGTTGGCCTAGGGTTGTTGTCGGTTAAATGCCATTAACCTACGCCTCTTCCACAACAATACAATCATGATTCAAGTTGGTATCATGGAACGTTGAAGGACTCAATACCCCTATTAAGAGTAAAAAAGTCCTTACCTATTTGAAACGGCTAAAACCTGACATAGTGCTATTGCAGGAAAATTACTGGAAGATCTCGGACCCTAATGTACTGCGTGATACATGGGTGGGAGAATATAGAACGGCTTCTTTTACATCCAAACACAGAGGCGTAATAACCATGCTGTCACGATCCGGGTATCTGGACGCCATTTCTTACCCATCAGATGCCTCCTAAGGCTGGCTCAGCGCTCCAGGACCGGATTCCATCTGTTATCCTGATGTGTACATTCCTGTATCCTCTCCTGTCACTCTGGGACGCTGTCACAGTAAACGCCATATTACACCTGGCATGGCGTCTCCCGCGGCCTCTGCCGCCGTCCCTGAACTTCTGCATGCAGAGTGTCTGAGTGGCGATTACGTCAGCCGCGGCCTCCGCTGTGTCCGCGTGGTTGGATGTGCATCTGTCAGCCTGGCGCCTCCTGTCTCCGGTGGCCGGCGCCGCCATTACTGTTTTCATTACCACATGGATTACAAACCAAACTTCCCTCCAAGTGTCTGCATGGGCGCAGCCATCTTGGATTCTGTCAGCTGATCATTTCCACCAATCTGTTCTCAGTATTGATAATCTGCATAATTGCCTAGCCAATCCCTTCCTTGCTGCAGGTATAAATACACTGTGCCTGAGCAAGGAAGGCGTCAGTGCTTTGGTTGTCAAACCTAGTTCCTGTTTGTCTCTCTCCTGTGATTGTCTTCCAGGTTCCAGCTCCTGTCTCAAGACTTCCACCATAGAGACCCGCACCAGCATTCCACCTGCGGTGTAGCCTGGCTCTCCAATCCATTGTGGATTCATCTGTTTCCAGCTACAACATTACCTGCTTCCAGCTCAGCTTCCAGCAGAGTACAGCTTCCCTTAAAGGGCCGGTGTCCTTTCTACACTTTACCACTCTCCACCGGTATTATTATTTCTCCGCTCTCAAGTTCTACATTTCAGTTCATATTTCATCGCTCCCAAGTTCATTTATTATTTAACTGGTTCCAGCCAGTATCCACTCCGTGCTAACAACAGTCTGGTTCCAGCCAGTATCCACAGCAGCTGTTTTATCTTCAGCAACCCAGCTTTTCCTGGAACACCAGCTGGCACAATCCTGGGTTATCTCCATTGCTACAGTCGGGCCTGGTAAGGACTTTCCATCTAGAAGATCATAAGAACTATCTCACACTACCAGTGCCCTGTGGCTCCTGCCATCCTGTAGTACCCAGGAACTGTATTTATTCTTTGCTGACTTTTACGTTTTCTTTTACTGCTGCTGTGTTGCGGAGTTGTCATAATAAACATCATTGACTTTTATCCAAGTTGTCGTGGTCACGCCCTCGGGCAGTTATTATTCATGTTACTTACATGTCCAGGGGTCTGATACAACCTCCCAGGTTCCGGTACATCTCAGCCCCTACAACTGAGGCTGCCTCCCGTCAGCTCAGGCCCTCAGTTGTGACAGTAAGCACTGACCTAATGAATCCAGCCGGAGACCAGGATCAAGCGGCCAGGCCGATGCAAGAACTGGCAGTCCGACTAGAACATCAGGAGGCTGCACAGGGCCACATCATCCGCTGTCTCCAGGATCTCTCTACTCGGCTGGATGGGATTCAGACAACTCTCCGTGGATCAGGCGCGTCTGGTGCGTCAACCACAGTGACTCCAGCTATAACCCCACCCACCTTACCCATTTCTGCTCCACGTCTTCATCTTCCAACGCCAGCAAAATTTGACGGATCTCCAAGATTCTGCAGGGGATTTCTCAACCAGTGTGAGATTCAGTTTGAGCTACAACCTGGCAATTTTCCCAGTGACCGTACAAAAATTGCCTACATTATTTCTCTTCTCAGTGGCTCAGCCCTTGATTGGGCATCACCGTTATGGGAGAGGTCCGACACCCTGCTATCTTCCTACACTGCCTTCGTGTCAACATTCAGGCGCATCTTCGACGAGCCAGGCCGGGTAACCTCAGCTTCATCCGACATTCTCCGTTTACGCCAGGGGTCACGTACTGTAGGACAATATCTGATACAGTTCCAGATCCTGGCATCCGAACTGGCATGGAACGACGAGGCCCTGTATGCTGCATTCTGGCATGGCTTATCTGAGCGTATTAAAGATGAGTTAGCTACCAGAGACTTACCTTCTAAGTTAGATGAGCTAATCTCACTCTGCACGAAAGTTGATTTACGTTTCAGAGAGAGAGCAACTGAGCGTGGAAGATCATCTGCTCCAAAATCTTCTGCTCCTCCTCCTCGTCAACTGTCACCATCTAAAGATGAGCCCATGCAACTTGGCCGTTCCCGTTTAACTCCTGCTGAGCGCCGAAGACGTCTCTCCGAGTCTCTCTGTCTCTATTGTGCAGCTCCGTCTCACACCATTAATGCCTGTCCCAAACGTCCGGGAAACTCCAAATCCTAGCTCGCCAAGGAGAGGGCCGGCTAGGAGTAATGATCTCCTCTCCATCTCCTCAAGATTGTAATCTCCCAGTCTCGCTTCAAGTTGCTCAACGTTATCGGAACGTCATTGCCCTCCTTGATTCCGGAGCAGCTGGGAACTTTATT
Organism: Pseudophryne corroboree; assembly: GCF_028390025.1. Taxonomy (NCBI): domain Eukaryota; kingdom Metazoa; phylum Chordata; class Amphibia; order Anura; family Myobatrachidae; genus Pseudophryne; species Pseudophryne corroboree. Next base: position 95,713,222 of record NC_086452.1, read on the forward strand.
ACCGAAGCCTATGTTAAACGGTGGTCCCTACCCACCGAGAGACTTCCTTCGTCCATTTCTTTAACTGCCGTGGATGGCAGCAAAATTTTTGATGCAGTTATTTCTTTAAGGACTCTACCAGTTCGTCTGAGAGTGGGAGTTCTTCATTCCGAACTTATTTCTTTTTTAGTGATTCCAAGAGCCACACATCCTGTGGTCCTGGGCCTTCCATGGCTCCGTCTTCACAATCCTACAATTGATTGGACGACTACGCAAATCCTGGCATGGGGTTCCTCCTGTGCTGAGACATGTTTGTTTAAAGTATTGCCTGTCTGTTCTTCCTCCCCCAGGTCGTCTGATGTTCCACCTCCTCCATATCAAGATTTCACGGATGTGTTCAGTAAAGCTTCTGCTGATATCCTTCCTCCTCATAGAGAATGGGACTGTCCGATTGATCTCGTTCCAGGGAAGGTTCCACCTCGAGGCCGAACTTATCCGTTGTCTCTGCCTGAGACGCATTCTATGGAGGAATATATTAAAGAGAACCTAGCAAAGGGGTTCATTCGACCTTCTTCTTCTCCAGCCGGCGCAGGCTTCTTTTTTGTAAAAAAGAAAGATGGTGGTCTGCGGCCGTGCATCGACTACAGAGGTTTGAACGACATTACCATCAAGAACCGTTATCCTTTACCCCTGATTACTGAGCTCTTTGACAGAGTTAGCGGAGCTACCATCTTTACAAAGCTGGACTTGCGAGGTGCATACAATCTCATCCGGATCCGTGAGGGTGACGAGTGGAAGACCGCCTTTAACACCCGTGACGGACATTATGAGTACCTCGTCATGCCCTTCGGATTGAGCAATGCTCCAGCTGTCTTCCAGCATTTTGTCAATGAGATCTTCAGAGACATTCTATACCGTCATGTCGTGGTCTATCTAGACGATATCCTCATTTTTGCCAACGATTTAGAGGAACATCGTTTTTGGGTTAAAGAGGTTCTGTCCCGTCTCCGTGTCAATCATCTCTATTGCAAATTAGAAAAATGCGTCTTTGAAGTCAAGTCCATTCCGTTTCTAGGGTACATTGTGTCCGGTTCCGGACTAGAGATGGATCCTGAGAAACTACAAGCAATCCAAAATTGGCCGGTACCCTTAACCCTCAAAGGGGTCCAGAGGTTCTTAGGGTTCGCCAACTATTACCGAAAGTTTATACGAGACTTTTCCACCATTGTGGCGCCTATTACTGCTTTCACTAAGAAGGGTGCTAACCCGTCCAAGTGGTCTGAAGAAGCCATGCAAGCATTTCATCTTTTAAAACAAAGGTTCATCTCTGCGCCTGTTCTGAAACAGCCTGACATCGACTCTCCTTTCATCTTAGAGGTGGATGCCTCCTCCGTTGGAGTAGGAGCGGTGTTATCTCAGAGGGCTAAAGATGGCCATTTACACCCTTGCAGTTTCTTCTCCCGGAAGTTCTCCCCAGCTGAGCGCAACTATGCCATTGGCGACCAGGAGTTGCTAGCCATCAAGCTCGCTCTAGAAGAGTGGAGGTATCTGTTGGAGGGAGCTTCTCATTCAATCACCATACTTACAGACCACAAGAACCTTTTATACCTGAAGGGCGCACAATGTCTCAACCCTCGTCAGGCCAGATGGGCACTTTTCTTTTCCAGGTTCGACTTTAAACTCCAGTTCTGTCCGGGCTCTCAGAATCGCAAGGCCGATGCCCTTTCCCGCTCATGGGAGCAAGAAAATGAGTCAGAGTCTTCAGACAAGCATCCTATTATAAATCCGTTGGCATTCTCCACGGTAGGGATGGACTCTACGCCCCCATCAGGGAAAAGTTTTGTGAAGCCGATGCTAAGGAAGAAGCTCATGCATTGGGCCCATGCTTCCCGTTTTGCCGGACATACAGGTATCCAAAAAACCCTGGAGTTTATCTCTAGGTCCTATTGGTGGCCAACTCTGAAAAAGGACGTCTTGGAGTTTATTGCATCTTGCCCAAAGTGTGCCCAACATAAAGTATCCCGCCAGTCGCCTGCGGGGCAACTGGTTCCACTATCCGTTCCCCGTCGACCATGGACCCACTTGTCGATGGATTTCATTACAGACTTACCCATGTGCAACAAGTTCAATACCATCTGGGTGGTAGTTGACCGGTTCACCAAGATGGCACACTTCATTCCTCTCACCGGTCTTCCGTCAGCTTCCAAGTTGGCTCAAGTATTCATACAAGAGATCTTCCGACTCCACGGTCTTCCTGAAGAAATTATCTCAGATCGAGGAGTTCAATTCACAGCCAAATTCTGGCGAAGTTTATGTCAAGTCCTCCAAGTCAAGCTAAAGTTTTCCACGGCTTACCATCCTCAGACCAATGGTCAAACCGAGAGGGTGAATCAGGACTTGGAGGCCTTCCTCCGCATCTATGTGTCCTCCTCTCAAGATGACTGGGTTCAATTACTTCCCTGGGCCGAGTTCTGTCATAACAACCAGTATCATTCTTCATCTGCTTCAACACCATTCTTCACTAACTTTGGATTCCACCCTAAAGTCCCTGAGTTCCAACCGCTTCCAGCAACTTCTGTTCCCGCAGTGGATATCACCTTGCATCAGTTTGCCAATATCTGGAAGAGCGTACGATCAGCTCTGCTCAAGGCATCGTTCAGGTACAAGAAGTTTGCGGATAAGAAGCGTCGAGCAGTTCCTGCTCTCAAGGTGGGTGATCGGGTATGGTTATCCACGAAGAATTTGAGGTTAAGAGTTCCCAGTATGAAGTTTGCACCTCGCTATATCGGTCCTTTCAAGATTGAACAAGTCATCAATCCTGTTGCTTACAGACTCCAGTTGCCTCCCTTCTTAAAAATACCCAGGACATTCCATGTTTCCCTGTTGAAACCGCTGATCTTGAATCGGTTTCATTCCTCACTTCCTCCAACTCCGAAAGTCCAAACTCAACGAGGCGTTGAGTATGAAGTGGCCAAGATCCTGGACTCACGTCACCGTTATGGTCAACTACAATATCTTATTGACTGGAAAGGTTATGGTCCTGAGGAACGTTCATGGACCAATGCTTCTGATGTCCATGCTCCTGCCTTGGTCCGGAGATTCCATTCCAAGTTTCCTCAAAAGCCAAAGAAGTGTCCTGGGGCCACTCCTAAAGGGGGGGGTGCTGTCACGATCCGGGTATCTGGACGCCATTTCTTACCCATCAGATGCCTCCTAAGGCTGGCTCAGCGCTCCAGGACCGGATTCCATCTGTTATCCTGATGTGTACATTCCTGTATCCTCTCCTGTCACTCTGGGACGCTGTCACAGTAAACGCCATATTACACCTGGCATGGCGTCTCCCGCGGCCTCTGCCGCCGTCCCTGAACTTCTGCATGCAGAGTGTCTGAGTGGCGATTACGTCAGCCGCGGCCTCCGCTGTGTCCGCGTGGTTGGATGTGCATCTGTCAGCCTGGCGCCTCCTGTCTCCGGTGGCCGGCGCCGCCATTACTGTTTTCATTACCACATGGATTACAAACCAAACTTCCCTCCAAGTGTCTGCATGGGCGCAGCCATCTTGGATTCTGTCAGCTGATCATTTCCACCAATCTGTTCTCAGTATTGATAATCTGCATAATTGCCTAGCCAATCCCTTCCTTGCTGCAGGTATAAATACACTGTGCCTGAGCAAGGAAGGCGTCAGTGCTTTGGTTGTCAAACCTAGTTCCTGTTTGTCTCTCTCCTGTGATTGTCTTCCAGGTTCCAGCTCCTGTCTCAAGACTTCCACCATAGAGACCCGCACCAGCATTCCACCTGCGGTGTAGCCTGGCTCTCCAATCCATTGTGGATTCATCTGTTTCCAGCTACAACATTACCTGCTTCCAGCTCAGCTTCCAGCAGAGTACAGCTTCCCTTAAAGGGCCGGTGTCCTTTCTACACTTTACCACTCTCCACCGGTATTATTATTTCTCCGCTCTCAAGTTCTACATTTCAGTTCATATTTCATCGCTCCCAAGTTCATTTATTATTTAACTGGTTCCAGCCAGTATCCACTCCGTGCTAACAACAGTCTGGTTCCAGCCAGTATCCACAGCAGCTGTTTTATCTTCAGCAACCCAGCTTTTCCTGGAACACCAGCTGGCACAATCCTGGGTTATCTCCATTGCTACAGTCGGGCCTGGTAAGGACTTTCCATCTAGAAGATCATAAGAACTATCTCACACTACCAGTGCCCTGTGGCTCCTGCCATCCTGTAGTACCCAGGAACTGTATTTATTCTTTGCTGACTTTTACGTTTTCTTTTACTGCTGCTGTGTTGCGGAGTTGTCATAATAAACATCATTGACTTTTATCCAAGTTGTCGTGGTCACGCCCTCGGGCAGTTATTATTCATGTTACTTACATGTCCAGGGGTCTGATACAACCTCCCAGGTTCCGGTACATCTCAGCCCCTACAACTGAGGCTGCCTCCCGTCAGCTCAGGCCCTCAGTTGTGACACATCCTCAATAAATCCCTTCCTGCCACTATTTTAGATAGCTTGGTTGATCAAGAGGGGAGGTTCCTGTTCTTGAAAATACAGATACTCAATACGGTTTATACGATGGCCAATATTTATGCCCCTAACGGCCCTAATGCATCATTTTTTTCTGAAATATATTCGAAATTACAGGGTTGGGCGGAGGAAGAAATTATTCTGGGAGGAGATTTTAATTGTGTTCAGTCGACTGGTCTAGACAGATCATCCACACCTGGTACATCCACTGTTCTCACCCCAACCTCACTCGCACTACTCATCTCTTCTTTATGACTATCTGACCCTTGGAGGCTTCGTAACACGGACACTCGTGAATACACCTTCTACTCCCACCCCCATCACTCCTCCTCTAGATTAGATTTTTGGTTAATTTCTGATTCTCTTTTGCACCATATTGTGGATACTAAAATAGAACCCATATCACTTTCGGACCATGCCCCAATATGGATCTCGGTTACCTTAGATTCACCTTTGCCTAGATCTTATAATTGGCGTTTCCCTGCTTATTTGGAACATTCCTCAGATTTCAGTCAATTTCTTACCCAGGCCTTCCTTAACTATGTAAATGATAATGAAATTCATGTCAATGACATCAATTTGTTTTGGTCGGCTTCTAAACCAGTTGTCCGCAGACAAATTCTAGAATATGTTTCCAGAAAACGCAAACTGTTGAACGCCCAGTTACATGATCGGAGTAAAGCTCTGACGATAGCTTATGACGCCATGGTGTTATGTGATTCTCCAGACAATAGACGATCTTACATTGACGCAAAGCAACTTTATGATACTCTATACACTGAACGAGCTACTATGATGTTCAACAAAAAAAAACAAAAAAACAGGTCCCACGCAAGCTCTGTGTATTATCCTCTTATATATTTGTAGATGTTGATCATGTCCCCTCTTAGTCTCCTCTTTTTCAGTGTAAACATGCCTAGCCTTGCAAGCCTTTCTTCGTATTCCAGCGTCTCCATTCCCTTAATTAATTTGGCCGCCCGCCTCAGAACCCCTTCAAGCTCCAGGATATCCTTTTTATACTATGGTGCCCAAAATTGTACACAGTATTCTAGATGTGGCCTCAGTGATTTATATAATGGTAGTATAACACTCTCGTCCCTTGCATCAATTTCCCGTTTTATACATGCTAATATCTTATTAGCCTTCTTTGCTGCAATCCTACTTTGGATACTGCTACTTAGTTTGCCTTCTATGTGAACACCCAAGTCTATTTCCAGTACAGAACCCCCTAATATTACACCATTTAGTATGTAGGTGTTGTTTTTGTTCTTGCTACCACAATGCATTACCTTACACTTGTCGGTATTGAATCTCATTCTCCATTTAGCTGCCCATGTGTCTAGTTTCACTAAGTCATTCTGAAGAGATTCGGCATCCCCCTCCGTATTTATAACCTTACACAATTTTTTTATCGTCTGCAAAGATTGACACCATGCTCTCCAGACGTACTGTTAGGTCGTTAATGAAAATGTTAAACAATAGTGGTCCAAGTACAGACCCTTGTGGCACACCACTTCGCACTTAAGTCCAATTTGAAAATGATCCATTAACCACAACACGCTGCTCCCTATTATCTAACCAATTTCTGACCCAAGTGCATATTGTGCTCCCTAGCCCTATTTCTTGTAGCTTATAGATAAGTCGCATGAGCGGTACTGTGTTGAAAGCTTTGGCAAAGTCTAAAAAGATTATATCCATCTCCTTACCCTGATCAAGGTTCGCACTTACTGTTTCATAAAAGCCAAGTAAGTTGGTTTGACATGATCTATCCTTAACAAATCCATGTTGGTTCCTTTTAATGACCTTATTGGCATCAAGGAACTTCTGTGTCAGGATTCTGATTTTGTCTGTTCCCGGAGGGGGCACTAGTGGGTCAGTGTTGGAATGACGTAAGAAACGTGGAGGCTGCATAAAGTCCAGCGCATATGCACTGATGTTTATTAAACACAAAGGTCACAGAGTAATGATATAGCAATGGATGATAACTTAGAACCGGCAGTAACAGAGATGAAATAATAAGCAGTAACTGAATCCAAGGTAATAATCAAAAGTCTCTGGCAACACAAATATATATCGAAGATAACTTGATGACTGAATGCAAATGGTTTAAAGTAAAACAAAGTCTCTGGTAACATAAACGTAGAATAATTTGGTAACTGGTTGCAAATGGTTTTGTAAACAGAACTCCGGTATTACTTGGAAAGAAAACAGTCTCTGTATATAACTCAAGTTCTTATAACTACACAAGACCCAGGCAGGAGACCATCGCAATGCGGCAAGCTTGCACAAGATGGTATGTATTAACGAGGTGCACAGGTTTAGGCAATGAAACAAATACCTGAGGAAAGTCTCTTACTGCTGATGAGCTGTGGCAGGCTGTGGCTGGAGTCTGAAGCGAACAGGAGAAATGCAGAATGATGAATGGAATGAAATGATGAGAGGAACCACGGGTAACTACTGGAGACAGGAACACGGGGAACCACTGGAGACAGGAACACGGGGAACCACTGGAGACAGGAACACGGGGAACCACTGGAGACAGGCACACGGGGAACCACTGGAGACAGGCACACGGGGAACCACTGGAGAACTTGACACACCAAATGTGACTCGTTGTCCAAGGCAATGAGAATGAGCCAGGAACTGGAGTTTATACCCCTTGCTCTGTGATGATTGGATGTTGAATCCCTGTGAGAACACACCCTGCTGAATTGGGTGCCCAGATCAGCTGAGAGTTAACTGGAGCCGATGATTAACCAGGAGAATGATTCTGTAGACAGCTAATGCAATGCACTGCTGGTTGCTCGCTGGGATAAGTAGTGCACCGGGGGTTAATGCTGGTAACTAGAAGCACTTGTGTACTCCAGACTGATGGCTGAAACCAGTAGTTTACCAAATGATAGTACTGGTTGGGTGGAGCACAGTGAGCTGTAGGCTGCAGGAGACTGAAGACTGGAACTGCTGGGACCTGTAGTTCCACAGGTCCAATTCACAGGGGATACTCTGAAGACAGAGGACTGAAGCCAGGAGATGCCTGTTCACTGGAAGTGATGCGATGGAGAATGCAGATTCCTGACATTCTGAATACTATCCCTTAGAATACCTTCCAATACTTTACCCACTATAGATGTAAGACTAACTGGTCTATAATTACCCGGTTCGGCTTTACTTCCCTTTTTGTATACTGGCACCACCTCTGCTATACGCCAGTACTTGGGAACCCTACCTGATATAACTGAATCTTTGAAAATCAAAAATAGTGGTCTTGCTAGTTCAGAATGAAGCTCCATTAGAACCCTTGGGTGAATTCCATCGGGACCAGGTGACTTATTAATCTTTACATTTTTTAATCGGTCACAGACTACCTCCTCACTTAAATAAGCATTTAGCAGTGGGACATTATTTTTGTTAAGATTGTGTGTTAGACCCTGCATTTGGTCTTCTCTGGTAAATACCGTTGAAAAAAACTAATTTAGCTTGTTCGCTATGTCATTATCATTTTTGATTAATACTCACAACTTGTCTTTTAAAGGGCCTATACTCTCCTTCTTAATCTCTTGCTGTTGATGTATTAAAAAAAATATTTGGGATTTGCTTTGCTTTCCTTTGTTACTAGTTTTTCAGTTTCTACTTTAGCCGCTCTAATTTCTTTTTTGCATATTTTGTTACAATCCTTATAATGCTGAAATGACTCCGCATTCCCTTCAGATTTGTATTTTTTTAATCGACTTTTTTTTGCCCATTAATTCCTTTATCTTTTTGTTAAGCCACATTGGTTTGGGATTTTTATTCCTTTTTTTGCTGCTTGTGAGAATAAATTTGCGAGTATTTTTAACTAGCAGTGATTTTAATACATCTCATTTCATCCTAGTATTTTTTTCTTGAAACAGAATCTCCCATTCAATGGGGGTCATTCCGAGTTGTTCGCTCGTTATTTTTTTCCGCAACGGAGCGATTAGTCGCTGATGCGCATGCGCAATGTCCGCAGTGCGACTGCGCCAAGTAAATGTGCTATGCAGTTAGGATTTTTACTCACGGCATTACGAGGTTTTTTCTTCGTTCTGGTGATCGTAATGTGATTGACAGGAAGTGGGTGTTTCTGGGCGGAAACTGGCCGTTTTATGGGTGTGTGCGAAAAAACGCTACCGTTTCTGGGTAAAACGTGGGAGTGGCTGGAGAAACGGAGGAGTGTCTGGGCGAACGCTGGGTGTGTTTGTGACGTCAAACCAGGAACGACAAGCACTGAACTGATCGCAGATGCCGAGTAAGTCTGGAGCTACTCAGAAACTGCTAAGAAGTGTCTATTCGCAATTCTGCTAATCTTTCGTTCGCAATTTTAATATGCTAAGATTCACTCCCAGTAGGCGGCGGCTTAGCGTGTGCAAAGCTGCTAAAAGCAGCTTGCGAGCGAACAACTCGGAATGACCCCCATTGTCTCTTACAGCTTCCCTCATCATGGCAAAGTTGGTTTTGCTAAAGTTTAGAGTCCTAGGGGGTAATTCTGAGGTGATCGCAGCAGGAACTTTTGTAGCAGGTGGGCAAAACTATGTGCACTGCAGAGGAGGCAGATATAACATGTGCAGAGAGAGTTAGATTTGGGTGGGTTATTTTGTTTCTGTGCAGGGTAAATACTGGCTGCTTTATTTGTACACTGCAATTTAGATTGCAGATTGAACTCACCACACCCAAATCTAACTCTCTCTGCACATGTTATATCTGCCCCCCCCCTGCAGTGCACATGGTTTTGCCCAACTGCTAACAAAGTTCCTGCTGCGATCAACTCAGAATTACCCCCCTAGTTGAGCCATTATAGGACTGCTTATGAAAACTGATATTGAATGTGACCATATTGTGGTCGCTGTTTCCTATGGGCTCCCCTACTATAATATTTGATATCAATTCCCCATTGTTTGTTAATACCAGGTCTAGGATTGCATTGTACCTACTTGGTTCCTCGATTAATTGAACTAAGTAGTTATCATTTAGTGTGTTTAAAAATATATTAGCCCTAGCAGTATCTCATAAATCATTTTTCCAGTTTATCTCTGGATAGTTAAAATCTCCCATCACTACTATGTCTCCTAATCCTGCTGCTCTTTTAATTTGTTTCAGTAATAATTCCTCATCAGACACATTAATACCAGGCAGCCTGTAGCATAACCCCAATAATAACTTTTTTATTCCTTTACCCCCGCATGCTATTTCTGCCCATAACGTCTCAACAGAATTTACAGTCCCCTCTTGAATATCTTCCCGTATATCAGGTTTTAAAAACGACTTTAAGTATTTCCCCTTGTGCTAGGGACATCATTCTCTTCACGCAGCAACGATGACTCATAATCGGCGTTAGTTAGTGTTATACTAAAACCTGTTTTAATACCCATGTTAGTACCTTTGCCGGCTGCAGGGGCAAACGCAGGATTTAGTCAGGGGGGTTTCCGTGTGTGTATATATGTATGTATATATATATATATATATATATATATATATATATAGATCCAAAAGTAATGGAGGCACTTGGAAAGAATACAGTCGACAACACCGCTGGTCTGGTCAACGTTTCAGGGACCTCTCCCTTTTATCAAGACACATCCAGCTACATCACAAGTCACCAATATAAATATACAAATAGAACTCACCAAACACCAATCAAGGGGAAGAGCCCGCTCATCCCGGCCGCCGGTCCGTGATGTCACATGTGCGATGCTTGCGCATGGAATCAGCGTCAGGCGGGTAGGGGGCATGGCTCCGTCACCCTGAGCCGTGGTTGCCAAGCGACATCCACCACAGGAGCCTCTAACCAATCATTGCAGCCCCAAGCCGCTGACATCATGCATGAGTCACTGGACACGTGAGCGCAGCTTTATAGGTCAACGCGTGGCTGGCTCGTCCCCGTACAGGGTCGCCCAGCAACCGCTCTAAAGAGGAAGTATACACGTTATACAAAACAAAACCAGTGCATATACAAATATGGAATAAAGTGGACATAAATACATACAAATATACATAGGAAGCTGTATCAGATACCTAAATAAATAGTCACACAACCCTATCTATCGCGGGATGGTGACTAAGTAGAGACCAATATAGAGCTATTCGGACAATGGCAACATAAATTTGATCATAAACCAATCAGCATACCATAATACAAGGCTAACTAGAAGCGAACAAAAACACTAGTTTTATTACCTTAATGGCTAAGCAGTCGTGACTTATGAAAAATAAGGTACTGTATATGGCCTTCATCACAAATGGCTTAAACATAGAGGCAATTTAAGAGGCAAGTTAACTGATATAAAAAAGAAAGATATGTATATATAGCACACAAATTCATACATACATACATACAGAAACATACATATAGTACATACATACAGAAGCACACAAACAAACACACACACATACTTACATAAAAACATGCCTACAAATACATACAAACACGCAAACTTCATATACAGTATACATACATACTGTATATGTTATACATACCAGGCACCAGGGTCTGGGAGGCAGGAGCAGACTGGCTGCAGTCAGTGTGAGGAGGGCGCTGCTGTGGCTGTCACTGATCATGCACAGCCAGCACCTTTCCCCCCCACACACCCCCACGTCCGCCCCGACATTCTCTATGCAGAGAGCTACTGTCCGTAGCTCTCTGCTGTAGGAGCAGTTCCGCGGTCGCGATTGCGGTCGCGTCTTTTACTGAGACGGAGACACTGCTGTCTCCGTCTCAAAAATAAAGTCTGGCTCATCAGGGGGGTTTCCAGGTACTCAGAAACCCCCCCTGCGTGCGCCACTGGGCTGCTCTTTCCTTCCCCCCTACTCCACCTCCATTTCGTTCACTAACGCCATCCCTGCTATTCTCACTGGATGACCCGTAATTTCTTGCTAAACCCTCCCCCCAGGCACCTAGTTTAAAATCTCCTCCAACCCTCTAACCATCCTTCCCCCCAGCACCGCTGTCCCCTCCTCATTCAGGTGCAATCCGTCACGACAAAAAAGATGGCGCCTGACTGAGAAGTCCGCCCAGTGTTCCAGGAACACAAACCCCTCTTTCCTGCACCAATCCCTAAGCCACACATTTACCTCCCTAATCTCCCTCTGCCTCCCTGGGCTAGCGCGTGGCACGGGTAATATTTCGGAGAATATTACCTTAGATGTCCTTGCCTTAAGTTTCTTGCCTAAGTCCCTGTAATCTTTCTTAAGGACATCCCACCTTCCACTAACTTTGTCGTTGGTGCCAACGTGCACCAAGACTGCCGGGTCATTCCCAGCCCCTCCCAACAATCTATCTACCCGGTCTGTGATGTGCCGCACCCGAGCACCCGGGAGACAACAGACTGTACGGTAATCACGGTCCCAGTAGCAGATTTCCCTATCTGTCTTCCTGATAATGGAATCCCCTACCGCCACAATCTGACTAGGTACCTCACTATCTTTGTTCCCAACTGCGCCAGAAGGACCGCTCCTCTGGTTGCTAGAGGGAACAATCTCCTCTGGCACCGTCATTTCCTCACTACCATCCACCGAATCCTCGTCCAATCGGGCGAATTTATTTGGGTTTGGTAGTTCAGAGATGTCAAGCCTCCCCCTCTTTTTCTTCCTTCTAACTGTAACCCAGCTTGCTGCCTGGTCATCCTCATCTACCGGTGACCCCTCCCGCAACTCCTCCACCGTTCTATCTAAGCCTTGCTCGAGAATGTGAATCTCCCTCAGCCGCTTAACGGTTTGCTCTAGATCAGTTACCTGGGCTTCTAGGGCAACCGTTCGCACACACCTCGTGCAGATGTAATCACACTGGGACGGTTGCTCCAGGTGCGTACATCATGCATGACATGCACCGAGTGAGATCCCCAATCTCAGCCCCACCTATATTGCTTGTAAGGTCTAACTCCCTGCTACCTTCAGAAGAAAGTGAAGAAGCAAAACAATCCATGCAATGCAATACAGTACTATAGCCTAGCTGTGACTAGAACAATATTCAACAGTAGGACAGTAATTGAATAAAAAAATAAATAAAAATAAAGACACTCCCTTATACAATACCTAAGTCAGGCTTATACCTATCTATCCTTGTGCGCCCCTTGATCCTCCTCTTTTATGCAGCAGTAGTCCCCGGCACCCCCAGTGGCAGCAGCAGTAACGGCAGCTGACTCTGTCCTCTCCTTTGATGGCTGCAGCAGCAAACTCCGTCCCCTTGTGCATCTCAGCAGTAGGTTCTGACCCCACAGGCCGGCTGTGTCGGCAGCAATTTGCAGCAGCTTCACCGGGCAGTACCTAGTACACACACACACAAAAACAAAACAAAAACAAAACAGGAAGCCCCACGCACCCAAAAACTCAGCCCCTCACACACACAAGATCTTAGCCCCTCACACACACACACAAAGCCTCAGCACCTCACACACACACAAAGTCTCAGCCCCTCACACACACACACACACACACACACACACACACACACACACACACACACACACACGTCTCAGCCCCTCACACACACACACACGTCTCAGCCCCTCACAGACACACAAAGTCTCAGCCCCTCACACACACACACACACACACGTCTCAGCCCCTCACACACACACACGTCTCAGCCCCTCACAGACACACAAAGTCTCAGCCCCTCACACACACACACACGCACACACACACACACACACACACACACACAAAGTCTCAGCCCCTAACACACACACAAAGTCTCAGCCCCACAGTCACGCAATTTACAGCCCCTCGCGCAAAAATGCAGCCCCACTCAACTTCCACAGAGAGCAGGAAGCTGTTACTCTTGCTGCGCGCTCCACTCTGGTCCCCTCACCGGCGCACCCTCTACCCCCCTCCGGTACCCAGTACCTGATTGACCCAATCCAGTCCCCCCTCTCCGGCACCTCCGCACACTCCTCCTTCTGCGCATCCGATGTTACAGCCAGGGGTTAAAGTGAGCCGGAACGGGGCGGAACTACATTTCATCAGTTCCACTTGGAGACGGAACGCAGTTCCGCCTCCTCCAGCACACCTAACACGCTGTGTGCAGCGCTGTAGGGATATGCTGGGCAGCAGCCGGAGGCAGGAGCTCAGTACTGAGCTCCGGCTTCCGGCGCTGTCACTGTGAGATATGGGAGAGACGTCATGACGTCTCTCCCATAGTGCCGAGGAGCGGGCGGCGAGAGAGGACTGCTTCGGTCTGGAAGCGGGAGCGGGGCTCGGTGAGTATTGTGACGGTTTTCTTCCTTAGTGTAGCGGCGCATTACTACTGGGGGCATCTACTGGGGGCAAACTACTTGGGGGGGCATCTACAGAGGGCAAACTACTGGGGGGGATCTACTGGGGGCATCTACTGGGGGCCAACTACAAGGGGGCAAACTACTGGGGGCAAGCTACTAGGGGTGCAAACTAGTGGGGGCAAGTGGTACAAGGGGACAAGCTACTGGGGGCAATCTACAAGAGGGCATGCTTCTGGGGGCAAACTACAAAGGTGCTACTGCTAACTACTGGGGGCAAACTACAGGAGGGCATTACTACTGGGGTAAACTACAGGAGGGCATTACTACTGGGGGGGCATCTACTGGGGGACATTATTACTGGGGGACAACTACAAGGGGGCAAGCTACTGGGGGCAAGCTATAAGGGGGCAAGCTATAAGGGGGCAAGCTTCTGGGGGCAAGCTACAAAGGGGCTAACTACTGGGGGCAAACTACAGGAGGGCATTACTACTGGGGCAAACTACAGGAGGGCATTACTACTGGGGGCATAACTAGTACAGGGGCATTACTATTAGGGGCGTAACTACAGGGGCATTACTACTTGGGGCAAACTACTGGGGGCATAACTACAGTAGCTAAACTACTGGGGGCTAAACTACAAGCGGGCATAACTACAGGGACTAAACTACTGGAGGCATAACTACAGGGGCTAAACTACAAGGGGGCAAACTACAGGGGGGCATTACTGCTGGCGGCTAAACTACAAGCAGGCAAACTACTGGGGCTAAACTACTGTGGGCATTATTACTATTCTGTGACAACGCCCCTTTCTTTTTGAGACCACACCCATTTTTTGTGGCGCGTGCCCCCCGGGGGCAGCTGCCGGAGTGTGAGCCCGCGGGCTATAATGCCCGATCCCCCCCGCAGCCGCAGGAGTTTACTGTGAGGCTGAGCGGCGGGCATCCTGCAGGAGACTCACGGTTCACTGTGGAGGGAGGAGAGGGGAGGCACCAAGGACAGACGGACGGTACTGTAATGGTGGTGACAGAGACTGTGCTGTGTGACACAGAGGTGGAGCAGTTCTGGGGGACACAGAGGGAGGTGCTGAATGCTTAGTGACACTGAGGGTATGCTGTATGCTGTGTAACAGAGGGGGTGTAGTGATGGGGGACCCAGAGGGATTGCTGGATGCTGTGTGACGCGGAGGGGGTGTAGTGCTGGGGAACACAAGGGGGTGCTGGCTGCTGTGTGACAGAGTGGGTGCTGGATGCTGTGTAACACAGAGGTGGTACAGTGCTGTGGACAGAGAGGGGGTGCTAGATGCTGAAAAATGTGCTGTTAGACAGTGTGGTGATAGTCACTGTTTAGAATGGAGCTGACATAATCACAATATATATATATATATATATATATATATATATATATAAAAACCCCTCATAAAATCCTGCGTTTGACCCAGGAGGGGGCTCTGTCAGCCGTACTGTGTAAAATGGGGGCTCTGCCTGCCATACTGTGTAAAATGGGGCTCTGCCTGCCGTACTGTGTAAAATGGGGCTCTGCCTGCCGTGCTGTGTAAAATGGGGCTCTACCTGCCGTACTGTGTAAAATGGGTCTCTGCATGCCATACTGTGTAAAAGGGGGCTCTGTCTCTCTTACTGTGTATAAGGGGGACTCTGCCTGCCGTACTGTGTAAAAGGGGGCTCTGTCTCTCTTACTGTGTAAAACGGGGCTCTGCCTGCCGCACTGTGTAAATGGGGGCTCTGCCTGCCGTACTGTGTAAAAGGGTGCTACTGTGCGGCGTAATTTGAGTAATGGAGATTACTGTGCAGCGTAATATGAATTGGTATTATTTTGTGACCACGCCCCTTCCCCCTAAATGTTTGTCACTGGTCCTATTTTAAATATGGGGGAGGGGGGGACACACGACACACGCCGATGCTGTTTCTTGCACACAGCTCTAAAATGTATGGACTCATGAGAAGAGTGACAGACAAAGGAAACAAGAAAGCAGAAGGGACACATAGAAGACATAAGAGAGGTGAGCAAAGGTTGTTCAACATATACTGACTGCTATATTGTGAACCAAATCTAAAATTAGGAGGGGGAGGACACTGCTGTGGGCATTGTGTGTGTAAGTGGCTCTGCTGTTGTGGGCATTGTGTGTGTAAAGGGCACTAGTATGTGGGGCGGGCATTGTGAATAAGATTGTGCTACTGTGAAGCATTATTTTGAATTGGTGGTACTTTTGTGTGGCCATGCCCCTTCCTTGTGAGGCCACACCCCTTCGGCGCGCACTAAGCAGAAGGGGTTGCGGGCGAGGCGAGTTCCCCCACCTCTCCAGGACCACTTTAAGCCCTGGACGTAAGTATTGTAGAACGTGGGCGCAGGGTGTGCAATGTAGGCCCCAATGACCCAGGGACCCTTGTGCACTATACACCCAGCACCCATTATAGATACACCTATATGAATATGGCTATGAGACAAGTATATGGATAGCTGCTGTACTATCACAGTGATGCATACACCTCTTTTCTGATGGGCGCATACCAGCATTTACTTACTTACCTGCAATCCAAACCTAATTACGGAGAGAGTTTATGTGCAACTCTGAATGGCCCCATTATCTTTAATCACATGATGTCAGAGGTTAACAAAGATCTATAACTAGATCCACTGTGAATATACTAATGGTCAGCCCCACAAAAGGGCTGTTTGTACAAATTAGCTGAATTTACGGAAAGCCGTGCCATGCCTGATATGCAGCTGCTTTGATAGATATATTATTTGTACAAATTACAGCTGCCAGTGTTTGATGTTTACATATAAGCACAAATGTAGGGGAAAACTGTGTGTTTTGGGAAGTTAAATGCTAAATATATATAATTATTTTTTTTTGTCAGCAGGTGGCAGTCTTGAGTGAAGAAAAACTGCTCCCTAGACAAGTTCTAGGAATCTTAAAGTAATGTAAAATAAAGGATAATACTAAAGTCCTACTTGATTTGTATTTATTTATTTTTATTGGAGCAAAAACACTGTGCACAATTTAGCAAGACATATAGGCATATGATTTAAGCATAAGAAACATTAAACATAGTCACAGCCAGATTAAGGAGGTGGGCGCAAGGCATACTGTACCCCAGGCCCCCCTCTGTCAGAGGGACACCCAGCTGTAGCACACTGACATCACTAGCTTTCCCACTTGTGCAGCAGCAGAACCAGGCAACCATTATGTAAGCAGCACAGTATGCAGTGCAGGCAAAGAAACAGGAGTATCAGGTTTCATGAGCGACCTACGGAGCTTCCGGACCAGAGGAGAGATAGCAGGGTGGAGAGAACTGCAAGTGACCCAGGGATCCCAGCTTCTCAGACTCCCCGTCTGGGTATCTGGGTCCTGTGTAACGTTTTATTTAATCAGAGCATTTGGGTCTAGAGAGATACACACAGAGAGTGACACTCGGAGAGTCCTCCTGAGTCCTGTCCCAGTGTGTAAGTAGTACAGAGGCTGCTGCTATTCTTGCATGTGACAAGATAAATTATAGATTTTATTTTTCTATGTGTATTATAAGGTTGTTTAAGTTGTCTTTGTACCACTACAAGAAAACTTTATAAAATAGTTGTCTCTCAATTAGGTGGAGCTAAACAGAACCCAGGCATTAGTAAACTATTAGTTTAAATCTAATACACGACTGATTTAAATTGAATATACCTCCCAACATAAGCCATTCCAGGAGGATCAAAATGCTATCTAGCTGGACTTCCCTCTTAATTTATAATTGCCATCACCTGTGCTGAAATACCATTCTTATCAATGAAATAGTTAAACACAGGTGATGCCAACTATATATTAAGGGGTAGGACCAGGTAGAGAGCATTGTGTCCCTCCTGGATGGATCATATTGGAGGTATGCACAATATAATATACCCTCCCCGCCCACCTTCCTGAGGGTCCCCCTGTCTAAAGTGCCCTTGGCCTCCCAAAGGCTTAATCCAGCTCTGTATGCTGAAAACCAACATGCAGCAAAGCATCTCCTAGTACACTACCAGGGACATACATTAACAATATATGGGTGTTCCTATAGCTCAAGATTTATGTAAAATGCAAACACGTACATAATGCAGTATATGTAAATGAGTCACAACTATGTATGTGAAACACAACTAAAAACAAAGATAAATGAAAAGGGTGTCTGGCACTCACCCATCGGGCAACCTAATGGCAGAGTCACCCAGAAGAATTTGAGTTTCGTAACACTGAGGCAGACGCATGCTATGATAGGTTTGGGGTCCTACTTTTAATTTCTCTGACGTCCTAGTGGATGCTGGGAACTCCGTAAGGACCATGGGGAATAGCGGGCTCCGAAGGAGGCTGGGCACTCTAGAAAGATTTATGACTACCTGGTGTGCACTGGCTCCTCCCACTATGACCCTCCTCCAAGCCTCAGTTAGATCTTGTGCCCGGCCGAGGTTGGATGCACACTAGGGGCTCTCCTGAGCCCTTAGAAAGAAAGTATAGATTTAGGTTTTTTATTTTCAGTGAGACCTGCTGGCAACAGGCTCACTGCAGCGAGGGACTAAGGGGAGAAGAAGCGAACTCGCCTGCTTGCAGCCGGATTGGGCTTCTTAGGCTACTGGACACCATTAGCTCCAGAGGGATCGACCGCAGGCCCAGTCCTTGGTGTTCGGTCCCGGAGCCGCGCCGCCGTCCCCCTTACAGAGCCAGAAGCAAGAAGAGGTCCGGAAAATCGGCGGCAGAAGACATCAGTCTTTACCAAGGTAGCGCACAGCACTGCAGCTGTGCGCCATTGCTCCTCATACACACTTCACACTCCGGTCACTGAGGGTGCAGGGCGCTGGGGGGGGCGCCCTGAGAAGCAATAATAACACCTTGGCTGGCAAAAATACCACAATATATAGCCCCAGAGGCTATATATGTGGAAAATACCCCTGCCAGAATCCAGAAAAAAGCGGGAGAATAGTCCGCGGAAAAGGGGCGGAGCTATCTCCCACAGCACACTGGCGCCATTTCTCCTTCACAGATCCGCTGGAAGGAAGCTCTCTGGCTCTCCCCTGCAGTCTACACTACAGAACAGGGTTAAAACAGAGAGGGGGGGCACTAAATTTAGGCGCAGTATAAATTATATAAAAGCAGCTATAGGGGACATAACTCAGTTAGTCCCTGCATTATATAGCGCTCTGGTGTGTGCTGGCATACTCTCACTCTGTCCCCCCAAAGGGCTTTTGTGGGTCCTGTCCTCATTGGAGCATTCCTTGTGTGGTGCGGTGTGTCGGTACGGCTGTGTCGACATATTTGATGAGGAGACTTATGTGGAGGTGGAGCAGATGCCGATAAATGAGATGTCGCCCCTGTGGGCCGACACCGGAGTGGATGGATAGGTGGAAGGTATTAACCGACAGTGTCAACTCCTTACATAAAAGGCTGGATGACGTAACAGTTATGGGACAGCCGGCTTCTCAGCCTGCGCCTGCCCAGACGTCTCAAAGGCCATCAACGCTCCCTCAGATGGCAGACACAGATGTCGACACGGAGTCTGACTCCAGTGTCGACGAGGTTGAGACATATACACAATCCACTAGGAACATCCGTTACATGATCCCGGCAATATAAAATGTGTTACACATTTCTGACATTAACCCAAGTACCACTAAAAACAAGGGGTTTTATGTGTGGGGAGAAAAAGCAGGCAGTGTTTTGTTCCCCCATCAAATGAGTGAATGAAGTGTGAAAAAGCGTGGGTTTCCCCGATAAGAAACTGGTAATTTCTAACAAGTTACTGATGGCGTACCCTTTCCCGCCAGAGGATAAGTTACGCTGGGAGATATCCCCTAGGGTGGATAAGGCGTTCACACGTTTGTCAAGGTGGCACTGCCGTCTTAGGATACGGCCACTTTGAAGGTACCTGCTGATAAATAGCAGGAGGCTATCCTGAAGTCTGTATTTACACACTCAGGTACTAGACTGAGACCTGCAGTCTGCTGCAGCGTGGTCTGTACCCCTTTTAAACAGGGATACTATTTTGCGAACGTAAGACGTCGTCTTATATATGAGGGATGCACAGAGGAATATTTTGCCGGCTGGCATCCTGAATTATTGCAATGTCCATTCTGTCAGGAGGGTATTGGAGACCCGACACTGGACAGGTGATGCTGACTTTAAACGGCACATAGAGCCTTATAAGGCTGAGGAATTGGTTGGGGATGGTCTCTGGGACCTCGTATCCACAGCAACAGCTGGGATGAAAATATTTTACCTCAGGTTTCCTCACAGCCTGAGAAAAGCACTGTATTATCAGGTACAGTCCTTTCGGCTTCAAAAAAGCAGGCAAACGAGGGAAGAGAAAAAAAAGCTGCACCAGCAGCCAGTTCCCAGAATCAAAATTCTTCCCCTGCTTCCTCTGAGTACACCGCATGACGCGGGGGCTCCACAGACGTAGCCAGGTACGGTGGGGGGCCGCCTCAAAAATTTCAGCGATCAGTGGGCTCGCTCACAGGTGGATCCCTGGATCCTTCAAGTAATATCTCAGGGATACAAGCTGGAAGTCGAGGCGTATCCCCCCCCGCCGTTTACTCAAATCTGCCTTGCCGACAACTCCCTCAGGCAGGAAGGCTGTGCTAGAGGCAATTCACAAGCTGTATTCCCAGCAGGTGATAGTCAAGGTGCCCCTACTTCAACAAGGACGGGGTTACTATTCCACACTGTTTGTGGTACCGAAACCAGCCGGTTCGGTGAGACCCATTTTAAAATGGAAATCCTTGAACACTTACATAACAAAGTTCAAGATGGAATCGCTCAGGGCGGTTATTGCAAGCCTGGACGAGGGGGATTACATGGTATCCCTGGACATCAAGGATGCTTACCTGCATGTCCCTATTTACCTTCCTCACCAGGAGTACCTCAGATTGTGGTACAGGATTGCCATTACCAATTCCAGACACTACCGTTTGGACTGTCCACGGCACCGAGGGTGTTTACCAAGGTAA
Organism: Pseudophryne corroboree; assembly: GCF_028390025.1. Classification (NCBI taxonomy): domain Eukaryota; kingdom Metazoa; phylum Chordata; class Amphibia; order Anura; family Myobatrachidae; genus Pseudophryne; species Pseudophryne corroboree. Next base: position 95,733,938 of record NC_086452.1, read on the forward strand.
TGGCAGAAATGATGATACTCCTTCAAAAAAAGGGAGTTTTTTTATTTATCCCATACTTAGACGATCTCCTTATAAAGGCAAGGTCCAGGGAGCAGTTACTGGTCGGAGTAGCACTATCTCAGGAGGTGCTACAACAGCATGGCTGGATTCTGAACATTCCTAAGTCACAGCTGGTTCCTTCCACTCGCTTACTGTTCCTGGGGATGATTTTGGACACAGAACAGAAAAAAGTGTTTCTCCCGCAGGAGAAAGCCAAGGAGCTGTCATCTCTAGTCAGAGACCTCCTAAAACCAAAAAGGGTATCAGTGCATCGTTGCACACGAATCCTGGGAAAAATGGTGGCTTCATACGAAGCAATTCCATTAGGCAGGTTCCATGCGAGGACCTTCCAGTGGGACCTCTTGGATAAGTGGTCGGGATCGCATCTTCAAATGCATCAAATGATAACCCTGTCTCCAAGGACCAGGGTGTCTCTACTGTGGTGGCTGCAGGGTGCTCATCTTCTAGAGGGCCGCAGTTTCGGCATACAGGACTGGGTCCTGGTGACCACGGATGCCAGCCTTCAAGGCTGGGGAGCAGTCACACAGGGAAGAAACTTACAGGGCCTATGGTCAAGTCAGGAGACTTCCCTACATATAAAGTCTGGAACTGAGGGCCATTTACAATGCCCTAAGTCAGGCAAGACCCCTGCTTCAAAATCAGCCGGTACTGATACAGTCAGACAACCTCACGGCAGTCGCCCATGTGAACCGACAGGGCGGCACAAGAAGCAGGATGGCAATAGCAGAAGCCACAAGGATTCTCCGATGGGCGGAAAATCACATACTAGCACTGTCAGCAGTGTTCATTCCGGGAGTGGACAACTGGGAAGCAGACTTCCTCAGCAGACACGACCTACACCCGGGAGAGTGGGGACTTCATCCAGAAGTCTTCCTGCTGTTGGTAAACCGTTGGGAAAGGCCACAGGTGGACATGATGGCGTCCCGCCTCAACAAAAAGCTAAAGAGATATTGCGCCAGGTCAAGGGACCCTCAGGCGATAGCTGTGGACGCTCTAGTGACACCGTGGGTGTACTAGTCGGTTTATGTGTTCCCTCCTCTGCCTCTCATACCAAAGGTACTGAGAATAATAAGATGGCGAGGAGTAAGAACGATACTCGTGGTTCCGGATTGGCCAAGAAGGGCTTGGTACCCGGAACTTCAGAAAATGATATCAGAGGACCCATGGCCTCTGCCGCTCAGACAGGACCTGCGTCAGCAGGGGCCCTGTCTGTTCCAAGACTTACCGCGGCTGCGTTTGACGGCATGGCGATTGAACGCCGGATCCTGAAGGAAAAGGGTATTCCGGAAGAAGTCATTCCTACGCTTATTAAAGCCAGGAAAGATGTTACGGCAAAGCATTATCACCGCATATGGCGGAAATATGGTGCATGGTGCGAGGCCAAAAAGGCCCCAACAGAGGAATTTCCTCTAGGTCGATTTCTACATTTCCTGCAAGCAGGAGTGAATATGGGCCTAAATCTAGGCTCCATTAAAGTACAGATCTCGGCTCTGTCGATTTTCTTTCAAAAAGAACTAGCTTCAGTACCTGAAGTTCAGACATTGTGAAATGAGTGCTGCATATTCAGCCCCCGTTTGTGCCCCCTGTGGCACATTGGGATCTCAACGTGGTGTTGAGTTTTTCTTAAAATCACATTGGTTTGAGCCACTAAAAACCGTGGATCTAAAATATCTCACGTGGAAAGTGGTCATGTTGTTGGCCTTGGCTTCGGCCAGGCGAGTGTCAGAATTGGCGGTTTTATCATGTAAAAGCCCTTATCTGATTTTCCATATGGATAGGGCAGAATTGAGAACTCGTCCCCAATTTCTCCCTAAGGTGGTGTCAGCGTTTCACCTGAACCAGCCTATTGTGGTGCCGGCGGCTACTAGTGAATTGGAGGACTCCAAGTTGCTAGACGTTGTCAGGGCCCTGAAAATATATGTTTCCAGGACGGCTGGAGTCAGAAACTCTGACTCGCTGTTTATCCTGTATGCACCCAACAAGCTGGGTGCTCCTGCTTCTAAGCAGTCTATTGCTCGCTGGATTTGTAGTACAATTCAGCTTGCACATTCTGTGGCAGGCATACCACAGCCATAATCTGTAAATGCCCATTCCTCAAGGAAGGTGGGCTCATCTTGGGCGGCTGCCCGAGGGGTCTCGGCTTTACAACTTTGCCGAGCAGATACTTGGTCAGGGGCAAACACGTTTGCAAAATTCTACAAATTTGATACCCTGGCTGAGGAGGACCTGGAGTTCTCTCATTCGGTGCTACAGAGTCATCCGCACTCTCCCGCCCGTTTGGGAGCTTTGGTATAATCCCCATGGTCCTTACGGAGTTCCCAGCATCCACTAGGACGTCAGAGAAAATAAGAATTTACTCACCGGTAATTCTATTTCTCGTAGTCCGTAGTGGATGCTGGGCGCCCATCCCAAGTGCGGATTGTCTGCAACACTTGAAAATAGTTATTGTTAACTAAAGGGTTATTGTTGAGCCATCTGTTGAGAGGCTCAGTTGTTTTCATACTGTCAAACTGGATATAGTATCACGAGTTGTACGGTGTGATTGGTGTGGCTGGTAAGAGTCTTACCCGGGATTCTAAATCCTTCCTTATTATGTCAGCTCGTCCGGGCACAGTGTCCTAACTGAGGCTTGGAGGAGGGTCATAGTGGGAGGAGCCAGTGCACACCAGGTAGTCATAAATCTTTCTAGAGTGCCCAGCCTCCTTCGGAGCCCGCTATTCCCCATGGTCCTTACGGAGTTCCCAGCATCCACTACGGACTACGAGAAATAGAATTACCAGTGAGTAAATTCTTATTTTTTTTATTTATTTACTAATCCATTCATTTAACAATTATGGAACCATGTAAGCTTGATATTAGTCATTGGAGTCTAATGTGCAAGGCTGCGCAATTTCTGCAGCCACCTGCCAGCCTGTGTTTAACTGGAAGTTTGCCATAGGGGGTGACCATTGATCATCAATGGTTAATAATATCCCCACATAATAATCCCCACACCAGGGATGTCCATCAAAGGGTGCCAACCATTAATGGTTTCCCGTCAATCGTTTCATGCTATTGATGTTAATCACCTATGGAACCATTGATGGCCGTCCCTAAGTCGCATGCAGCCCCAGCCATTCCAGCAGCTATAAGTAGAAACTGATGTGTGTGCTATTAACCATTTGTCAAAATCTTTCAGTAAAATATGGGAGCCCTGGGTGACCAATTGCAAGATGTGCCCATCTATGGCTGATTAAGGATCCCCATACCAACAAATATAATTTCTAAATATTTTTCAGTTCTGCCCCCTGTTCCTAACAACACCCCTCCCTTCCATTCTTCTCCCTCCTCTCCCAATATTATACTTCTATCATCAAAAATCGTCGGACGTCTGAGAGAGTGGGCCAGTGGGCTCAATGATTCAATTCACATTGTCATGGCACCCACTAATAGCAGGGTCGTCTTAACAGCATTGAAGGCCCTGTGCAAAGCAACGCCCATACCCACCCACTCATGGGTATAATTTAAAAAATAATTATAACTTATCCCTCCTGCGATCCCATGCTGTCTCTCCACATGCTTCCATACAGTGAATGGCTGTCAGCACTCTGATTGCTGGACAGCTACAACCATCCACCAATCAGCAAGCTGACAGCCATTCACTGTCTGACTGCAGGTTGGAGGCAAGTAGAGTATGCTGAACTCTGATTGGTGGATATCTCCAGCCATCCACCTGGGAATCTACCCAGTGTGCCTATACGTTAAGATGACCCTGGCTAATAGCAACATTGTGCAGTGGAAGGGGTTCCATTATGACCCAATTGTGGTGCTATGACTCCCAAAACTGAATAACTGCTCCCTTGTGTGTCCCTGAGTACAATGACCCAACGTTTTCAAGTATATTTTACAAGCTGATAATGCAGGAGATGAGCTATGCCAAAATGTAAATACTATTATAGTATTCTTTAACAGGTCTGAATAGCCGTTTTGTGTACCTGTATAGGGTTTTGTGTACCTGTATAGGGTTTTGTATACCTGTATAAGGTTTTGTGTACCTGTATAGGGTTTTGTGTACCTGTATAGGGTTTTGTGTACCTGTATAAGGTAGCACTTAAATGTTAATAATTAAGTACTAAGATCTGTAGGCAAGACAAGCTTGTGACAAAAATAGTACACAGACACAAGGGTGGCTTTGAATGGGCTATAATGGTTAACCAGCTAATCTCATTATAAAACTTCTTTGCTAACTGTGTTCCAACACCTACTGTTCAAACAATAATAATAATAATAATAATACTTTTTTTTACTGTTTTAAACAATGTACTGATGTCAAGAATTTTTTAGTTGACACGTTATCATGTTATTGTGTAATGTGCCTAGATCCGAAAGTAGAAGCAGCATGTACAGGGATTGTAAGGAGGTTTGTAACCCTACACAAAGGGGGTCATTCCGAGTTGATCGTTAGATGAAAATGTTCGCTGCGCTGCGATTAAGTGAAAAAACTTCACTTCTGCGAATGCGGCGCAGTGCGCACGCGCGACGTACTTTCACAACGGGCGATGTACTGTTACACAAGGTCTAGCAAAGCTTTTCAGTCGCACTGCTGGCCGCAGAGTGATTGACATGAAGTGGGCGTTTCTGGGTGTCAACTGACCGTTTTCAGGGAGTGTTCGGAAAAACGCAGGCGTGCCAGGAAAAATTCAGGCATGGCTGGGTGAACGCTGGGCGGGTTTGTGACGTCAAATCCGGAACTGAATGGTCTGAAGTGATCGCATCGCTGAGTAGGTCTGAAGCCACTTAGAAACTGCACAATTTTTTTATGTAGTCGCTCTGCGATCCTTTCGTTCGCACTTCTGCTAAGCTAAAATACACTCCCAGATGGCGGCGGCTTAGCGTTTGCATGGCTGCTAAAAACTGCTAGCGAGCTATCAACTCGGAATGACCCCCAATATCAGCTTACTTGGCCTCATAAATCTGTGTATAATATTGTAGTCTTAGGAGGGAACAACTTTTCACTAACCTCAAATTCTTAAAGGTTTCTTTTATTTTATTTTTTATTACGGATTCCGTAGATGTATAGACAGTTGTCAGCCATGATTACTTACTATTTTGTACATGCAGTGAATAGAAAGTCTATCATCGTGCTTTCCTGTGTCAGGCATACATGGTATAATCACCTGGATACATGGGGCTCAATGTAATAGCCTGCAAGTTGTCGGAGGTGCGAGACTTTGTGCGAGTGTGCCTGTTTTTTTAAAGTAGCAATCATTTACAAGGCAAAACCAATTTGCCTTGTAAATGTTTGCTGCTTTAAAAAATGGGCACACTCGCACTAAAAGTCCAGCACCTCCGGCAACTCGCAGGCTTACATTTAGGGGGTTATTCAGGTGCAATAATCCCGTCGGTGGCACCAGTGCCCACGCGCAGGTACCGTCCTGTGCGTGCGCGGACACCAAATGCGTACATCTCGCAGTGGGTGCCAATGCCTCTGCCTAATTGACATTTGAGAAGCGGGTGAGGAGCGCCGATGGACCCTTGCGGGGGTGGCACATCGAAAACAGGGGCTGGTCGCTGGCGTTTTCGAGGTAGGTGCATGACGTCACACGTAGCCGCTCTGATCTACAAAATGGCTGCGGACCTCCTGGACACGCAGCCTAGCTGTAGCTCCAGGGGGTCGTCCACAGTTGCTGTGACCGCAATTAAATTGCGGTCACAGCCGCTGGGCAGGACATTCTGCAGGCTGAGCGGCCTTGCCATGCGATGGGTGGCCCCCAGCATGCAGAATCTGCAATCCGTACTGAATAACCCTCTTAGTTCATGGACTGCTAAGGATAGGGAAGCTGAAAGGGGGAAGGTACAGTACACAGCACCTGTCCTGGGGCCCAGGCTGCCGAGGAGCATTCCATATTATGGGATGACCAAACCCCTTCAGCTGGCGAGCAGCATGTAGAGGACCCCCTGTATTTCGAAGGGTGACACCCCACATGCTTGCCTTTACCCCTAGTACAAGGCCTGGTAGATCTCCAGTAGCCCTGGCTATAGACCATGGCAGATTTCTCATGATGCAAAGGAAGCTATACATTTGTGGCATATTTCAAATAATGGACTTACAATTTGCTAAGGATCATATTGAGCACACATTTATTACTGAAAATAGCATTTGCATTGCATTCGGTGGAGTGATGTTCACCTACAGGTGTGTCAGCGTTAATCACCTGTATTTATATTTATATTCAATAAAAACAACAGGCTGTCTAGGACAAAGGGCCACCTTGTATTTGTAGTGACAACAGTGAAGTTGTCAGGAGACACAGGAGTGCACTCATGTTAATTACACTATATACAGTGTAAATGCCATGAAATCGGTTTAAGTCGGACATGAAACACTTGTCAGACTAAAGGAAATACAAAACAATTTAAGAACTAGTTGATCATTGAGAATTAGTTAAGTGAGTCAATCCTGGAATGTAATACAAGCCAGATTGGCAAACTGGTTTGAAGACAGAGAGCAGGAGCAATATACAGGTTGTCTATAATTAAAGTACACCTATACCAAGCAGTCTACAGCAAAATCTACTTATTCGAATGTTGCCAAATATTCAGTACATCTTAGTGAGGCCATGGGAAATTTACTGCAAAAAAATAAAATAAAAATAGTAAAAATCACCACCAGGGCACATTTAACAATTTTATTCGGACTAGTACACTACAATACAGCGGCGAGTTTTGGTAAAACAATGTCATCAGTAACGCATGTTCTCGTAAATTTAACGTCATTTTGAATTAAGTAAAAAACAAGAATGAAGAAGGTTGTAAGGATGTTGTTTACCGTAACTTGTGATAAGAGAGATGACATTAAAGAAAATTTGCATAACTGATACCTTAGAAGTGGAAAAATGCCCCCTCGTAGTGAATTTCCTTCTCATGGTCTCATTAAGACGTACTGAAAAATTTGTCGACATTCCGATAAGTAGATTTTGCTGTAGACTGCTTGGAATAGGTGCACTTTAATTATAGACACCCTGTATAAGAGTCAGTATAAGCAATACTGTTTATTACTGGCAAACCTCGAATGTCTGCTAAATAAAATTATGTCTTTTAAAGCGTCCCGGTGGTTGGGATGCTGGCGGTCATACGACCGACACCGGGATCCCAACACCATACGGAAGACCAGCGCCAGAATACCAACAGCTGACACCACAAAGGTAAGTATTGGGGTTCTAGATAGGGTTAGGGCCCAAGGGGGGTGGGGGGTTGGGATTAGGCACTAGGGAGGGGGGTTGTCCCTAGCCGCCACCCACGATGGTTAGCACTAGCCACCACCCCCGGAGGGTTAGCCAGTATCAAATGTTGTCAGGTACAAAAGTTCATCAGGGTCAAAAGGTCAACATGGAAATGGTCGACACAAAAAAGGTTGACAAATTATTATTATTGTTTTTAATTTTTAGGTGTCACTTGTATGTTGAATCACATATGACCCCAATTAGTATACTGCTTCGCTCACCATACTTCAGGCAAAGTGCTATTACCAATCGTAGTCCACGTGGATAGTAAAGTATGAAAAAGTTTATTTTTTTTTAAAGTTGTGTCAACCATATGTGTTGATCATTGTCATGTCAACCTTTTAAACCTGTTGTCCTGTCTACCTTTTTTTATGTCAGTCTTTTCACTATGTCAACATTTTGTACATGCCGACCTAATGCATGTCGACCATATTGATAAAGCTAAATATTTATCTTATATAAAACCCTTTATGAGGTCTAAGAACACTGTACGCTATTCACGTATGGAGTACCGTAAGGGTACGCTCGTTGCGTAGCAATCGCTTAGCCGTAGTCGAGACGCTCAAGCGTCACGTTCGCTCACAGCCAAGAGATCACAGGCAGGCACGCTATTGGCTGCCGTCTATCGTAATGATTCGCTATAGCGTAGCGGACGCTCGGGACCACGAGGAGATCACCAGCGGCGCTGACGCTCACAATGTTAAACCTTTATATCTAAACCATAAACAGTATATTATGCAGTAAAACCTTAATGTAGAAATAGGGTGTAGATGCAACCTAGTGTAACCTTATTAACTCAAATGCTGTTCGAGCGTCACCGACGCTCTGAGAATACTAAACACTATAAGAAATACACAGATACCTGGGCTTAGGGTCCAACGCCTAATATATATATATATATATATTATGAATGATATACTTGCAAAAGAATTAACACAATACAAGTCATACACTACAATATAACATAGACTACCTAACCAGATAACTACACAGGAAATACAATACAATACAATTACGTTTTAAGGGAAAATAAGAGAGAAAGAGGAGAAGAGAGAGAGAGAGAAATGGCTCACAATAACAGTAAGAACAATATGGCTGCGGAGAAACACTTACGCACAAGGGGAAACGATCGCATGCGCCTCTGGACATCCAGCTCCCGATTTTCAGCAATGATAACCGTTGAAGAGTGAGCTGGATGTGATCGGCTTGTCTATTTATGCCCCACACACAATACAATTCAATGGTCCCTACAATCTCATTGTTCATTGGACACAGGAATTCGGCTTCGCACTATAACAAAAGGTCATAGGTTGATTCATACAGGTGGGCTGTGACGATTTCCAACAGCTCAGGTGGGTGGGATACTGGGTTTCCCGCCGCATGGCTAAGTAAGAGTAAATAATAGTAAATGGACATAAACTTCTTATGTCCATAACTATTCGCACGAGCGATTAATCCGCTCCAAACCAACACCGGAATATTGCTCTTTAAGGGGTCTATTCATGAAGCAGAGAAAAGCCCTGTTTTGCGGTAAACAGGGCTTTTCTCTGCTTACCGCAATTCACAGAGCTGGTTACCGTGGAGAAGTCTCTGACTTCTCCAGCGGTACCCCCGCTCTGTGCCTGAATCGCATCACCATACCTTTGTATGGTGAGTGCGATTCATGAAGGTGCGGAAAGCTCTGCTTTCCGCTTCTCCATGGAGTTCAGGTTCGCCATCTGAGGACGGCGTAACCTGAACTGCGGTGCGGAGACGTCAGGGAAGCTCAATGCTTCCCTGATCGCTGCTCTGCACCTCGCGCTGGCTCCGCCCCCCGACCTCCCAGCAACCACTGCGGCCTGCCGGGAGGTCATCAAGCTGCGCATGCGCAAAGGGATCCGTCGCTGGACCCCGCGCATCGCAGAGAGGGACCGCCGGAGAAGACGTCACCGTGGGAGCCCCAGACACCGCAGCGCATCGTCGGAAAGGTAAGTATACATGAATTGCTACTTATCACGGCTATACATCGCATCGAAGCGATGCGATGTATAGTGATAAGTAGCAATTCTGATTTCGTTTTGTACGTGAATAGACCCCTAAATGTTCTTCCGATGGATACTAAACACCACTGTATGACTCCTGTTAGACCCTTCGTACAATACAAAGAGGGATCTCTCTGTCCAGGAACATGCTATATTAACTAAACTTTCAGAATCTATCAAAGGGACCATGATCTACAAAATACATTATATAGTGAAAATATGTAACGATTGAGTCGCACGCTACGATCACATAAACTCTACCGTAAATACGCATACCGTGCGCCTGCGGGTGCCCGCGACTGTGAGTATGCGCACGCACGGGAGAGCGTACGCATGCGCAGCGCGGACGTGTATGAGGTGCAAATATGGCAGTGTGTATAGAGATATTTTTCTGACTTTGACAGTCCACCCTTTGGCAGTCAACAATAACTGCCACTTTCTAAAACATTTCAAAAAGAGAAAAATATATGTCAGGGGTTAATACATTTCCATGGTTGGGTAAGGGAGGAGAGAGGAGAAGGTGTGAAGAGGGTATGACCTAGTGAGATAGCATGTGTGTATGAATCCATGTTTGGGGGTCATGTATCATCGTGCCGTACATGTTTTAAATCAAGCTTCGAGGTATTGCGAAGTATACATTTGAATTCCTTCTTATCCCGTGGTACGGGTCTGTGGGTGGGCTGTCAAACTTTACCGAGCTCTTTTCGGCTTTTGGTTGTAACAAAATGGGGGAGCACATTTTAGTTGATGATACATGAATGGGGGAATATGTGATTGCTGATATCTGTGCCTGTATTCCCTATACTATGTGTGTAATTACCTGAAGGTTGTAGAGATGAAGAAAAGACATAATTACGGTAAATGCAGTGGTATTCTATGTCAGGTAAATGAACATTTGTCGGTTGAAGTCTTGTTCGGTGTCTGTTGAATGCAGTCTTCTTTGTGCTTTTGCCCATAAGGTGCGAGCAAAAGCTTTGTCAATGTCCATAGATTTACAAAAGTGTTGGGCTAGCGTAATTTTAAAATTTCTAGGGAAACTGGGGATCTATGGCAAAGTTCATCAAAAATCTGTGTATCAGGTTGTCAAAGCTTCTTCTTTAATCCATCTGTTGTCTGTATATCGGCTCATCAAATTCCTCGTCCAAGTGGGTCTTTTTACCTTGGAGGAAACGGAAAAACAGGTGAAAGAAACGGACCGTAGAAATCGCATTTTCATCACATCATTGTTTCTACATTTGGGTCATAAATCAAATCCATTGGAATTACAGTTTCCTCACTCCTCAGACTCATTACCCTAGTACGACGATTGCACTTCATTAAAGCCTGACCGCATCTAAATATCAAACCAATTGATATGACAACACCTAAGATACATAGAAGAAACTTCCCAACCTCCATTATGACTCCTTGAGCCCAGTCTCCTAAACCAGAGAACCAATTTCGCGGGTTCAACCATGACACCCAACCAGTCAGCTCATTACCTACAGCAGCAAGAGTGAGATTGTGTCTCCTGCGAAATTCCCACTTCAGTTGGAGAATATCGTCCATCTTTTGGTCTATGACCTCGACCGGGTCCTCGGTGCTATTCGTAATATATGTGCAACATTTCACGCCGTATTGTGTTGCCAGTGTGACACAATATCCGCCTGTCACTGCTGTGAGGTAATTAAGAACCATTCTATGCTGTACCAGTTCTGTTTTATAAGCTTGAAGTTCTCTTCCAGTATACCTAAACGTGTCATCATACATTTCAGTGATATTATCTAACAAATTTGCAAGCGCAGATATGTATTTATAATTCAACACTCCTCTGGCGGTGCGAGTGATGTCTAACGCGATTAGAAACTGAATCCCGGTGGATTCATGGATCATGTCAGAGGCCGGTTGCTCTGTTCTTTCTATCAGGTGCCGTTTAACTACGTGCTCGTAATGGGTGTGAGTATAAGGAGTTTGGGCAACACGGTGTATGTCTTTCATTTTGTCATGTGATACAGTCATTACTTCAGGCAGTACTTTTCCAATATAACACAATCCTTCAGAGTTTGGGGCAAGCCACTTATACGCCTTCCTCCCGCATATGAAATATGCATCATCGGGGAGAACATATGGGACGGAGTAGGACATAACCATATTACACACCTTCCATGTGAAATCTCCTAACCCTAATTCTTCCATCTGCTTAGTACACGTATCAGGTTGTACGATATGTGCACAGTATCCTGGTGATACCTCTCCAACTCTCGCAATCCTATTTCCTAAGGTATACCTATATCGGAAAGATTTTCCTCTACTGGCTATGTGGCGTATAAGCTCTGTATCTGTAGGCATTCTATCTGCTCTATGCGAAAAGGTCATGGTTTGGTTACTCCATGACACTTCCCAATTTCCTGGCTTTCGGGGATTGGAGATGTTAAAACATAATAGGGACCTATCCACGTGGTATTGGTGGAGCTTCAAACTAGGAGGGCTGGAGATATTAAACCTCCTGTCCACCGGTCTCCCACCACTTAACTCAAGTACCTCCCCTAACGTTAAAGGAAATGGTACTAGCCCTGATTTGCTATGACCTTGAGGTACTTGAGAGCATACCCAACAATCTGTTTTATTTAACACACTACCCACTAAGGAGTGATAGTCACTCAATGGATGCCGGTCCATATGGATATTAAAACTGGATTGGCATTTCTTAATGCACCCATCCTCCACTACGTTGTCACAGAGCCTACAGATACAGTTTTCTTCAGCTAACAATCCTTCACAATTCCTTCTATTGTCAATGCTATCGGATCGTTTTCTGATACTCGCCTTTACTTGTTGGTTAAGTTGTTCTTGGAAAACTACGCCTCCATCTCTGTCATCAGAACCCATTCCAGAACCTCTCTCGACCTCCATGGTACTCTCGCCGGAACAGACTGCTCTGGTCAACATCATGGTCAACAGGAAAATCCGGATCACAGTCTCTTGGGGCAAGTCCATCTTGTAGGAGGAAACGGAGAAGAATGAGAAGGGGGAAAAAATAATTTGAGGGAGAGGGGATGGGAAGTTGGAGAAAAACAATAAAAGGGAACAGGGGATCGACAACTGCTTTTGGTCTTGTGATTTTCAATGCTCAGGTGCCGCCTCAATCCTCCTGGAACAGACACTCCAGTGATACAACCTCTACCGTCTGTTCCTTATCACGGGACCTCTCTGGATCAGCAACCTTCTTACAGTGGGACGAATGAACCCAAGTCTCTCTCTCGGCAACCTTCAGTGCTGTAGTGCTAGTCAATAAGACTTGGTATGGTCCTTCCCATCTGTCAATAAGGCAACCTGAGCGTAGAAAATTCCGTATCATTACATAATCCCCAGGTTCAATGTCATGACAATTACTATCTGGTAAATCAGGAATCACCAACTTCAGATTATCATTTTGATTCCTTAACTGTTTACTCATGTTAATCAAGTATTTTACAGTCACTTCATTGTTACACTTCAAATCATCCTGAGGGTTAATCATAACATGCGGTTGTCGACCAAACAAGATTTCAAAGGGAGACAGATTAAGAGGGGACCTGGGAGTGGCTCTGATGCTGTACAGTACAATGGGTAAAGCTTCTGGCCATGTCAATCCTGTCTCTGCTATCACTTTACTCAGTTTATTTTTAATAGTGCTGTTCACTCTTTCCACTTTCGCACTCGCCTGTGGACGGTATGGAGTGTGCAGCTTGCTATCAATTCCCATCAATTTACACATTCCTTGAAAGACATCACCTGTAAAATGGGTACCCCTATCACTTTCAATAATTCTAGGGATACCATATCTACATACAAATTCCTGCACAATTTTCTTAGCAGTAAACATAGCGGTATTTGTGGCCGCCGGAAATGCTTCGACCCAATTTGAGAAAACATCTATACAAACAAGTACATATTTCAAATTTCGACAAGGGGGTAATTGTATAAAGTCAATCTGTATTACCTGGAAAGGGCCGCCGGCAGGTGGGATATGAGATGGTTCTGTAGGTATTGCCTTTCCGATGTTCTTTCTCAAACAGGTAAGGCATGACATTGCTCTTTTACTCGCATGAGATGAAAATCCTGGGGCACACCAATATGCTCTTACCAACTTGCACATCCCTTCCTTGCCCAGATGAGTCAGCCCGTGAGCTGCCTCAGCTAAACATGGAAGGTATGCTCTGGGGGCCACTGGTTTACCGTGTCCATCCGTCCAGAGTCCTGAGGACTCCTGGCCATATCCTTTTGCCTTCCAGACTGCCTTTTCCTGTGTGGAACACAAATTTTGCATCTCACACAACTTCTGTGTGTTGATGGTATTAAATACCATCAGTTGTGTGGTGTCTGTCTGTCTGGGGGTACCAGCTGCTAACTTAGCAGCTTCGTCTGCTCGGCTGTTACCAAGTGATACTGGGTCTTGGCTATATGTGTGTGCTTTACATTTGATAACAGCCACTCTGTCGGGTTCCTGTATCGCTGTTAGAAGCCTTTTTATGTGAGCTGCATGCGCTATCGGTGTACCAGCTGCCGTCATGAAATTTCTGAGGCGCCATAGGGCTCCGAAATCATGGACTACCCCGAATGCGTATCTAGAGTCGGTGTAGATATTGGCTGACTTACCCTTAGCCAATTCACATGCTCTGGTTAGGGCGACCAGTTCAGCAACCTGGGCTGAGTGAGGTGGGCCTAGCGGTTCCGCTTCTATGGTGCCTTGGTCGTCTACGACTGCGTATCCAGTACACAAGTCTCCCGAGTCTGACTGTCTATGACAACTACCGTCCGTGTAGAACGTAAGTTCTACATCTTCCAGTGGGTTGTCACTGATGTCAGGCCTTGCGGTAAAATTTTGGGTCAAATATTCCATACAATCATGTGTGTCCTCCTTTGTGTTAAATTCTCCTTCCCCACCACTCTCATCCTCCACCCTTTGTGCCTGTCCAGGCACACCTGGGAGATATGTTGCAGGATTTAATGCACTGCATCTCCTTATGGTGATGTTTACGGGGGCCATTAGTGCCAATTTCCATCTTGTAAACCGCGCTGATGAGACGTGCCTGGTTTGGGCAGAATTCAGCAAGGCTGACACTGCATGTGGTGTATGAATTGTGAGGTTGTGACCTAGCACTACATCTTCGCTTTTCGTTACTAGCAATGCTATCGCAGCAACGCTTCGCAAGCATGTGGGGAGGGATCGCGCTACCGTGTCTAGCTGAGCGCTGTAATATGCTACTGGCCTGCTGGCATCACCGTGCTTTTGGGTTAGTACGCCTGCCGCGCAACCAGCACTTTCTGTTCCGTACAGCTCAAAGGGTTTCCCATAGTCTGGCATACCTAATGCTGGTGCCTGCGTTAGGCACTGTTTAAGTCTCTCAAATGCCGTCTCAGACTCGTCTGTATGCGAAATCCGATCAGGTTTGTTTGAGGAGACCATCTCCTGCAAAGGTAACGCTAGAATGGAAAATCCTGGGATCCAGTTACGGCAATACCCACACATTCCTAAAAACGTTCTGATCTGTTGCTGGGTTTGTGGTCATGTCTCTAATTGCTTGAATTCTATCAGCGGTCAGGTGTCTCAGTCCTTGTGTTAGACAGTGTCCCAAATATTTTACCCTAGTTTGGCATAATTGCAACTTGTCTTTGGAAACCTTGTGTCCTGTGTCTGAAAGATGAAACAGGAGCTGTTTCGTATCCTTCAGGGATGCTTCCAATGAATCAGAACACAGTAGTAGATCATCCACGTACTGTATTAATACTGATCCACTCTCTGGTTGGAAAGACTGTAAACAATCATGCAAAGCCTGGGAAAATATACTTGGACTATCTATGAATCCTTGTGGTAATCGAGTCCATGTGTATTGGACTCCTCTGTATGTAAATGCGAACAAATATTGGCTGTCAGGGTGCAGAGGTACCGAAAAGAAAGCGGAGCAGAGGTCAATAACAGTGAAAAATTTCGCAGTGGGAGGGATTTGCATTAGGATGACAGCTGGATTTGGCACTACGGGGAACTGACTCTCAACTATTTTGTTAATCCCCCTTAGATCCTGCACTAGCCGGTAACCCCTCCCCCCACTCTTTTTCACAGGGAAGATGGGACTATTGGCAGTGCTGGACGTTCTTACCAGAATGCCCTGTTGTAACAAGCGCTCTATTACTGGGTAAACTCCTAACTCCACCTCTGGCTTCAGAGGGTACTGTGGGATTTTTGGAGCTATCCTACCATCTTTTACTTGTACAACTACCGGAGCTACGTTTGCCATTAATCCAGTGTCCTGTCCATCTTTAGTCCAAAGTGACTCTGGTATCTGAGATGTCATTTCTTCTACTTGGGAGGGAGTCCTATTTGTCATAATGGTATGTGACATTAATTTTGATGGGGAGTCTAACATGTCTCGCACTTCCTGAGCGTGATTCTCAGGTATGTCCAAGAATACACCTTCAGGAGTACAATAAATGACGCACCCCATTTTACACAGTAAGTCTCTTCCCAGGAGATTGGTCGGTGCCGATGCAGCCAGCAAAAAGGAATGCTTGGTATGTAAAGGCCCTATTGTAATCTCGGCTGGCTTGCTAACAGGGTAATGCTGGACTACTCCTGTTACTCCCATGGCTGGAATTGTCCTACCAGTGGTTCTCATGCCCACTGTCGAATTTATCACTGATTTGGCCGCCCCCGTATCTACAAGAAAGTTTAATGATTTACCAGCTACATTAATTGCAACTTCGGGTTCACTTCCAAGGCTTGCAATCAATTTTACTGGCTGCAGATTACAGGTATGGCCACACCCCTATTGGGTATGGTGACCTCCCTGAATCCCGCTGGCAGCAACTACTTGTGAGGGAGTTAGCTGGGAACTACCAGAGGCGTGCCAGTCTCTGTTCGGGGGGTATCTTTTTGTTTCCCCTGTATGTGGCTCATAACTCCGTCTCTGTGGACCCTGATCCCAATGTCGTGTGTCGTGTCGTTGTCTAGGGGGTTGATAAGATTTTTGTACATTTCTCGATCTACAGTCTCGTGCAAAGTGTCCTTGTTTGTGACAAAAATAACATGTTACCACATTTGACTTACCCACAGGGTTTGGTGATATTAACACAGGCTGTTTTGTGGTCAGGGCCTGTATACTTACTGACATTAACTTATCACCTTGTGACTCCCTGTGTCTGGTGATATTCCGGTCGTGATCAATAGCAGCCTCTCTCAAAGTAGCCACAGACAGACCTCGCCAACATGGTTGTGTGGTCTGTACCCTAGTCTTTAATGACTCTTTTAAACCATCCATCAGTACCGATACTGCTACTTCTCGATGGTTTATGTTTGTTTTAATGTCCTCTATGCCTGTGTATTTTGCCATCTCTGATAATGCTCTGTGAAAATACTCTGCAGCTGTTTCTGACTCCTTTTGTTTAATGGAGAATATCTTGTTCCATTTAACTACCGCTGGGAAATACTCCTTTAACTGTAAACTTATTCTTTTTACATTATCTTTGTTGTACACATCTGTAAGAGGTACATCCTGATCTAATCCACAGTCAACTAAAAATTGAGCTGCGTCGACATTGGAGGGTAAACAAGCTCTTAGCAGTACTTGCCAATCTTTATTATTGGGCTCTAAAGTGTTTCCTAGGTCTCTGATGTATTTTTGGCTAGCAACTAAATCTTTTCTAGGGTCAGGGAATTCAGACACTATGGTCCTTAATTCCATTCGGGTAAACGGGCTATACATGGCGATGTTTCTAACAGGAGTGACTCCTGAAGTGTCCGTTTTCCCATTTGGCACTACTATTACCTTAACAGGATTAATTCTAACAACATCATTCTGTGTAGATTCTGCAGTTTGTGGTGAAATAGTTTCAGCATAGTGTATGGTGCCGTACTTACCCGTTGATACGACCTCACCTGTCCCTCCACTAGGGGGCTTTGTTACTAATCTTATGGGTTGGGCCGTGCCTACTGTTGTTTCTGATATGGTGGCTGCTAGAGAGAGCGCTGATATTGTTGCCGATTCGTCCTCTTGATCACACTCCTGGGGAAAGTTCAAAACAGGGTACAACTTGCATGGGTTAATACTTGCATTGGTTAATTGGTTAACATTATCTTTAACATTTACACAGTTGCTAAGTGTTTGTTTGTTACACCTTAGTGCGTCATTCTCCACAACCAATTTCTCTCCTGGTATGTATGGTGGCGGTGGGGCCGTGGCTATCAGTTTCTTGATAGAGCCAGATCCCGCCGCCTGAGCCAATCCTCTCTGTATGTCACCCTCCTGTTGCCACAACTGCAAATAATCATAATGCTTGATTCGTCTCTTTGCTGATTTAATGAGACATATCCTTCTCCTTAAATTCGTTAACACTTCTGGGCTGAAGCTACCTATTCTTGGGAATTTCTCCCCGTCATGCATTGTCATTCTTTCCCATTCATCACATAAAATTTCTGTGTGCCTTCCGTATTTTTCACACATTACGTACCTTGCCGACCCGACTGGTCGGTTTATAGAATCAACCCGAACCGAGGTTGATCGCCCCCTTCCTGAACAACTGGCCCCCATAATTTGCAGGTGTTACGGAACCTTACAAAAAACCAAGATATTCAGGATAGGTTGGCGGTGAAGTTTACCGAGCACCTCACTCACTCGCCCACGCCGACCAATACGACCTGATCACACTGATATAGTGCTGGCGTACTCGACCCAGGGCCCCTATTAACCTTTGTTTACTGGAACATGTGGGTGTGATCCGAAGAGCATTAACCCTTTCCAGTAAAGGTGTGGTTGTCAGATAGTTCCTGAGTGACCAGCGAACTTCCCTTTTTGAAAAAATAAAAAATTACACAAATCACGTTAGAATGTACAAATAGCGTTTATGACCTTCGTACACAAATAGTACCGGTCAGGTTTACTAATGCACACAATTACGTGCGGTACAATCGTTCAGCACATAAGCAACTAATCTTATGTACGGAGCGACCAGCGGAATCGAAAATTGCGGCTGCGAATTCCTTCAGCAAGAGCTTGTATGGCCTATATGGGTGTTGCACCAACCCTTTTTTTGGTGTTGTGCCTGTGGACTCAATAGCGGACTTCCTTGTCTGCTGTACCTAGACCTCCTGGTCTGTTATGACCTCCTGGTCTGCTACAGTATGACCTCCTGGTCTGCTGTACTCTAATGCTCAAATTTTATGTTTAACCAAGGATGACTCCCTAGCCACTGTGCATGTCACTTACACGTATGTACCTCACGAGAACTCGATGATTTCTTTTGGTTCAATCCTCAAAATTGTAAAAACAAACACTCACTCACCACATATACACTTTTGTTTCTATTTCTATTTCTGCGCAGAAATTTCTCTTTAGACCAGATGTGTTACAAATTAGGAGAAGGATCTGTTAATTTAAATTTCGAATTTAAAATAGATTTGCGCTACTTATCGCCTGTTTGCGCTATTTATCACTTGTTGCGCTATTTATCGCCTGTTGCGTTATTTAAAAATCAACACTATCGTGTGACCTGAGTTACGTGGGCGTACCCAGACGCTCCGTTGCGTAATTTACGCTGCGTGCGTCGGCCTTTGCGTACGCGAGTCTCAGCCCTTTGTTAGAGACACGTGTACACAAAACCAATGTCCACCGTAACACAACTAACACGTTTATCAATGTAGATGATCCTCGATCATCTACCGCACACCACACCAATCTCTCCTTTTACCTTTAGGTAGAGCTGTGTGTATTTCTATACCTTAACTGTATTACCTTTACTCTTTAACTATGAAATAGCGGCAAATCTCTCTTAGTACGTTTATCAATTATACAATGGCAAACAGGAGAGTGATATATGAAAATACACGAATGAAAAGAAATGCAGATATGCGTGCGTGTGTACGCAAGACAGAAATAAACAGTTTTAAAAAGATACTATCGTTTTGTTCTTACCTCCGGTCCCGGATTCCTTCAGCACCCTTTACTAAGCGAAGCAGACGCTTATCCAAACAGCACTACGAGGAATATGACCTCCCGCCCTTTGCTGCTGGATAATGTCTGCTGAAATTACCTAGTGCAGATATGTGAAGGACGGGCGAGCCGCCAATTGATAAAGCTAAATATTTATCTTATATAAAACCCTTTATGAGGTCTAAGAACACTACGCTATTCACGTATGGAGTACCGTAAGGGTACGCTCGTTGCGTAGCAATCGCTTAGCCGTAGTCGAGACGCTCAAGCGTCACGTTCGCTCACAGCCAAGAGATCACAGGCAGGCACGCTATTGGCTGCCGTCTATCGTAATGATTCGCTATAGCGTAGCGGACGCTCGGGACCACGAGGAGATCACCAGCGGCGCTGACGCTCACAATGTTAAACCTTTATATCTAAACCATAAACAGTATATTATGCAGTAAAACCTTAATGTAGAAATAGGGTGTAGATGCAACCTAGTGTAACCTTATTAACTCAAATGCTGTTCGAGCGTCACCGACGCTCTGAGAATACTAAACACTATAAGAAATACACAGATACCTGGGCTTAGGGTCCAACGCCTAATATATATATATATATTATGAATGATATACTTGCAAAAGAATTAACACAATACAAGTCATACACTACAATATAACATAGACTACCTAACCAGATAACTACACAGGAAATACAATACAATACAATTACGTTTTAAGGGAAAATAAGAGAGAAAGAGGAGAAGAGAGAGAGAGAGAAATGGCTCACAATAACAGTAAGAACAATATGGCTGCGGAGAAACACTTACGCACAAGGGGAAACGATCGCATGCGCCTCTGGACATCCAGCTCCCGATTTTCAGCAATGATAACCGTTGAAGAGTGAGCTGGATGTGATCGGCTTGTCTATTTATGCCCCACACACAATACAATTCAATGGTCCCTACAATCTCATTGTTCATTGGACACAGGAATTCGGCTTCGCACTATAACAAAAGGTCATAGGTTGATTCATACAGGTGGGCTGTGACGATTTCCAACAGCTCAGGTGGGTGGGATACTGGGTTTCCCGCCGCATGGCTAAGTAAGAGTAAATAATAGTAAATGGACATAAACTTCTTATGTCCATAACTATTCGCACAAGCGATTAATCCGCTCCAAACCAACACCGGAATATTGCTCTTTAAATGTTCTTCCGATGGATACTAAACACCACTGTATGACTCCTGTTAGACCCTTCGTACAATACAAAGAGGGATCTCTCTGTCCAGGAACATGCTATATTAACTAAACTTTCAGAATCTATCAAAGGTACCATGATCTACAAAATACATTATATAGTGAAAATATGTAACGATTGAGTCGCACGCTACGATCACATAAACTCTACCGTAAATACGTATACCGTGCGCCTGCGGGTGCCCGCGACTGTGAGTATGCGCACGTACGGGAGAGCGTACGCATGCGCAGCGCGGACGTGTATGAGGTGCAAATATGGCAGTGTGTATAGAGATATTTTTCTGACTTTGACAATATGGGGTCGACCTATTGACTATCGGCCTTATTGCTGTCGACTTATCGTCCGGATACCTGATTTGGGTAGTTGTCGTTGGATGTTAAGGCCCAGGTGATTGTATGTGCAATCTATAAGTAAAGGGAATAGTATCAGGCATATTTAACAACTATTCTTAATTTCCATTGACACCCACGCTGTACAGCTGGACCCCTGGAATTGTTGACTACACAACACCAGTTCCCTTGTTCTGTATTCTGGGAGCAATTCTCAGTATCTGTCATTATTTTGCATTAATTAAGCAAACCCGTACTTATCTCATTCTACCTCATCTTATATCACCATCATTACAAAGCTCCAACCTACACAATGGGGGTTATTCCGAGTTGATCGCTGGCTATCGGTTTTTAGTAGCCGTGCAAACACATTGCCGCCGCCCACTGGGGAGTGTATTTTCGCTTTGCAGAAGTGCGAACGCTTGTGCAGCAGAGCGCCTGCAAAATCTTTTTGTGCAAAACAAGACCAGCCCTGGACTTACTCTTTGTGTGCATTGATTCTAACAACGGAGGGATGGCTTCTGACATCACACACCCGCCCAGCGAACGCCCACCACGCCTGCGTTTTCCCTGGCACGCCTGCTTTTTTCCAAACACTCCCAGAAAACGGTCAGTTGACACCCAGAAACACCCCCTTCCTGTCAATCTTCTTGCGGTCGGCTGTGCGACTGAAAGCTGAAAGGACTTTGTACCCGTACGTAGCGCGTGCGCATTGCGGTGCATATGCATGTGCAGAAATGCCGATTTTTAGCCTGATCGCTGCGCTGTGAACAACGGCAGCTAGCGATCAACTCAGAATGAACCCCCAATATTCATTGCCGTGAAATGAATCCCTGAACACTGATTGTTTATGCTGCCAGTAATGTCCCCCTGAATGGTTACTGCCCCACACCATTGCATGCAATACACGTCGTCCCTGGAGACTGCTCGGTAGTGTTGGCAGCTATACGCATACATGCCGTTTAGTTATTGTTACTTAAATACAATAAACACTGTATTACACTACATTCTATGAAAATGTTTTGGATTCTAGCATATAACCTTTGATGACAGCGCTGCACCTTTATTCTGAATTACTGAATTACATAGATGTAGATCTCTGGATATTTCCACTAACATGAAAAAAGGTCATTTTTGAGTTCAGCCATCCTGATCTAATTGCCAGCATAATGACGAGAGCGGTTCAAGGTCAATAGAAGGAAATTCATAAAGTACTTATTTTTGTGAGTCTATGTATGCTCTCCTGAGCACTATGGGGGTAATTCCAAGTTTATCGCAGCAGGATTTTTGTTAGCAATTGGGCAAAACCATGTGCACTGCAGGGGAGGCAGATATAACATGTGCAGAGAGAGTTAGATTTGGGTGGGGTGTGTTCAATCTGCAATCTAATTTGCAGTGTAAAAATAAAGCAGCCAGTATTTACCCTGCACAGAAATAAAATAACCCACCCAAATCTAACTCTCTCTGCACATGTTATATCTGCCTCCCCTGCAGTGCACATGGGGGGTCATTCCGAGTTGTTCGCTCGCAAGCGGATTTTAGCAGATTTGCTCATGCTAAGCCGCCGCCTACTGGGAGTGAATCTTAGCATCTTAAAATTGCGAACGAAGTATTCGCAAGATTGCGATTACACACCTCGTAGCAGTTTCTGAGTAGCTCCAGACTTACTCGGCATCTGCGATCATTTCACTGCTTGTCGTTCCTGGTTTGACGTCACAAACACACCCAGCGTTCGCCCAGACACTCCTGCGTTTCTCCGGCCACTCCTGCGTTTTTTCCGGAAACGGTAGCGTTTTATCCCACACGCCCATAAAACGGCCTGTTTCCGCCCAGTAACACCCATTTCCTGTCAATCACATTACGATCGCCAGAATGATGAAAAGCCGTGAGTAAAAATCCTAACTGCATAGCAAATTTACTTGGCGCAGTCGCAGTGCGGACATTGCGCATGCGCATTAAGCGGAAAATCGCTGCGATGCGAAGATTTTTAACGAGCGAACAACTCGGAATGACCCCCATGGTTTTGCCCAATTGCTATCAAAAATCCTGCTGCGATCAACTTGGAATTACCCCCTATACTCCCACTTTATGGAGGAATTGGAAATCTAACACAGGTCTGTTGTTTACATTGGGGGTAATTCAGAGTTGATCACAGCTGCAAATTTGTTAGCAGTTGGGCAGAACCATGGGGGTCATTCCGACCCGTTCGCATGCAGCGGTTTGTCGCTGCAGTGCAAACGGGTCCGGAATGCGCATGTGCGGTGGCCGCAGTGCACGTGTGCGATGTTGCCCGGCGACAGGGGTCGCCGGGTTACGTTGCGTAAAATGAAGGAAGCAGTCGCAGAGCAGACCGCAAAGAAGATTGACAGAAAGAAGGTGTACCCGGGAGGATCCGGACCGTTAGAGATCGTTTTCGTGGACTGGAGAAGAAAACTCAGGCGTGTCCAGCAGAACTGACGTCAAAGCCAGCCCCAGCATCGCAGAGAACGTCGCACAGGGTAAGTATGTCTAGGGCTGGTCTTTTTTTGCTTGAAATTATTTTAGCTTAGCAGGGCTGCACAAGCGATCGCAGCCCTGCTAAGCTAAAATACACTCCCCCATAGGCGTGGACTAGTTGATCGCAGCAGCAGCAAAAAGTTGCTGGCTGCGATCAACTCGGAATGACCACCCATGTGCACTACAGGTGGGGCAGATATAACGTGCAGAGAGAGTTATATTTGGATGAGTTATTTTGTTTCTGTGCAGGGTAAATACTGGCTGCTTTATTTTTACACTGCAATTTAGATTGCAGTTTGAACACACCCCACCCAAATCTAACTCTCTCTGCACATGTTATATCTGCCTCCCCTGCAGTGCACATGGTTTTGCCCAACTGCTAAAAAATTTCCTGCTGCGATCAACTTGGAATTGCCACCATGGTTTTTGCCCAACTGCTAACATATTTGCTGCTGCGATCAACTCTGAATTAGGCCCATTGACACTTGTAGGAATAGGCTTGTCCTGTCATTTGCTGGGTTGTGGTAAACAAATTATACCCCTGACCCGTGCAGTGTGAAAGTGCCATAGCTGAAATGCCGGGTCCCCTGACCCAGCAATTCAACCAGGGAATAAAGCAGTGTTATTCCCGGAGTGAATACCAGGTCAATGGCAGCGTAAACGGGCTCCCGGGTCGATGCTCCCCGGACCTCTTCACTACAGCAGGGAGAGGCGGCGCGGAGGTGATCTCATCTCCCGCTGCCGGCTCCGCCCCCGCTGCCGGCTCCGCCCCCGCTGCCGGCTCCGCCCCCCACTGCTCAATGGCAACCCGCCGGGTCGGGGAAGCAAGCAGCAGCAGCGTCCAATGCCGGATCCCACCTGGGAATCACCCATTTCCAATTACCGAGTGGGATCCGGCATTGGCGGTGTGAAAGAGGTATTAACAACTGCAACAGGTGCTGGAGATATTTCCTGCAATACTCCGGTTTCATTTTCATAAGCAGCCCTGTAGAGACCTTTGTGAGCTGCTTTCCTGCCAAATGTATCATGCTCCAGACTTTGGTACCTGTACCTAACGTCATCTGAAGAAGGAATCGGCTATTGTAGCCTATAGGCTATCTATCAAACAAAATACCGGGGGGTAGGTGATCCATAGGATCTCTCCTCAGCACTTACCATTCGTGTAAGCACAGCCAGCAGACTACACATGTGCAGTAGTGGGCCGCTAATGTGATTACTTTACTTTTACACAAATCTCCTATCAGAGCTCCAGCTCCTGCATGTGTACAATAGTACATACCGAAGGCAGTGGCGTAACTACCGAGGGTGCAGCTGCTTTGGGGCCAGAGCTGCTTCCAGGGTACGTTGCTCTTCCTGCACCCAGACATCAGCTGCCTCCAAAGCCCGCTGCTCCCCCCCTTCACCCACGCCCACTGTGAGAACGGCCGTGCAGCCTATAGCAATCCCGCAGGCTGCAGCTTACAGGGAGGATCCCGGCTGCCGGGGCCCCGAATCATAGACATTTAGAGGGCGGGCCTAATTCTGTGAAGTGCCCGCCCCCATGAGAGATCTCTGCTGTGTTCAGGAGGGACAGGTAATGCATCTCCTACTTGTCCCCTCCCTCTCCCCATCTCTCTTCCTGATACTCTCTTCATTGCACCTCTCTCTCTCTCTCTCTCTCCCTCCCTGACACACTCTCACTCTCTCTTTGAGACTGTTTCTCTCTCCCTGATACTGTCCCTCTCTCTCTCTCCCTGACACTGTCGCTCTCTCCCCTTGACAGTCTCTGTCTCTCTCTGTCTGACACTATCTCTCCCTCTCTCTCTGTCTGATACTGTCCGCCCTCTTTCTCCCTCCTTCCCTGACACTATCTCTCTCTCTCTCTGATACTGTCTCCCTCTCCCTGATCTGTCCCTCTCTCTCCCTGACACTGCCTCTCTCTCTCTCCTTGATACTATCACTCTCCCTCCCTCTCTGACACTTTCTCTCCCTGACACTGTCTCTGTCGCCTTCTCTCTGATATTGGCTATATCTCTCTCCGACACCCCCTCTCTCATTCTCTCTCTTTCTCTCCCTGACCTCACTGTCTTTTGCTCCCCACTCTTTCTCTCTCCCTCCCTGTCAGTCTCACTCCCCTCCCTCTCTCTATTCCTCCTCCCTCTCTCTATTCCTCCTCCCTCTCTCTCTCAGACACCCTCACTCCTGTCTCTCTTTTTCTCATTCACACTTTTTCCATGAAACTCTCTTTCCCTGACCTCCCTCTCTTTCTTCCTCTCCCCCGACACCCCGTGTGTGTGTGTGTGTGTGTGTGTGTGTGTGTGTGTGTGTGTGTGTGTGTGTGTGTCTCTTGCTCCCATAAGGGGTATTGTAGTGACAATGGGGTGGGGGTGGGGGAGCTGGGGACGACCCTTTTGAAATTTTGCTATGGGACCCCCAAAGTTCTAGTTACGTCCCTGACCGGAGGTACTTCTTTGACTCAAATATTGCTAAGCAGTGAAAATAGTGGAGGAGTGAGCCAGTGAAGAAGTTGCCCAATCAGCTGCCATGTATACTTTTATATTTTTCCAATTTATAAATTTATAAATGTTACTTCAATGTTGATTGGTTGCCATAGGCAACTTCTCCACTCTTTTCACTGCTTAGTACATCTATATCAGGTCTAGGACTTGATAATTTGTAAATACAGTATGTCCCTAAGCAACTGAAAAGTATTCACCATTTTGCACCTATATGAACATTACTTCAAATAGTTGTCTTCAGAGGTTGCATAATGAAGTGACCAAATCCACCAATGTACAATTAATGTATTTCAATTGCTTTAAAAATAAATACTCCCAACAGCGGTATATTGATTGAATTAATTAGATGAGGCTTCTGCTGCCACACCCATTTTGACGCAGTGTCAGTGGAAGTTTGTCTGGGGCTGGTTAGTGTGTTGGAGTGTTATGTACTATCGAGTGATAACCCTCTATCAGAAAGCAGAGATTATCATCTATCTACTCAGTCCAGCAGGTGCGTCTGGTCTCTTGTCATGGGTATCCAGGTGTCCGTTCTCCTTCTTCTGTCTGCCATACACTTTGTCCTCTCCCGCAGCCTCCTTTTTGTTCTGCTGGCATTCCTTGTACAGGGCACCTTCTAAAGGCTGGCGCAAAGGATTGGTCAACTGACTTCTGACGTCATGCAAGCGTCAAGCTTGAATGGAAGCTGTCTATTTAAGCCTCATTCTGGCTTCAAGATGCCATGGGAGTATACGTCCTTTCTCCATAAGGGATATTGGGGATACTTAGGGGGTCATTCCGAGTTGATTGCCCGCTGCCGTTTACTACGTTACTACTGCACATACGTATGCACCGCAATGCGCAGGCGTGTCGTACGGGTACAAAGAGGATCGTTGCTGGGCGATGGATTTAACGAAGAATCCATTTGCACAGCCGATCCCAAGGAGACTGACAGGAAGAGGGCGTTTGTGGGTATAAACTGACCGTTTTCAGGGAGTGTTTGGAAAAACTCAGGCGTGTCCAAGCGTTTGCAGGGCAGGTGTCTGACGTAAATTCCGGGACCAAAAAGACTGAAGTGATCGCAAGGGCTGAGTAAGTCCAGAGCTACTCAGAAACTGCAAAAAACGTTTTCGTCCCGCTCGGCTGCACACGCGTTCGCACAATTGCAAAGCGAAAATACACTCCCCTGTGGGCGGCGACTATGCATTTTCATGGCTGCTAAAAGTAACTAGTGAGCGGTCAACTCGGAATGACCACCTTAGTACGATGGGGTATGGACGGGGTCCAAAGGAACCGGTGCACTTTAAATTTCTTCACTAGATGTGCTGGCTCCTCCCCTCTATGCCCCCTCCCATAGGCAGTTTAGAAAAAAGTGCTCTCAGGAGAGCAGTGAGGTGCGGTAAGGTCAATGGCTGGAGAGGCACTGGCTTCTCCAGTACATCCCCAGCAGCAAAATAATACAAACCTCAGCTCTCTTTTTAGGAAACAACAGATACATTAGAGTATATGGGGGGGGGGGGGATGGTACTGCATATTGTTTATGTACTGTGATTAGAGGACAGACCCCAAAGTACCCAGACAGCTCCAGGCCTACTAGCACCCCGAGCGAAATCTTTTGAAGTGCCCTCTCCTCAGCCCAATGTGCGCGCACTCCTAGGAAAGTGGACGTGGCCTCGCAACTATATATCGTGTTATCAAATTACAAATATATATACTGTATTATCACCCCCCCTACATACACAATTGGCAGCCTTACACATAATGCCCACAGTAGTGCTCCTTACACCTAATGCCCCCAGTATAGTTCCAGATAAAAGTAATGCCCCCAGTATAGTGCCAGTTACATGTAATGCTCCAGTATAGTGCCAGTTACACATAATGCCTCAGTATAGTGCCAGATACAAGTAATGCCCCAATATACTGCCAGTTACACTTAATGCCCCAGTATTATTCCAGATAAATGTAATGCCCCAGTATAGTGCCAGTTAAACGTAATGCCCCCAGTATAGTGCCAGTTACACGTAATGCCCCCAGTATTGTGCCAGTTACATGTATTGCCCCAGTATAGTGCCAGTTACACATAATGCCCCAGTATAGTGCCAGTTCCATGTAATGCCCCACTATAGTGCCAGATACACGTAATGCCCCAGTATAGTGCCAATTACACGTAATGCTTCCTGTAGTGCAAGTTACATGTAATGCTTCCTGTATTCTCAGTTACACTTATGCCCCCTGTAGTGCCAGTTACATTTAAAACGCAGGTCATTTGTGCACCAAATAAAAGGGAAGAAATTACATGCAGTACACATGGGTATTAAAGAGACACACAATAACTGCGTGCCAGGTTTCCGATATCCACATGATGATATATAACCATACATTAAGCTGTTCCACCAGTTACAACAAGGGTTATATTGCTCACAACAAACTACCAATGTTGATGGTGATGCTGAAGAAACAACTACCATCAAAATATGTTCAACAGTTCAGCAGCCAGAATACGGAGAGCACTTTGAATCAGGGCCGGATTATAGGAGGGGCAACAGGGACAGTCGTCCCAGTGCCCCCACACATTAGGAACCCCCACACACTGCCCCCAGATTCCCTACTGCTCACATAAAACTAAAGCATGTAGCTGTCTCCGGCTGCTGTTAGGGAACGGCTCAGCCACCGAGGAGCTTCAGTCTCCTGGGTGGTGTCAGCAGGGGTCTAGTGAGCACTGACAGTGTCTTCCACATTGGTGTTCCTCCCGCGGGATCCAGTCAGTATAACGCGCCGGAATCCATGTGCAAACCGCCTCCCGCCGACCCCCTCACGGCCGCCTAAAGCCTTGCCGGAATGCGGGGGGAACCCGCCACAGTCACTGCATATCCCTGGCTGCGTCTAGCCGGAAAGACAACGCGGTGGCCTCCCACCAACCTTCAGGTCTTCTAGGCACGTGAGTGCAAGCTCTTCTGCCCAGTCTATCATTCTATTTCAGCCCTCTCATTCCATGCATGTCTCTTTCCCCATGTCTTTCTCTCCATGTCCCCTCTCTATCTATCCCCATATATAAAAACTTTGATCATTTTAGTTCAAGGGGCCCTCACAGTCATTAATTCAGCCCTGCTTTGAATCAGTGATGTATCAGTCACAATACCTGCCACTTTCTCCCCTAGCCCCTCTCACCTGGGTCCTGTGTGCAGAGCCGCCGGCGGGAGAGTGCAGAAGGAGGAGGAGAGCGCCAGCTGCCACTGCATAACACACTTTACCGCCGCTGCCGCCGATTGTCCGCCGCCACTGCCGCTGATTATGTGCTGCTGCACTTGGCTCTCCGGCCTCCCCGGCGCTGCCAGCTGCGGGATAACGGAGAGCACCAGGCATGGGCGCTCCTGTCATGCTCACAGCATGACCTGCAGGGAAGCAGTCAGGGGGAATGAAGAGAGGGGAGCCCTGTTCTGCCACCTCCTATGGGTGATTGGACCAGCGGATCCAGCACTAGATCCGCTGTCCAATTACTTGTGCCTCGCTGACAGAGGCGTGTTTTGATGTGGGCTAAATGCCCGTCCTTGTCAACGAGGCACTTTTATATGTGCCGCTTTCACTGCTTTTTTCAGTGGGCTTTTACAGCCCAGTATTTTGCCCCGCCCACCCGCTCTATCCCCATTTCGGTTGTCAATGGGATGCACTGCTATCGGTGCTTCCCAAACTAATGAAATGTATTGAAATGATTAGAATAATATAAAGAAGATACTTATGACACAGAATACTGTATGTGTCATAAGTATCTTCTTTGTATTATTGTAATCAGCCTCCCCTGACTGCACGTCCCTGCAGAGGATGCACATCTCTGTAGCTCCAGAGAGTTTTCTTCAGTTTCTTTTAAACTTTTATTACTTTCGGTATGCTGTTTGGGCTACAGCATACCTGCACCGTGAGAGTTAGGGGGAGGGGGCGGTCACCGGCCTTGCGAGGTGTTTGTTCAGCGGGGCACTGCGCCTTAGCTGTCGCAATCGCAGCACACCGGACACCCCTAACAAAGGCCTGAAGGTGACGACTGAGGTGAGTACAAACCGTGGGCCCCGTTAGGGGGGTCCCCGGTACATGGTGTGGCGGGCGCAGCATACGGGACTCTCCTGGGGGGGACCGGCTAGAGCCCACCCGTGTAAACTGGCTAGCGGTGGCTTAAATTAGCACTTGTGTGATGTCTTTAAGCACTTTAGGAAACATTGCCAGTATAAATAACTCTGTAGCTCCGGCACCACTGGGGGGGGGCTACCTCAGAGCGGATCGGGTGGCATTTTGGTGCCTTCTTCTGCTTACTGCAGCAGCAGCGGGCACACACAGCTCCTCCTGACACTCGGGGAAAAAAATGGAAAACTGGTACAGGGTGTAGCAAAAGGGGAGAGCCGCTATTGTACACAATCTGTGTCCTATACAGGACAGAAATCATTCATGTTTCACTGGGATATAGTAAACTGACAGCCTCACTGGGGCTGTGTAGCTGGGGTGTGCTGATCTCTCTGTCTCCTCTCACATACAGTAAGGGCAGGCTTGCAAGGTATTACTGTCTGTGTATGTGTATGTCATTGTGATTACTGAAAACATAGGTAAACACAAACTGTGCAGTGTATGCCACACCAGATTCTCTCTCTTATCTTCAGATTCTGTTTCATGTGAACAATGCAGCCAATCGTCACAACTCAGTGAGGGGCTGGGGTAGAGGGACCAGAGCCCTCCTAGCTAGGGGCTCTTAAGACTATGATGTCTGATATGTCATCACAACTCACTGCTAATGTTCAGAAAACTCAGCTACTACAACAGGCTGTTGCAGACTTAGCTGCTAGGGCAGATGTTACAGCCCCCCCCCCCCCCCCCTCTCTAGCTCAGGACCACAAAAGCATGGTTTACCTGCTCTACTCTCTGATTCAGATGAGAGTATGCAGGAGGATAGGGATGATCTGGATCCCGTTAGTGGGGATTCCGCTTCAGCTCAGGGTATTGAACCCCTCATTCTGGCTATACAAAACGTGGTAAAGCTCCCTCTAAAGGACGCTGCATCACAGCAGTCATTTTTCGTTGTACAAAACAAGCCTAATGTCACTTTCCCTGATTCTGCAGCGTTAGATGACCTATTTAAATTAGCCTGGAAAAATCCAGATAAAAAATACCAAGTGTCAAAAAGATTTTTGCACACTTTCCCATTTGCTCCTTAAGGTAGGAAATTCTGGGAAGAACCCCCGGGAGTTGACATATCAGTCTCTCGACTGTCAAAAAAGGTGGTGCTGCCTGCCCCGGGCTCCTTTACCATAAAGGACCCTGGGGACAGAAAAATAGAGACTATACTAAAGTCTATCTACACAGCAGCAGGTGTATCGCAAAGGCCGGTCATAGCGAGTTGCTGGATAACCCATGCCATTCATACGTGGGCAACTCAGATTCAGGAGGGCCTCTCCGGGGATATGCCTCTGGTCACTACGGTGACTCTCCTGAAGCACATTCCTGTGCACGCGTCCTGTGTGACTCGCTCATGGAGATGGGCAATTATTAATGCCCGGACTTTTGCCATGGCAGTGTCGGCGTGCAGGGCCTTGTGGTTGCGTCAGTGGATAGCGGACACAGAATCCAAGTGCAGTGTGGAATCCCTCCCCTTTTCTGGGGAATGGCTCTTTGGGGTTGAGTTGGATACATGGATTTCCAAAGTCACTGCAGGGAATTCCACGTTTCTCCCCACTGGGGCCTCACCGGCTAGGCGTTCCTACCTGGGGCCATCTGTTCAGTCCTTTCGGTCTAACAGATTTCGATCTAGGGCCAGAGGTGCCTCCAATACGACTAGAGGCACCAGACATAAGACAAAAAGACCAGCAAACACCGGTTCTCAGGAACAGAGCACCAGTTCTGCTTCCACTAAGTCCTCAGCATGACGGTGCCCACCCACCCCGAGGGGATCTCGAGGTGGGAGCTCGACTGCGTAACTTCAGCTATGTCTGGGAGATTTCCTGCCAGGATACCTGGGTCAGGGACCTTATTTCTCAGGGCTACATGTTAGAGTTTGATGGTGGTCCTCCCCAACGCTTTTTCAAATCAAGCTTACCAGCTTTGGAGGATACGCAAGTTACGTTGCAACAGGCCATCCAAAAGTTGGTCCAGTCCCACGTCATTGTTCCAGTACGAATACCACAATGAGGCAGGGGTTATTACTCCAACCTGTTTGTGGCACTGAAGCTGAACGATTCGGTAAGGGCCATTTTTTTTTAAAAACATATTTTATTATAGAACTGCATATGCAATATACAAAAATCATGAAAGTATCAGACCAAAAACCCAATCAGATACAAAGACAAACTGGGATACTAACATGACTAAAATAACATGGCAATAATAATAATAATTGGGTGATTACACACAACAGAGGAAATGGGTGAATAGTACAGCTTACAAAAATCAGTTAACACCCAATAAAAAAAATTCCCTAGAAAGGAGGGCGACCTAGCGTCAAGGTCTCTAAATTATACCAGGATGTCAGGCGTATTGCGGCACGGAGAGTGTCCTTCCTGCGTAAGGAGAAAGTATGTATAAACGGTAACCATATACTGAAGAATCTTTCCGCATAGCGTTCCTTATTAATAGAGGTTTCTAACCAGTCCATATGAAATAAGTGCTCTATCCTAGGCATAAGTAGGGCCAAAGACAAGGTGCCCGAGGAGACCCACTGCGACAAGATCGTTTTCTTAGCAGCTGCTGCAATTTTAGCTAGTAGCAATTTCTCACCCTTGGATAGAGCAGAACGTGAGGTTGTTGTGTAAATATCCCACAGTGCCCATTCAGAAGTAACCTTAAATTTAAGCTTGAGCGAGTCATTTATAAAGGATTGAACCAGAGACCAGAACGATTGAACCTCTTTGCAGGCCCACATACAGTGCTATCACTGACCTGGTTTGGGAGTATTGTGGACTCGGGGTTTCTTCCGGTGACCGGGAAGAGGAACCGCAACTGGACCGCAGCAGAGATGGCCGAATGCAGGATTAGGTCAGCAGACAGGAATGTGGATGCTAGAGGTCTCCTGAAAGACAGAACTTGAAAAGGTGCTGAGGAATAAATAAAAAGTACCGGATGCTGGTGGCACCAACTACGCTTGTGAGCACTGGGTGCTTGGAGACACTGAGGTGCTTGTAGGTGCAGAAGTGCTTGGAGGCACCGAGGTGCTTGGAGGCACCGAGGTGCTTGGAGGTGCTGAAGTGCTCGGAGGCACAGAAGTGCTTGGAGGCACTGAAGTGCTCGGAGGCACAGAAGTGCTTGGAGGCACGGAGGCGCTTGGAGGCACGGAGGCGCTTGGAGCCACAGAGGCGCTTGGAGACACGGAGGTGCTTGGAGGCACGGAGGTGCTTGGAGGCGCTGAAGTGCTCGGAGGCACAGAGTTGCTTGGAGGCACGGAGGTGCTTGGAGGCACGGAGGTGTTTGGAGGCACGGAGGTGCTTGGAGGCACTGAAGTGCTCAGAGGCACAGAGGTGCTTGGAGGCACGGAGGTGCTTGGAGGCACGGAGGTTCATCTGAAAGGGTTGGAAGCCACAGGGATACGGGACCTCTGGAGATCACAACTTCAATAGCAGTAAAGAT